>NW_026294402.1:4562738-4947005 GCF_007827085.1 Peromyscus californicus insignis
GAGTGAGGGTGTGTTCAGGAGACAGAGCTGTGTGCAGGAGTGAGGATGTGTTCAGGAGACAGAGCTGTGTGCAGGAGTGAGGGTGTGTTCAGGAGACAGAGCTGTGTGCAGGAGTGACGGTGTGTTCAGGAGACAGAGCTGTGTGCAGGAGTGAGGGTGTGTTCAGGAGACAGAGCTGTGTGCAGGAGTGAGGGTGTGTTCAGGAGACAGAGCTGTGTGCAGGAGTGAGGGTGTGTTCAGGAGACAGAGCTGTGTGCAGGAGTGAGGGATGTAGGAAAGTAGGTGGTGGAGGGGTGCTAGTTTAGACTAGTTTTGATATATTAAGAAAGCTGGGTGGTGGTGGTCCACGCCTTTAATCCCAGCACTCAAGAGGCATAACCAGGCGGATCTCTGTGAGTTCAAGGCCAGCCTGGTTTACAGAGTGAGAGCAAGGACAGGCAGAAACCCTGTGTCTGGGGAAAAAAAAAAAGGAATCCAGACAAAAAGACAGATGGTGAGCCAAGACCACTGACTCTGTCACTGCTGAGCTCTCTCTTCTGAGTGAGAATGCATCCTTCCCTGTCTTCACGAGTCATGGTTTATGCACCCCTTTGCTCCTCAGGTGCATACGGTTATAAACTGTTAGAGCTCCGGTGCACACACTTGACTTTTTAACCCACACCTGACTTTATAAGCCCTGCTTTCATGGCTTCAGTGAACTTGACAATCATGGTGGATTTTGGGGCCTCTGAAGCAATCTGATTAGTGAACCCCAAAATGAATGCCTTCTCACCCACCGATGTGACGGTATATAATTCAAAGTTTTCAGGAACAAGTTTCAAAGGAACCTTACCTGTCTGGTAAACACTGTACTTAAAACTTACATAGTAATACTCTGTTTCTCTTCAGATCATGTAAATCTTTTAAATTTTACATAGCATCAATTTATTGTAGAATAAAATATGTCTTTTAAATTTTTATACATAATAAGTGCCTATCAGGGTTTATAAAGCAGTTTCTTTTTTAAATCCTCCTTATTCTTTTAGGGGACATGTTTGCAATGTTCAAGAGGGGCTAGTTGTAACAGAGTTGAAGTTATCACTTTTCTCTGCTAGATGAGTGTCTAGCTCGGTAGTTGGACCCATGCGCTCTGCACATCAGCCTCAGTCCCAGTACTGCTCTAAGGGTGAACTGCTGTCTTCAAAACAGTCATTATTGAAGGGTAGTCTGTCTTTGAAAATACAGTAAATGTCAATTAAAATGCAGCCACTCCTTCAACATCAATCATTTTAGGAAGTAAAAGAGCATCAATAACACTGTGTGTGCTGAGAAATTAGAGAGTGAATAGGGAAAAGGCGGTGTGGGTTGGTGATTAGTGCGCAGTGGCAGAGAAGAGAGCTGAAGGACAGTAAGGCAAGGTCAGGAAGACGAGGCAGCCCTGGCTAGGGGTGGAATGAAAAGAAAAGGCGGTATGGAAATACAGCTGGATAGCCTAAAAGCACCCCAGCTCTCGGGCTTCTCAGGTCTCATGGCAGGTGCTGCTCATGCAGCCTTCACAAGCCTGGCTGAGAATTCTGGTCCCATCCCTGGGCAGTCCTTCCCACGATGGGCTGTGAGTACTGGTCACAACTCAGCTCTGACCAGACCTCCACCTCACTGAATTTCGTATGGCTTTCACTCAAACTGTCTTCCTCATTGTCTAGAAGTATTCAGCTGTCCAGGGTTCTCATACACTCCCATGGCAATTGCTCTGGGTCCCAAAGATGTATGGTTCCGGGAGGGTCTGTTTCCTCTAGGGTGGCTACGCCACCATTTTACAATGACATCTTTTATCTGCTCTGGTTGAATGCCAAAAAGAGGCGGTTTCCCTGGCACCCCCTCTTCCTCTGTCAGTGCATGACTTTTAACTCCCTTCTCCTTGGTTTTTGCTCTTTAAAGGGTCTGTTACTGGAATACAGTGCAGATTTTCAAAGGTCTTAGGCCATGGCTCCAGTCTGGCAAGCAGCTGGAATGTGAGAACTCCCTAAAGTACAACCATGCCTCCAGGATAGAGTCTGAACTTTCTCTCTCTTCTGCTCTGCTAAGTTTGCTGTTTTGCTTTGTTATTGAAATTAGAGATTTTTAGCCATCACTTACCTCCTCTGTACCTGTTACCTGACTTTTCCTGGTCTATTCCCGGGGATGCTGACAGGCCACGTCTGATTGTCTTCTGCGTCCTGTTTCTCTCTTTGTACCACATTGCCTGACCCCAAAGGAATAGTCAGCAAGTAGGAGCATCCGAAAGGGGAGAAAGACGCCTCTCCCCCTGAACGTAGGAAAAGGACACCAGAAAAGCAGACTCAGGAGGGTGTGGGACTAATATGGCCGGAGACAAGAGCTCCGGTGCAGCTTGAGCTGGACTGCGGTGACTGTCCGTGAAACACGGTGAAAACATCTCCTGAAAGGGAAAGACAGACATGGATCTGCCTAAGCAGGTTTAGGAAAAAGATGGTCACAGTGTTCTGAACTGAGAGGTACAACTCCAATTGGAGGGAGCTGAGTGTAGAAGAAGCAAAAGCTTGTCAACCGTAAAAATTTTCTGAACAGGCAGTGACCAAAAATTTAGTTAAAAATCAAACGTGTAATGAATCTCAGGTGTGACTGGCAGCTCTCATCCATGTTGTGTTGTGTGATTTCACCACAGTCTTGGTTCCAAACATGCAATCTGCACAGCTTGCATGGGCATAGTATCTCAGCATGAGATGCTGATGGACCCAGCCCGATACCGCCACTCAAATTTGAGACTGTTGAATTTCTGTGTTATTACGGTACATACAACGTTTTCTGCTCTTATCATAGTTTATAGAAAACAATGATTTATAATACGTTCCTAGAGTCATCCTTCCTATGGAAGTATCAAATCAATGTATCTTTGAACTGTCCTGTGTTAGACAATCAAACATCTCATTGAAGGGCACATTTGTTTTCATCATTAATAAGTGGTAAAGCAAAAATTTATGTGTATGCCAAACAAATTGAAAATTAAGATGGAATTCTTTGTGATTTATCATCAGTAAATTGTTAATTTGTATAGTTATTTTATATGTCTATATACCTGGGTTGCTTAAATCTTTCTCAGAAATAAAAGAGTCATATATGGAGAAATGAGGGAAATTTTAAGAAAACCATTCAGCCTGGGAGGTAGCTCTATGACTTAGCAGGATCCAGAATTCAATTCCCAGAAAAAAAGAGAACAAAAGTCAAGCAACACAGGTCAGATGTCCAGGCACCATGGTAAGCCCCAGGATAAAAGATGAGTAAGACGTGGGCCTGCCTGCCCCCGGCGTTTCAGCACAGGCACAGAGCAAAGGCCAGGGAGGTCGGCAGTAAGTTAATCTCAAATTTAATGAATTAGTTCTAGTAACAGGATATGTACATTTCATAAACTATGAAATTCATTGATCAAATGTACTCTGCTCAAGCCTCTGGCATCAGCTGACAAATATTCATTGAATCTTGATTATGTTAGCACCAGGTACACAAGGTACACAAAGATAAATAGTGGTAATAAATACCAGCTGGTTGGTGATATCAAGTTCTGCTGTTTTTCCTTCCTCATCAAAGATTAGATTATGGCCTGTTGATATTCATCTGCTGTATTACATAGTTCCTGTATGTCCTAACCTGTCTTTTATCAACAAGTCTCTAGATTGGAAAAAGTTTCATTTTAAATTCTTTGTTCAATTTTAATTTATCTTTTGCTTTAATATGCTGAATCGGCATGCTGTTGTTTTATTATCTACCAAACATAAGTTTTCTTCACCGCTAGCTTATGAAAAGTTTTTGTGATAATTTACATAAGTAGTAGATAATACTATATAGAATACAGCACCACATGGAATGTGCACATTGTAATTGAACTGTTTAAAACAGCATTTCCTATCTTTGGGATTACTGATATTGTGAGTCATGGTAAGTCTTGCATTGGCTACTCCTAATACTGAGAGCACTTCTCAGCCTTAGCTATGACAACCAGCATTGCCACCAGACCTTATCAAGTTCTGTGTCCCCAGAGGCACAAACATTTGAATTAGATGACTGTTCTGCTTCAGGTTAGTCCTCACAATATCTGCAACAGCTAAATCAAGACGGACTCGGTGTGAAAATTACGATTCTAACACCTGGGGAAAGCTTCAGAGCCACACTTGGGCTGCCTCCCTCTTAACACTTCCCTGCTATGTACCACAGCTGCCCATCTATGCACCACAGCTGCCCATCTATGTACCACAGCTGCCCATCTATGCACCACAGCTGCCCATCTATGCACCACAGCTGCCCATCTATGCACCACAGCTGCCCATCTATGTACCACAGCTGCCCATCTATGCACCACAGCTGCCCATCTATGTACCACTACTCCAGATGACAAGACTTTAATTTTTGCCTAGTTCCTTGTTCATTTTGCAATTTCTTTTGGAGATTTTAGTTCTGGAAATACTAAAATAGAATACGAAAGAGAAATTTGTATGTAGTGGTCTTTGGGAGTAAAGGATGCGTGTTTAATGAATAACCCACTGCTCTGCCATCTATGTTTTGAACATCTTCACATAAACGAAGTCTCAGAGGTGCTAACACGATGAGAAAGAGGAAGAAATGGTGTATAAGGTTAAAAGATGAAAACCAGACATGACAGCACACGGGAACCCAGCCCACAGGAGGTGGAACCAAGCACCAGAAATTTAAAGTCATCCTTAATGAATTTGAGGCCAGCCTGGGATTCATGAGACACTGTCTCAAAAAAAAAATAGTAACAGTGATAGCAGTAGTAGCAGTATAATGTGTTGCTCTCTAAAACACGGCAAAGGGCATGGGGGACTTCACAATGTTCTCTGCCATGTGACTTGTAGTATCATTTTAGTCTCTGCAATCTAAGATCTCAACCAATCCTTGATGTTGACTTCTTCTGGCCCACCCAATAGGATTTTCTGGAGAAGGCAGGTGCACTTGGCGGCAGGGATTCGGCCCAGCACCATTACCAGCTCCTTCCCCCAGCTCATGTCCAACGTGGATGCAGCTTATGAAGTGGCTGAGCGGGGCATTGCTTTCTTCTTCAAAGGTATCTGCAGATCCCTCAAAGACAGATACGCCAGAACCTGGGTGCCATACCTGTGTTACTTGGTGGTCTTGGGGCAAGTTTCAGTTGCTCTTTCTCAGGTTGGGTGCTAAACGTCACTCCACACTGTTGTAGCCATGGAAGGTAAGGCTGTCCTCAGGACCAGCCTTTGAGTTTAGCAGGCACTACATGGCCAGGGCTAGGGAGTTTACAATCAGTCCCTGGCCTCTCTGTTTGGAACAGCATGACATACTCTAGTGAGATCCTTTAGCATTAATTGAAATCCTTGCTACAAAGTCATGCTTAGAGCAGCTGGTGGCACACAAACTCCTGTGATTTCAGGAGACACAGGAATCCAACCTCTGGCTTCAGCCCTTCATTATTTAAATAATGTTGAGACATTATCCAACTGCCATGAGGTTTTATTTCTCATCTGCAAAGTGATTGGAATAACACCAATCTCAGCAACAGATAGCCAAGCAAAGCCACCCAGAACACACCGACTGCCAGGCTTCACTGATACCTAAGACTGTTGTTAACTTAAGTGAATTGCATCATTCGATGTAACTTATCCCCTCTTCCTTGTGCATATATGAAGGTGAGGGAAGGTTACAAACAAAAATTACATTGAAAACAAAAAGATGATAAGTTTAAGAAGACACAAATGTATCAATATTGCTGCTTTCTCAGGGTATATAAAGCCTTTCCTCCAGGGAAGTTTGGAGTCTATTACTGTTTCAGTTGAGTGACTAGATTATTTATATCCACATGAACTAGCCCCATTTACCATCCATAATAGAGTGTCTTCGTGAGGGAAATGACTTGATGAGGGTTACAGAACTGCCGTAGATTCTAGCCTTTGCTTCCAGGTCCCCACTACTGGATCACACGAGGATTCCAGATGCAAGGTCCTCCACGGACAATTTATGACTTTGGGTTCCCAAGGCATGTGCAGCGAATAGATGCTGCTGTCTACCTCAAGAAGCCTCAGAAGACGCTTTTCTTTGTGGGAGAGGAATACTACAGGTGCGGATTTACCCCTTCATTTCTTCGCATGCAATTGATGGGAAGGAAAAAAGAAAATCTTTTGCAAAAACTAGGGCAGGCGACTCGACAGCAGGCTGCTGACTTGTCGGCCACAGGGCAGTCTTTAAGATAAGGAGCTGTACTCAACCATCTGATTGTCTTAAGACCAGCATCTTAACAGTTCAGTGAATTCATTAACGTGGCCCCAGTGGCATGAAAGAGCAGAGACGGTGCCTCCAGGTTAACGACTACCAGAGAGAAAAGCCTGAGTGGAAACAGATTCCACCATTAATGAGATCATAAGAATCTTTGTGATCTGAGGCAAAAGTGGAGGAGGTCACACTGGAGGAGGTCACAGTAAAGGAGGACACAGTGGAGGTCACAGTGGAGGAGGACACAGTAAAGGAGGACACAGTGGAGGTCACAGTGGAGGAGGACACAGTAGAGGAGAACACAATGGAGGAGGACACAGTGGAGGAGGACACAGTGGAGGACACAGTGGAGGTGGACAAAGTGGAGGACACAGTGGAGGAGGACAAAGTGGAGGAGGACACAGTGGAGGACACAGTGGAGGACACAGTGGAGGACACAGTGGAGGTCACACTGGAGGAGGTCACAGTAAAGGAGGACACAGTGGAGGTCACAGTGGAGGAGGTCACAGTGGAGGACACAGTGGAGGACACAGTGGAGGTCACAGTGGAGGAGGACACAGTGGAGGACACAGTGGAGGACACAGTGGAGGACACAGTGGAGGAGGACACAGTGGAGGTCACAGTGGAGGAGGACACAGTGGAGGACACAGTGGAGGAGGACACAGTGGAGGAGGACACAGTGGAGGACACAGTGGAGGAGGACACAGTGGAGGACACAGTGGAGGAGGACACAGTGGAGGAGGACACAGTGGAGGAGGACACAGTGGAGGACACAGTGGAGGAGGACACAGTAGAGGAGGACACAGTGGAGGACACAGTGGAGGACACAGTGGAGGAGGACACAGTGGAGGACACAGTGGAGGAGGACACAGTGGAGGACACAGTGGAGGAGGACACAGTGGAGGACACAGTGGAGGACACAGTGGAGGAGGACACAGTGGAGGAGGACACAGTGGAGGACACAGTGGAGGAGGACACAGTGGAGGACACAGTGGAGGACACAGTGGAGGAGGACACAGTGGAGGACACAGTGGAGGACACAGTGGAGGAGGACACAGTGGAGGAGGACACAGTGGAGGAGGACACAGTGGAGGAGGACACAGTGGAGGAGGACAAAGTGGAGGACACAGTGGAGGAGGACACAGTGGAGGACACAGTGGAGGACACAGTGGAGGACACAGTGGAGGAGGACACAGTGGAGGACACAGTGGAGGAGGACACAGTGGAGGACACAGTGGAGGTCACAGTGGAGGAGGACATAGTGGAGGACACAGTGGAGGACACAGTGTAGGACACAGTGGAGGAGGACACAGTGGAGGAGGACACAGTGGAGGACACAGTGGAGGAGGACACAGTGGAGGAGGACACAGTGAAGGACACAGTGGAGGAGGACACAGTGGAGGACACAGTGGAGGACACAGTGGAGGACACAGTGGAGGCGGACACAGTGGAGGACACAGTGGAGGAGGACACAGTGGAGGACACAGTGGAGGAGGACACAGTGGAGGAGGACAAAGTGGAGAAGGACATAGTGGAGGTCACAGTGGAGGACACAGTGGAGGACACAGTGGAGGACACAGTGGAGGACACAGTGGAGGAGGACACAGTGGAGGAGGACACAGTGGAGGACACAGTGGAGGACACAGTGGAGGAGGACACAGTGGAGGACACAGTGGAGGACACAGTGGAGGAGGACACAGTGGAGGACACAGTGGAGGACACAGTGGAGGAGGACACAGTGGAGGACACAGTGGAGGAGGACACAGTGGAGGAGGTCACAGTGGAGGACACAGTGGAGGAGGACACAGTGGAGGACACAGTGGAGGACACAGTGTAGGACACAGTGGAGGACACAGTGGAGGTCACAGTGGAGGAGGTCACAGTGGAGGACACAGTGGAGGACACAGTGGAGGACACAGTGGAGGAGGACACAGTGGAGGACACAGTGGAGGACACAGTGGAGGACACAGTGGAGGAGGACACAGTAGAGGACACAGTGGAGGAGGACATAGTGGAGGACACAGTGGAGGAGGACACAGTGGAGGAGGTCACAGTGGAGGACACAGTGAAGGAGGACACAGTGGAGGACACAGTGGAGGAGTTCACAGTGGAGGACACAGTGGAGGAGGACACAGTGGAGGACACAGTGGAGGAGGACACAGTGGAGGAGGACACAGTGGAGGAGGACACAGTGGAGGACACAGTGGAGGTCACAGTGGAGGACACAGTGGAGGACACAGTGGAGGACATAGTGGAGGAGGACACAGTGGAGGAGGACACAGTGGAGGACACAGTGGAGGACTCAGTGGAGGACACAGTGGAGGACACAGTGGAGGAGGACACAGTGGAGGACACAGTAGAGGACACAGTGGAGGACACAGTGGAGGCGGACACAGTGGAGGACACAGTGGAGGAGGACACAGTGGAGGACACAGTGGAGGACACAGTGGAGGACACAGTGGAGGACACAGTGGAGGAGGACACAGTGGAGGACACAGTGGAGGCGGACACAGTGGAGGACACAGTGGAGGACACAGTGGAGGTCACAGTGGAGGACACAGTGGAGGACACAGTGGAGGACACAGTGGAGGACATAGTGGAGGAGGACACAGTGGAGGAGGACACAGTGGAGGACACAGTGGAGGACTCAGTGGAGGACACAGTGGAGGACACAGTGGAGGAGGACACAGTGGAGGACACAGTAGAGGACACAGTGGAGGACACAGTGGAGGCGGACACAGTGGAGGACACAGTGGAGGAGGACACAGTGGAGGAGGACACAGTGGAGGACACAGTGGAGGAGGACACAGTGGAGGAGGACACAGTGGATTACACAGTGGAGGAGGACACAGTGGAGGACACAGTGGAGGACACAGTGGAGGACACAGTGGAGGCGGACACAGTGGAGGACACAGTGGAGGAGGACACAGTGGAGGACACAGTGGAGGACACAGTGGAGGACACAGTGGAGGACACAGTGGAGGAGGACACAGTGGAGGAGGACACAGTGGAGGAGGATACAGTGGAGGACTCAGTGGAGGACACAGTGGAGGAGGACACAGTGGAGGAGGACACAGTGGAGGACACAGTGGAGTAGAACACAGTGGAGGACACAGTGCAGGAGGACACAGTGGAGGTCACAGTGGAGGACACAGTGGAGGACACAGTGGAGGAGGACACAGTGGAGGACACAGTGGAGGACACAGTGGAGGAGGACACAGTGGAGGAGGACACAGTGGAGGACACAGTGGAGGAGGACACAGTGGAGGTCACAGTGGTGGAGGTCACAGTGGAGGAGGACACAGTGGAGGAGGACACAGTGGAGGAGGACACAGTGGAGGACACAGTGGAGGAGGACACAGTGGAGGAGGACACAGTGGAGGAGGACACAGTGGAGGAGGACACAGTGGAGGAGGACACAGTGGAGGAGGACACAGTGGAGGAGGACACAGTGGAGGAGGACACAGTGGAGGACACAGTGGAGGAGGACACAGTGGAGGACACAGTGGAGGAGGACACAGTGGAGGACACAGTGGAGGTCACAGTGGAGGACACAGTGGAGGACACAGTGGAGGAGGACACAGTGGAGGACAGAGTGGAGGACTCAGTGGAGGACACAGTGGAGGACACAGTGGAGGAGGACACAGTGGAGGACACAGTAGAGGACACAGTGGAGGACACAGTGGAGGAGGACACAGTGCAGGACACAGTGGAGGAGGACACAGTGGAGGACACAGTGGAGGTCACAGTGGAGGAGGACACAGTGGAGGAGGACACAGTGGAGGACACAGTGTAGGACACAGTGGAGGAGGACACAGTGGAGGAGGACACAGTGGAGGACACAGTGGAGGAGGACACAGTGGAGGAGGACACAGTGAAGGACACAGTGGAGGAGCACACAGTGGAGGACACAGTGGAGGACACAGTGGAGGACACAGTGGAGGCGGACACAGTGGAGGACACAGTGGAGGACACAGTGGAGGAGGACACAGTGGAGGAGGACAAAGTGGAGGAGGACATAGTGGAGGTCACAGTGGAGGACACAGTGGAGGACACAGTGGAGGACACAGTGGAGGACACAGTGGAGGAGGACACAGTGGAGGAGGACACAGTGGAGGACACAGTGGAGGACACAGTGGAGGAGGACACAGTGGAGGACACAGTGGAGGACACAGTGGAGGAGGACACAGTGGAGGACACAGTGGAGGACACAGTGGAGGAGGACACAGTGGAGGACACAGTGGAGGAGGACACAGTGGAGGACACAGTGGAGGAGGACACAGTGGAGGACACAGTGGAGGAGGACACAGTGGAGGACACAGTGGAGGACACAGTGTAGGACACAGTGGAGGACACAGTGGAGGTCACAGTGGAGGAGGTCACAGTGGAGGAGGACACAGTGGAGGAGGACACAGTGGAGGACACAGTGGAGGAGGACAAAGTGGAGGACACAGTGGAGGACACAGTGGAGGAGGACAAAGTGGAGGAGGACACAGTGGAGGAGGACACAGTGGAGGACACAGTGGAGGACACAGTGGAGGAGGACAAAGTGGAGGAGGACACAGTGGAGGAGGACACAGTGGAGGACACAGTGGAGGACACAGTGGAGGACACAGTGGAGGACACAGTGGAGGAGGACAAAGTGGAGGAGGACACAGTGGAGGAGGACACAGTGGAGGACACAGTAGAGGAGGACACAGTGGAGGAGGACAAAGTGGAGGAGGACACAGTGGAGGACACAGTGGAGGAGGACACAGTGGAGGACATAGTGGAGAACACAGTGGAGGAGGACACAGTGGAGGACACAGTGGAGGACACAGTGGAGGACACAGTGGAGGAGGACACAGTGGAGGAGGACACAGTGGAGGACACAGTGGAGGAGGACACAGTGGAGGACACAGTGGAGGACACAGTGGAGGAGGACACAGTGGAGGACACAGTGGAGGACACAGTGGAGGAGGACACAGTGGAGGAGGACACAGTGGAGGAGGACACAGTGGAGGAGGACACAGTGGAGGAGGACAAAGTGGAGGACACAGTGGAGGAGGACACAGTGGAGGACACAGTGGAGGACACAGTGGAGGACACAGTGGAGGAGGACACAGTGGAGGACACAGTGGAGGAGGACACAGTGGAGGACACAGTGGAGGTCACAGTGGAGGAGGACATAGTGGAGGAGGACACAGTGGAGGACACAGTGTAGGACACAGTGGAGGAGGACACAGTGGAGGAGGACACAGTGGAGGACACAGTGGAGGAGGACACAGTGGAGGAGGACACAGTGAAGGACACAGTGGAGGAGGACACAGTGGAGGACACAGTGGAGGACACAGTGGAGGACACAGTGGAGGCGGACACAGTGGAGGACACAGTGGAGGAGGACACAGTGGAGGACACAGTGGAGGAGGACACAGTGGAGGAGGACAAAGTGGAGGAGGACATAGTGGAGGTCACAGTGGAGGACACAGTGGAGGACACAGTGGAGGACACAGTGGAGGACACAGTGGAGGAGGACACAGTGGAGGAGGACACAGTGGAGGACACAGTGGAGGACACAGTGGAGGAGGACACAGTGGAGGACACAGTGGAGGACACAGTGGAGGAGGACACAGTGGAGGACACAGTGGAGGACACAGTGGAGGAGGACACAGTGGAGGACACAGTGGAGGAGGACACAGTGGAGGAGGTCACAGTGGAGGACACAGTGGAGGAGGACACAGTGGAGGACACAGTGGAGGACACAGTGTAGGACACAGTGGAGGACACAGTGGAGGTCACAGTGGAGGAGGTCACAGTGGAGGACACAGTGGAGGACACAGTGGAGGACACAGTGGAGGAGGACACAGTGGAGGACACAGTGGAGGACACAGTGGAGGAGGACACAGTAGAGGACACAGTGGAGGAGGACATAGTGGAGGACACAGTGGAGGAGGACACAGTGGAGGAGGTCACAGTGGAGGACACAGTGGAGGAGGACACAGTGGAGGACACAGTGGAGGAGTTCACAGTGGAGGACACAGTGGAGGAGGACACAGTGGAGGACACAGTGGAGGAGGACACAGTGGAGGAGGACACAGTGGAGGAGGACACAGTGGAGGACACAGTGGAGGACATAGTGGAGGAGGACACAGTGGAGGACATAGTGGAGGAGGACACAGTGGAGGAGGACAAAGTGGAGGAGGACATAGTGGAGGTCACAGTGGAGGACACAGTGGAGGACACAGTGGAGGACACAGTGGAGGACACAGTGGAGGAGGACACAGTGGAGGACACAGTGGAGGACTCAGTGGAGGACACAGTGGAGGACACAGTGGAGGAGGACACAGTGGAGGACACAGTAGAGGACACAGTGGAGGACACAGTGGAGGCGGACACAGTGGAGGACACAGTGGAGGAGGACACAGTGGAGGAGGACACAGTGGAGGACACAGTGGAGGAGGACACAGTGGAGGAGGACACAGTGGATTACACAGTGGAGGAGGACACAGTGGAGGACACAGTGGAGGACACAGTGGAGGACACAGTGGAGGCGGACACAGTGGAGGACACAGTGGAGGAGGACACAGTGGAGGACACAGTGGAGGACACAGTGGAGGACACAGTGGAGGACACAGTGGAGGAGGACACAGTGGAGGAGGACACAGTGGAGGAGGATACAGTGGAGGACTCAGTGGAGGACACAGTGGAGGAGGACACAGTGGAGGAGGACACAGTGGAGGACACAGTGGAGTAGAACACAGTGGAGGACACAGTGCAGGAGGACACAGTGGAGGTCACAGTGGAGGACACAGTGGAGGACACAGTGGAGGAGGACACAGTGGAGGACACAGTGGAGGACACAGTGGAGGAGGACACAGTGGAGGAGGACACAGTGGAGGACACAGTGGAGGAGGACACAGTGGAGGTCACAGTGGTGGAGGTCACAGTGGAGGAGGACACAGTGGAGGAGGACACAGTGGAGGAGGACACAGTGGAGGACACAGTGGAGGAGGACACAGTGGAGGAGGACACAGTGGAGGAGGACACAGTGGAGGAGGACACAGTGGAGGAGGACACAGTGGAGGAGGACACAGTGGAGGAGGACACAGTGGAGGAGGACACAGTGGAGGACACAGTGGAGGAGGACACAGTGGAGGACACAGTGGAGGAGGACACAGTGGAGGACACAGTGGAGGTCACAGTGGAGGACACAGTGGAGGACACAGTGGAGGAGGACACAGTGGAGGACAGAGTGGAGGACTCAGTGGAGGACACAGTGGAGGACACAGTGGAGGAGGACACAGTGGAGGACACAGTAGAGGACACAGTGGAGGACACAGTGGAGGAGGACACAGTGCAGGACACAGTGGAGGAGGACACAGTGGAGGACACAGTGGAGGTCACAGTGGAGGAGGACACAGTGGAGGAGGACACAGTGGAGGACACAGTGTAGGACACAGTGGAGGAGGACACAGTGGAGGAGGACACAGTGGAGGACACAGTGGAGGAGGACACAGTGGAGGAGGACACAGTGAAGGACACAGTGGAGGAGCACACAGTGGAGGACACAGTGGAGGACACAGTGGAGGACACAGTGGAGGCGGACACAGTGGAGGACACAGTGGAGGACACAGTGGAGGAGGACACAGTGGAGGAGGACAAAGTGGAGGAGGACATAGTGGAGGTCACAGTGGAGGACACAGTGGAGGACACAGTGGAGGACACAGTGGAGGACACAGTGGAGGAGGACACAGTGGAGGAGGACACAGTGGAGGACACAGTGGAGGACACAGTGGAGGAGGACACAGTGGAGGACACAGTGGAGGACACAGTGGAGGAGGACACAGTGGAGGACACAGTGGAGGACACAGTGGAGGAGGACACAGTGGAGGACACAGTGGAGGAGGACACAGTGGAGGACACAGTGGAGGAGGACACAGTGGAGGACACAGTGGAGGAGGACACAGTGGAGGACACAGTGGAGGACACAGTGTAGGACACAGTGGAGGACACAGTGGAGGTCACAGTGGAGGAGGTCACAGTGGAGGACACAGTGGAGGACACAGTGGAGGACACAGTGGAGGAGGACAAAGTGGAGGAGGACACAGTGGAGGAGGACACAGTGGAGGACACAGTGGAGGACACAGTGGAGGACACAGTGGAGGACACAGTGGAGGAGGACAAAGTGGAGGAGGACACAGTGGAGGAGGACACAGTGGAGGACACAGTAGAGGAGGACACAGTGGAGGAGGACAAAGTGGAGGAGGACACAGTGGAGGACACAGTGGAGGAGGACACAGTGGAGGACATAGTGGAGAACACAGTGGAGGAGGACACAGTGGAGGACACAGTGGAGGACACAGTGGAGGACACAGTGGAGGAGGACACAGTGGAGGAGGACACAGTGGAGGACACAGTGGAGGAGGACACAGTGGAGGACACAGTGGAGGACACAGTGGAGGAGGACACAGTGGAGGACACAGTGGAGGACACAGTGGAGGAGGACACAGTGGAGGAGGACACAGTGGAGGAGGACACAGTGGAGGAGGACACAGTGGAGGAGGACAAAGTGGAGGACACAGTGGAGGAGGACACAGTGGAGGACACAGTGGAGGACACAGTGGAGGACACAGTGGAGGAGGACACAGTGGAGGACACAGTGGAGGAGGACACAGTGGAGGACACAGTGGAGGTCACAGTGGAGGAGGACATAGTGGAGGAGGACACAGTGGAGGACACAGTGTAGGACACAGTGGAGGAGGACACAGTGGAGGAGGACACAGTGGAGGACACAGTGGAGGAGGACACAGTGGAGGAGGACACAGTGAAGGACACAGTGGAGGAGGACACAGTGGAGGACACAGTGGAGGACACAGTGGAGGACACAGTGGAGGCGGACACAGTGGAGGACACAGTGGAGGAGGACACAGTGGAGGACACAGTGGAGGAGGACACAGTGGAGGAGGACAAAGTGGAGGAGGACATAGTGGAGGTCACAGTGGAGGACACAGTGGAGGACACAGTGGAGGACACAGTGGAGGACACAGTGGAGGAGGACACAGTGGAGGAGGACACAGTGGAGGACACAGTGGAGGAGGACACAGTGGAGGAGGACACAGTGGAGGACACAGTGGAGGACACAGTGGAGGAGGACACAGTGGAGGACACAGTGGAGGACACAGTGGAGGAGGACACAGTGGAGGACACAGTGGAGGAGGACACAGTGGAGGAGGTCACAGTGGAGGACACAGTGGAGGAGGACACAGTGGAGGACACAGTGGAGGACACAGTGTAGGACACAGTGGAGGACACAGTGGAGGTCACAGTGGAGGAGGTCACAGTGGAGGACACAGTGGAGGACACAGTGGAGGACACAGTGGAGGAGGACACAGTGGAGGACACAGTGGAGGACACAGTGGAGGACACAGTGGAGGAGGACACAGTAGAGGACACAGTGGAGGAGGACATAGTGGAGGACACAGTGGAGGAGGACACAGTGGAGGAGGTCACAGTGGAGGACACAGTGGAGGAGGACACAGTGGAGGACACAGTGGAGGAGTTCACAGTGGAGGACACAGTGGAGGAGGACACAGTGGAGGACACAGTGGAGGAGGACACAGTGGAGGAGGACACAGTGGAGGAGGACACAGTGGAGGACACAGTGGAGGTCACAGTGGAGGACACAGTGGAGGACACAGTGGAGGACACAGTGGAGGACATAGTGGAGGAGGACACAGTGGAGGAGGACACAGTGGAGGACACAGTGGAGGACTCAGTGGAGGACACAGTGGAGGACACAGTGGAGGAGGACACAGTGGAGGACACAGTAGAGGACACAGTGGAGGACACAGTGGAGGCGGACACAGTGGAGGACACAGTGGAGGAGGACACAGTGGAGGACACAGTGGAGGACACAGTGGAGGACACAGTGGAGGACACAGTGGAGGAGGACACAGTGGAGGACACAGTGGAGGCGGACACAGTGGAGGACACAGTGGAGGACACAGTGGAGGTCACAGTGGAGGACACAGTGGAGGACACAGTGGAGGACACAGTGGAGGACATAGTGGAGGAGGACACAGTGGAGGAGGAAACGTGGGGTCACACTAAAATACCCAGAAGGCCATACTAAAATACCCAGAAATCCACTCTAAAATACCCAGAAGGCCACACTAAGGTACCCAGAAGGCCACGCTGAAATACCCAGAAGGCCACGCTGAAATGGCCACCGCTCCAAGTCATGCCCAGAGCGAGGGTTACACCCTCCTGGCCGTACTCTTTTGTCGGGCTCGGTCGCGGTGTCCAGGACAGTTCAGGCTGTGATACCAAACTGAAGTTCAGTTAGGCTCCTGACGGGAAGCACTCCCTGAGTCCCGGGACTGAAGATTCCCGTGCTGGTCCGCGGTTAGCTCGGCTGCTCAGGTGAGGCCTCCGGGGACCACGTGTCACACAGCCGCTGCTTACAGGGCTCGGGTGAAGTCCCGAGGAACACTTGACCAGGCTGGCGCCTCGCCTACCACGCTTGGCTTCTTCCTCTCTCTCTAACACGCCCTACTGAGCCCGCCAACGTTTCTCTCTTTGTCCCTCTTCCATTAGTGAAGGCCAGTTCCTCCCCTTCAGTGCTCTCCTTTATCTGCCAGCGGCAGCAGGAAGATGGTGTCATGGGTTCCGTGGGGTGGGAGTGCCAGTGTCTCCATCATTCTTCGTTATGATCAATGGTTTCTGAATTCGCGTGGATGATTGGCAAGTCCACAGGCCCCACCCCCTTCTTCTTCACACTGGCAGTGAGAACACAGGCTGTCTGTATGGGAGGCTGAGGCCTCACTGCATAAAGGACACATTTCCACATTCTGCTTTCTGGATGCTCCTGTAATGCTAGAAGATATTTTCACTTAAAGATCGTATGGTTAGTTACAATAGAGAAAGATAAGTGGAAAAGGCAGGAATGGTAAAGTATAAAGTTACTTGTGAACTCTTAAAATAAAACAACTCATTGTGAAATCACCTGAGTAAACCTAGTTATTGGGTATGAGTACATCCTAGGCTGGAAGCTTGATACTCAAAGAAGGCGCAGTTTCCAGCTAAGGTGTACAGCAGGGCTGAGGCCATAGCTCAGGAGTGCACAACCGTACCAAGTTTGAAGCTTGACTTCAATCCCCTGCACTCCCCGGCAAGTGTGAGGACCTCAGTCCAATCCCCAACATTCTCATAGCAAGGTTGAGGTCCTGAGTTTAATCCCCAGTGTCACAAACACAAGACAAACAAGAGGTGTGAGCAGGAACAAGGGCGCCCTAGTGTTCACATCAAGTTGACCAGCAGCAATCAGCCAATCTCTCCATTTCTTTATTTGCAAAATAGAGACAGAAACTGTACTCACTTCACAGAGTTACCGAACTGAAAGAGAACAAAATGTGTGATGCCTGCCACCTGATAGATCCTCATTAATCATCCTACAGATCTAGAGACAAATGATGAACAGAGTTCAAGTGCAAGAGCATCCTCATGGGAGACGGCATGGCTTTCAGGGAGCCAGATCAAAGAGGAAACAGGTGATAGCAAACGTATCAGGAAAGAGTCCCCAGAGAAGGGAGGGCTGCGCCCTGGGAGAGCTGCGTGGGAGTTTCCCAGGCAGGAGTGGGTGGGGGCCGCGGCTTCCAGGCAGAGGCAGCAGTTGAAGTAAAACACCAAGGCAAGAATAGGCTGAGTGTGAGGAAAACCGCAGGTGATTCATTCAAGGTGGCCTGGGCCAAGACAAGCAGGGTAGAACAGATCGGGGAGGACCCCCGACTTTCTACAAAGACCCGCGTCAACTCTATAGAAGGAGGCATTGTTAAATATCTTAAATAAGAGATTAACTGAACATGTTTTGTGATGTAGAAATATCTCTTGGTCAGCAATGTGAATGACTGGAAGTCAAAGCGTGAGACCACAAACCACAGAAAGCCTATTCAAAGTGTTCAGAGAAGTAACTCCCAGCCGACATGCTTCATGAAGCAAAGCTATCATTTAAACACAAAGAGAGACTGGGCATGATGGTGCAAGACTTTTTAGTCCCCGCTTTGGGAGGCAGAGGCAGAAGGATCTCTGTGAGTTCAAGGTCAGCCTGGTTTACAAAGTAGGTTCCAGGCCAGCCAGAGCTACATAGTGAGAGCATGTTTAAAATAGATATGGGATGGGAGATAGATAAATAAAGAGAAACAGAACATTCTCAAGGAAACAAAATCTGAGAGAATTTGTGGCTTACTGACTTGCCTTTCAAGAAATACTGAAGTTATTTATGCTGAAGGCAAGTGGTCCTAAATAATACACACAGACACACTCACACATGCACACAGCACCAGAAAATGTAATTATGTAATAAGAGAATAATATAAATGTGCTTCGTCTTCTGTCATCTCTTAACGGACTTGGAAATCTACTTAACTGATGTATATACACGTGCATACACTTGTACTGTGGGCTGTGACACAGATACACACATGCAATTACCACTGCTTGTGTGGAAGAAAAGCTGTTCTGAGCTATAGAAGTGACATCAAATGATAACACACATTCACAGATAGTGCTAATTAAACAGCAAGGCTGATATAACAAAAAAATGTAGATAAATACTTGCATTCTTGTCCCTCAGTATCATTACAAAACATGTAATTATTTAAAATTATAGCTATAAAAATTATTTACAGCTTGTAAATGTATGTTACAAAATCTCAAAAAGGATGGGAATAAAATAGAGCTATTTAGGGGTGAATCTCTATGTTACTGGAATTAAGATACTGCACAACTGAGGCTCTGTTTGAGGTCTTGCTTCAAGTTTTGAGTGCATATGTATATGTGTGTGTGCATTTGTTCAGTACAGATACGCAGTGTGTCTGTGTGTGTGGAGGCCGGAGGACAGTCTTGGGTGTTGATTAGACTATCTACCTTTTCTTTTTTCTTAAGTCTTACTGGCCTGGGACTTGCTAAGTCGGCCACGTTTGCTGGCCAGTGAGCCCCAGGGACCTTCTGTCTCTGCCTTCCCAGCACTGGGACAATAAGCATGTGCCACAGTGCCCAGCTGTTTGGATGGGTGCTGTGCAGTGAATTTGGATGCCCAGGCTTGCAAGGCAAACATTTGACCAGCTGAGCCACCTCCTCAGCCCTGGAAGCTGAGTGTTTGAAGGGAAGGCGTATATGGATGAGGCATTGGGCATAGAGTGTGCCTGTGATCCCAGCACTTGGGAAGTGGAGGTAAGAGGACCAATGGTTATGGCCACCCACAGCTGCACAGTGAATATGAGGCCAGCCTGGCCTACATGAGACTCTGTAAAAAAAAAAAAAAAAAAAAAAAAAAACCTCAACAACAAAAAGATATACATGCTAATCCCATGAATAACCACTAATGAAATAACTTAAGAAAATATTAAAAAGTTAAAATGCTACTTTAGAAGTTTTCACTAATGCAAAGACAACATCAAGGAGGGATAGAGAAAAATGTATATGATGTTTAGATGAGAGAGCAGGCACAAATCCAACTTCATCAATAATACATAGCATAGCAGTGATTATCAGATTAGATTTAAAAATAAATAGGATCCAATTACATGATGTCTACCAACGACAGATTTATTTGTTTGTTTTTATTTTCATCTGTTTAATTGTTGGAGGGGAGATTTGCATGCCATCATGTGCATGTTCAGGTCAGAGGACAATTTGCAGGAGTCAGCTTTCTCTTGTGACACATGGGTCCTGCCGACGGAGTTCAGCTTGTCTGCTGGAAGCGAGTGCCTTCCTCTGCTGAGACAGCTTGATAGAGCGGATACTGCAAGTATTTGCTGCTACTCCAGGCTACTTCCTTTTCTCTTTTTAAGATCTATTTATTTTTATTTTATGTATATGGTGGTTTTGCCAGCTTGTATGTCTGTGTACCACATGCATGCAGTGTCTGTGGAGGCCAGAAAGGGTGTTGGATCCCCTGGGACTGGAGTCACAGGTGGTCACAAGCCACTGTGTGGGTACTGGGAATGGAACCCAGGTCCTCTGGGTGGGAAATCAGAGCTCTTAACCACTGAACCATCTCTCTAGCCCCTAGTTCCTTTGTAACAGCTAAAGATTATCACAGTTTCTGTCAACTGTTAGTCTAACTAAAAAGTTATATAAATTTTTGCTTCATTTTTAATTTTGGCTTCTAATGTGTTATTCAACCCAGAGATGGCTGGCTGCCTATTGAGTTCAGTCTGCTGGGAATAGGTCTTACTAGATACCAATACTGTGTCCCATGGACTGTCAAAGGAAATATGCTTCATTTGTTAAGAAACTTTCATTATGATGGTTATTCAGAAGTTATTCGAGTATATTTCCAAATATAGAGAGAAGTTTGTCTGGTCTTATCTAAGAGAAGATTTTTGTATCATTTTAGTCACTGGACATTGATCCCAACTTGACTTGTGGCTCAAGCATAGCAAATAATGTCCTATATGAGAGGACATTTTGAGCTGGGGTGTACTCAATGGGAGAATACTTGCCTAGCATGTGAGGCCTGGGGTTCAACCCTCAACACCTCAAAGGGAAACCTGAGAGGACATTCCATAATTGGAGGTAGGCCTTTAAACAGTTCCCATTCAGATGTTCTATCCGCTGCTTTTCCTTCTCCTTACTTGATACAGAAATGTTACAATCCATGCTCTTTTCCCATGCTGTCAACCATTGCTTTTTATTACAGAGGCTGTGTTATGATTACATACATACACACATACACAAATACTCACATCCCCCTGATGGAGTGAATCTTTAACACTGTGACTTGTCCCTGCTTCGGGTAAACGGTTTTTGTTATTCTGTGTTTTGGGTAAATGGTTTTTGTTGTTCTGTGCTTACGATTGTTCTGTTAACACACAGCATGTTAGTTTTATACTCGCTTTATTTTCTGATAAGAGGCTACGGACACAGTATTTTGTTTTTTGTTTATAGGAGGTGGATTTTTTTAGACATATCTCTCTATGCAGATCACATTAACCTCACTCAGCAATCCTCCTGCCTCAGCCTCCTGAGTGCTAGAATTGCAAGCATGTGCCATCATGCCCAACTAGTATTTTATTTAAATAAGAAGACATTTAGCTGAAAGCAAAAACATGTCCCTATTTTAGAATTCCTGATAACTCTGCATCCTCCGTCCTGTTCCTCGGTTTAACACCTCCTGTGCCCTGCCCCCTTTGCCCACACTTGCCACTGCATCTTAAGGACCGCTAGCCATGTCTGATGGTTGCTGCCACACAGGATCTGTGCAGATGGTGTGCATTCGGTCACCTGTCAGTGCCTGTGTCTAACCAAGTTCCTTTAACCTTATAAAAACAACTGACAGTTTTTGTGGTCATCAACTGTTCCTTAAAAATGTTCCTTGGTACCTGTGAGCACTCATATGCATGCATACACATTCATGTACTCAGATACACACACATATGCTTATTAAGATAAAATAAATCTTTAAAGAGAACAATATTACAAATTCTTATAAAAAAAATTTATGCTAAATATTTCAAATTGAAATAATACTGAACAAATAATTTTACAACATTAGAAATTCTCTGGGAGGGTTTATTGACCAGTGATTTCTACTAAAACATTTAAAGAAGAATTAATACCAAATTTTCACAAACTTAGACGAGAGCAACACCCGGCAGGCTGTATGAGCCAGCAAGTCCTTGACGCCCAAACTGGGCAAAATTGTTATGAGGAAATAAAGAAATTTATTCGTAAATATGAATCCAAAAGTGCTCCAAAATTACTGTCTAGGAATCCAGGAAGTATTTAAAATAATTATATACACAGATGAAGAAGGGATTTTATGGGAATGTAAGAATATATTAATATCTAGAAATCAAATAGTGTCACATTTTGTGCTGATAGAGTAAGAAAAACCATGGGATTGTCTTCCTGGATGCAGAAAAGATGTTTGGTAAAACCCAGCACCGTTTTATGATAAAAAGAAAATGTGGCAGTCATAGAAATAGAATAGACTAGAGAGAAACTTCCTGAATGGAGAAGAGAATCACAGCTGGCATGGGACTCAGCGGTGATGACTGATGACTGTCCCCACTAAGATCAGGGGCGAAACAGAAACCCCACTCTCCACTCCCTCAGTGTTTCCAGGAAGTGCCAAGCAGGGCAGTGGGGCGAGAACAAGTGACGTGGAAGCCGTCTAGACGAGAAAGTCAAACTGTTTCTCCTTGTGCATGATTTAATCTTTCCATAGAAAGACGTAATTAAGACTCAAAACTATTCGAACTAACAAATGCACTCAACAAGTCTGAAAGGATGAAAATAAAATAAATGACTACGTAATATAGCATCAAAGAGACTAAAATATTTAAAAAAGTAAACTAAAAAGAAATTGAAAGACATGATGTCTAAAAACTGAACTCTCAATGAAAGAAATTACACATGAGCTCCACATGGAAATGTGCTGCCTGTCTGTGGGCTGCAAGCCTTTGTAATTTGAAGACACCAGTACTTCCCAAACCAATCTGCAGCTTGAACACAATATCAGAGTATCACTTGCTGCTTTGTAGAAAGTGACAGGATGAACTTCAACTTCACATGGAAATTCATGGGCCCTCAAATGGCTCAAACATTGGGGGAAGAAGAAGGAATGAGGAAAATTTATATATACACAGTCCATTCTTCCTGATTTCAAGACTCACTACAAAGGAGCAGCAAACAGAGAAGTGTGACCATCATAAGGACAGACATATACATACATCAGTGGAATAAAATTTGAAGTCTAGAATTTGACCCATATGTCTATGGTAAGTTGGCTCACAAGCTGCTGAGGACATTCAGTGGGGTGGCAATACGTATCACAAACTCCACTGGTGCAAGTGAAAAGCCACACACAAAAGCATGGGACTGGACTCTTCACAGCGTGAATAAAATTAAGTCAAAAGTGGTTAAATAATGAGAAAAACCTTTAGAGAAAAATATAAGCTTCCTTACTTTGGATTTGACACTGTGTGCTTAGATATAAACACACACACACACACACACACACACACACACACACACACACACACACTCACACTCACACACACACACACACACACACACTCACACTCACACACACAAGGAAATCAGACCAATTGGACCTTATTAAATTAAGAAGTTTTCTGCTCAAAGGACACTACAAGAAAGTGTGATAAAGCATAGGGAGTGGAAAATGTAAGTCAGACCTGACAAATGACTTGTGTCATATAGCTCAATTACTAGAAAGGCACACAATCCAGTTAAAATATGACAAAAGGATCTAACTAGACATTTCTCAAAAAAATATGTTCAAATGTCCAAGTAACACATGGACAGATGGCTGGCATCAATGTCATTGGATAAATATGAACCAAACCACAAGATGTCACTTCATATTATTAGAAACTCTAATCAAAAAGCCAAATCCTTTCAAGTATTGTTGGGAATGTAGGTGAGTCAGGACCTTCATACAAGTACTGATGAGATGGAGAGTTAATGGGGCCACAATGGAAGACTATCTTCCATACCAGAGAAAGGTCAATAGAACTACATCAGATTCAAATTACACTCACAGGCATGTTCCTAAAAGAAATGAAAGCTGTATACAAGTATCTATGGCAACATTTGTAATGATCAAATCATAGAAACAATCCAAATTACCTTTAAGTGTTGAATTGGTAGATAAAATGTGATAAATTCATTCAATTGAGTATTATGTGGCCATAAAACTGAAGTAAGTATGGACACTACATGTGACTCTCGGAAGAGTATACTGAAGTATACAAAAGCTGGCTGTACACATACAAGAAATAGTGGAATGTTGTCACACATGCCTCAGTACTGGGCAGACGGAAGCAGGAGGATGAGGAGCTCTGCTACATGACCAGTTCAAGGCCAGCCTGGGAAGACCTTGTCTCAGAAGAACAAAGCCATGCCAACAGAGGTGCTTGACAAACCTACATTGTAAGTACAGTGTTATGTTCAGTTAAACAAAAGTGCAGGCCCTTGCCAACATTAGTCTTCAACTACAAATGTGGAGAGGAAGGTGCACCTGAAAATCTACATAGAATATCTCTGCACTGTGATATCACTAAGTCACTGGCAACAATTCGAGGCTGTATCCTTTAATCCACATTAAATGATGGGGCAAATGTTCATGAATGAAATGATCATACTTACAGAGAATTATTTGTAATTTGGTATCAGGTGTCATAGACAAGACTTTAGAAATGAGAAAATAAAGCAGCAATTTTAACATATCATAGCACATATCAGATTATCAACAAAAATATTTTCTGTATCAACTAACAGTCATTTTGATGGCTTATCATGTGGCAGGAAGTGTACACTATCTCAGATCAAATTATAGAGTCTGCTAGACCTCATACTAAAAAGCCAGAGTCAATGTTCTTGGGATCAAAATAAAGCACAGTGTCTAGGACTGGAGCTTGTCTTGGCTCCTACCTGAGGCTGTGGAGAATGGCAAAGGGAGTGTAGTATGTGTGTGAGTTGTCTTGTTCTCATGGCAGCTCTTTTCCAAATGAAGGCTTACAGCTCAGAGTGTATTCTCATATTCCCTCCATTACACCTTGGGTAGATAAAAAATTGAAGGCCAAACCCAAAGCCATTTACCTGTAGATATGATGCTCTCTGCTCTGTCGCTGAAATCCCCAAATATCTGTCCACAAAGGGCAAGACCATCACCAAGTTTTCACAACAAATTAAGAATAGCACCGTGTCATAAAGGGGGAGCATGTCAGCACTGGGAAGGTCACTGGCAAGGACCATCTTCTATTGCCAGCTTACATCCTTTCTGCCTTTCTTAGTGATAGCTAGCTTCCTTCTTTGTGAAACGATGATGGATGATGGAAATAAGCAGTAACCAGAAACTTGATGATTACGTTCTTACTCAGCAAAAACAAAAAGCAGATAACTTTGTGTCAGTGACACAGAGCCCTGGTCTTATGTCTACATCAAAGGTCTCAGTGGAATACTAGTACATCATAGTCGATCTGTTGATATGTGGGGAGCGTTATCTTCTCCCCTGCCCATAGCACTCTAGAGATCAGCATGCCTCAGTTCCACCAGCCTGAACACTTCTTTGTGAAGGCTTCGTTTCTCCTCAGATCTCGGTAGCTGTTTTCCTCTGCCCTATGAGGCAGAGGCACATTTCAGGGGATGGTGGGCATAATCTGCTATAGGAAACTACCCGATAGCCCAGGGGGAAAATGACCGACTGGTGAAGTGTGCACATGGGAATGCCCCAGCTCCAGCTCTGTGCTCCTAAGGAAGGGACTTTCTCATCTTTTAGATGGAGTCTTGCTGAGGAGTCATCTCCAACTGTGCTGAGCTCATACAGTACCGCTGACTCACAGCCTCTTACAGCAAAGAGACATGCTGACCGGTTTCAGAGCTGGAATCCTAATCTCTTTCCAGGAAAGAGCAGTGGGATCCAAGTGACCTGATTTCAAAGATAAAAGGCTCATATGTGACAATCATGCGGAGCTGTCCTTTTGGGCTCTTCAGTGGGTACACAGCTAAGGACAATGACTGCCTATCCCCTAGAATCCACCTCGGTTCTGCAAGGTGGGGTAGCTTGAAAGCATGGGAAGAATGAGAGAAGGTGCAGGGTCCTAGTACCCAGAATGTAAAATGTGCATTTTGAAACTGTCGAAGAACAAATGCAACAAAAGCCATTTTTTAAGACTTGAAGGCTGTTATTACAGATTTGCTCAGTTCTGATGTACTGATCATTCACACATTCATTTGTTCATTTAAGAGAGACAAGAGACAAAGAGAGATTTCAAATATGTTCAAAATCAGAGCTGGCTAATTATACTCCTGACCACCTTGATGTCCCCTATATTCAACAGTAACATTTGTGAAATATTTCCTCCAGCTATGATGAAAGAAAAAAGAAAATGGAAAAAGACTATCCAAAGAACACTGAAGAAGAATTTTCAGGAGTGAGTGGCCAGGTAGATGCCGCTGTGGAATTAAATGGTGAGTGTCTCCACAGGAAACGTTCCCTGGGAAATCACAACAGGAAATCTGGGCCCTGCTTGAACTTGATAGAAAATGGGTTTCAGTGGGAGTCACTGGTTCTTATTTCGGTCCTAAGTCATTTCATAAACTTAAATAGCCAGGTTACATACTAGAAAGAGGAATTATTTTTTTAAATCCTCTATTAAAAAAGTAAGTAAATAAAAACAAAATGGTGGCTCTCCTTTTACTAGCAGATATGTTTAAAATTATAGCTTTAAGTTGGGAATGGAGCTGACCCTGACCCTGACCCTGACCCTGACCCAGCTATTATGCACAGCCCTGGGATCAATTCCCAGCGCAACATAAACTAGACATGTGGTTTGTAATCCCAAGCACTTGGGAAAGGGAAGTTCAAAGTCATCCTCAGCTACATAGCCAGTCTAAGGACAGCCTGGGATGTTTGAGACCTTTCTCAATGAACACGCAGGAAGTGCAGCTCCGACCCATAATCCCAGCGTTCAAGAGGCTGAAGCCCGTAGATGAAGAGTTTGAGATCAGCCTGGGCTACAGAGTGAGAATCTTTCTCAAAAACAAACAAACACTAACACAATGCAGCTTCAGTCCAGTGGTTGTAGTCTGAGCCTTCCCAGATTCTTCTACCTTTTCATCACCCGACTCCTGAAATCTGACACAGCTAAGGAGGTCATATGAAGTGAGTGTTATACACAAATGAAATCAATTTAATTCCTTCTTAGTGTGTAGCACGGAGACAGACAGTGTTCAGAAGTGCAAAGGATATTCCAAATGTGGCCTCTGTTCTTATGGAATGTTGAGCATCCTTGGGAAATGCCTATCTATCTAACACAGATGAAACTACTGGGAGACAAGACAGTCTGTGCTCTAGTATTGACTGGTGTTAATAGGCTTCACAGTGACTTCAAGAAGTCATTGATCTGAGACAACAGGGCCAAATGGGGCAGTTGGCTCTATCCTGATGAGACATTAGCTGGTTCTGAAGGCCAGCCAGACATTTGACAGCTATAAAAAGGAGAAAGGACTAGAAAAATCATGAAGCATGATGAGGGCACCTTATCGCATGACCCAAAGTGAAGACCTTACCCTACTGATGCAAAGGACAGGGTGAGGGATGACCTGAGAAGTCAGAGGTGACAGGTTGCCAGAGCTGTGCAGAAGACAAGCTCGCTGCCTTCTGACAGCCCCCAGTTCCTCATTGGTAGCACCTCAGAAAGCGGCAACCTTACCCCTTAGGGACCCACACGTCATCTCCGGTAACCACAGTTTCAACTTTATCTCTTCTAGGCTACATTTACTTCTTTTCAGGACCCAAAACGTTCAAGTATGACACAGAGAAGGAAGACGTGGTCAGTGTGGTAAAATCCAGCTCCTGGGTTGGTTGCTAAATCCACAGGGTTAGTCTCTCCACAGGGATGAAGACCATTGTGAGCAACTGATGACTGGACATGAGGGGCTAGGCAGATAGCCTGGGACACTCTTCCCGGCCTTCAGTCAGGAGGGTTCCTTGAAAATAATAACAATTCCATTGTTTTCCTAATTATTCTTTCACAACTTTAATCCAAGTAAGAAAGTAAGCCACCTTACTCAGAATCATATAACACACCCTTTGGTTGAGCATTCTTTTTTTAGCCTACTATACTAAAGCAAATTGATCAGTTTGGTTTCTATTTATAGGAAAAAGACTGCATTCGTGCGCACGCACACACACACACAATTATTTCATTAAGAAAGGTCATTACCATACAAATTATAATTATCCTTTAAAAACAATGGCCATCATTTATTATGATGAGTATAAATGTTCCTCTTTATGTTTTGAAGCATCACTAACAACACGCAGCACCGGGCCTGTGTCTTGGTTGGGTTGTTCCCTGTGCCCCGCACTGGTCTCTGAAGTAGGTGGTAGACAAGCATTCAAATTCCCTTCCATGCTCACCAACAGCTGGGCTCTGTGCAACAGGGGACCTTTTTAAGGAAACCCAATAAAAATGGTGTGTTAGAACAGTTCCTCATTTCTCTTTTCTGTTAATATTTACTAGCCCGTATCATGCTTTATCTGCCAACAAATTCTGTGTACCCGCAGAAAATGTAAACAATAGTATCATAAGTACACAGAGCCAGGAAAAATAACATAGCCTGACCTATTTCCTTCTTCCTGGTGGCTCCCCCAGTGGGGACATCTTTGATCCACCTCAGTTTCTTCTGAATGGTTTTCTACTTAGGGAAGTTTTTGTTGTTTTAGTTAGTGTTTTCTGTTTGTTTGTTTTGTTTTGTCGTTTTTTTGTTCGAACTAAACCTTTTCTTCCTAGCTCTACCCAGGTAACAACACAGACATAATCATGGCTATCAGTCTTAGAGTTTTTAAAACTTTAGCCTCTGGAATTCTATAATTAATCTAGAGAAACTCTACCACCTTTCAGGAGTTCTGAAACTGAATAATGTTTTACTTCATAGGCCGCTTAGAAGAGCTGCAGTGATAACAGCTATAACCTGTTGCTGTTAGCATCGTTCATTAAATTTGCTTCATGGATTCATTAAAAGCCTTAATGACAGTTACTGCAAGCATTCCACTAGGTTTCTAATATGGAAAGTCATGGTGCATATCCAACCAGATGTTGACTATTGAAGACAACATCTGGTGTCTTTGCTAAGGTCAAGGTGCTCCTATTAAGAAGCAGAACCATTTTGTTTTCATTGCAGGCAGGAAACATCTTACTATCAACAAGTGAAAAAACCAGAGGTTAGAGGTATGACTCAGAGGTTAGAAATACTTGCTGTCCTTGCAGAGGACCTGAGTTTAGCCTCCAGCACCCATGAGGGCAACTTACAACCATCTCTTAGCTCCAGTTTCAGGAGAGCTGATCCACTCTGCCACCTCCTTGGGCACCTGAACATATGTGTGCATACTGATACACATAGACATATGTGTGCGTACTGACACACATTCACATAAATAAAAATAAAATAAATTGTTTAAAAAACAAGCAAATAGCAAAGTAGTGTGGCAAGCCCTCACAATGTTAAACAGAAGCACAGCAACTACACTACTGTGTATATACATATGAGAAATTAAAACACAAAAACCTGTACATAGATGTTCATGGCAGCATTATTCACAATATCCTGAATAGAGAGGAAATATGTCCATCACATGATGTATGTGTGAATAAAATGCAGTAGATTCAGACAATGGAATGTTTAGAAAGCCATAGGAGGAGCAAAGTGCTGAGACATGACATAATACGGATGAAGTTTGAAAACATCGTATTAAGTGAGAAGGTGGACACAAAAGATCACATGCTGTATGATTCAATTTATATGAAATGCTGATGATAAAAAAAATTACAAAGATATAAATGCCAGTGCTTGTCAGGCAGCAGGGAGCCAAGCAGCAGGGGACAGGTGTAGAGTTTCTTTACTGGTTGGTTGGAAATGTTCTAGAACTGAGGGTGGTAATGGCTGTACAACTCTGTGATGGTACAAAAGCCACCAAATTGTACATTTTAAATACGTGAATTATGTATTTATAAATTCTGTCTTGATAAAGTTGTTATAAAAACATAAATAAACAAGGAGATCAGAGTGGTGTAGTGATCCATGAAATTCCTGCCACTTGGGAACTGTGGTGAGAAACACAGAGCGATGAAGCACTGGACTGGAGACATCAGGTACTGAGCAGCCAGTAGGTACTTTCTTTCTATCCAGCACTCCCCAGGAGAAGAAGGACTGACGGCGCTCACTGTGCAGAGGGATGTCCCCGGAAGCAACAGAGCCTGTGCTCTGGGGACAGGCTGGCTGCATTCCAAAGCCAGGGACTTGTTTTCAGCTGTGTGGTGTTCATGATCGCCAATCTTTTCTTGATTTCCTCCTTTGCAAGACAAATCGGAATAGCTCTTAACCTCCTGGGACATTTAGAGACTTAAAATATGACTCAGATCACACAAAGTTCTGAGAGCAGTTCCTTATATTCTGAAGGCTTTACTAATTGTTATTCTTAAGATGATTAGTTAATTTTGTTCTGAGATATTGTGGAGAATTCAGACTTCCCTTGAGATCTCACAAGATCTGGTGACTTGTAACAGCATATGAATTGATACTTGGTAACTTAGAATTTTTCCTCTTTAAATTTCGGATTAAGTCAAAAACTAGAAAATATGCTGTGGTTAACTCCATGCCCTCCCCCAAAAAAACTCTCAAACTGTCATCATTTCTTTGTTGAATCAGATGCATCCGGGAAGATTCAGGCTCTAAAGCATAAGAGACAGTTTTTGTGTCATTACGTATGGCACTGACCCTATCAGATGCGAGAACTATTAAAGAAATAACTTATACACAGTGAGATTTCCATATCTGAGGACCTCTTACCCACAGATTTGCCAAACAGGGATAAAATATAACGACAAACAGTTGCCTCTGTATTGAGTATATGTATTTTTTATTCACTAAAATGATACCATTCTGCTATCTGCATATCATTTACATTGCTTTAGATACTCTAAGTAACAGAGATGACTAAACTACATGTGAGCATGTGTATAGCTTGCCTTTTACAGGAGGAACCTGTGCGTTGCTAGATGTTGGTATCCATGGAGTCAGGATCCAAGGGACACTGCTCTCACTCAGCTTCAGGGAAACTAAGTGGAAAACGGCCATGCAGTGACAGTCCACTCTCTGGTAACCTTGGTGGGGACTGTGGGCAGAGCCCTCTGCAAGCCCCAGAAAGGCTTCTCCTGGGGGTGCTTCCCTAGGCTCCTTTTCAATGTTCTGTGACTGGGGTCAGATGTTCTTCACTTAACCTCATCCAAAATGGCAGCCCTAAGTCAGCTGGGAAGCATCAGGAGCCAGCATAGGTCTGTGTCACAAAGTGGACGCTAAACCAACCAGGTTTTATTTAGAATTCTGAACATATATTTCTTAGTTCTCAGAAGGTCTCCAGGGTGTTTTCATTTAGACACTTCCATGTTTTGTCCTTATTTCTGTTTTCATCATTTTCTATAATGGTATCAAAGGGTCTTTGTGAATATTTACAATTACAATACCCAGTAAAGTACCATTGAGAGAAATTGTACAGTACTGCCCTATGGGGTGCAGTTTCTATAAGACTCTATGGGAAAGGATACTCTGCCTTTTCCCCCCACGGGCCTGAACAAAGGAAGATACAGTGTCCTTGGGTTGTTTCACATCTGCCAAGCGTTTCTTCGGTGTTGATCCCATCTCAACGTGACTTGATGATGTGGTCAGATCAAAAGGCATCTTTTGTCCCCTGAGTTCTATAATCCCATTATGGAATAATCTCATTACCTAGACTCTTGGAATTGAAACAGGAGCAGAACTGAAAATCTTCTGGTAAATAAATTTTAGTTTGAAATTAGTAAATGACTTTCAGGGACAAATTAGCTTGTTTTTCAAGTGAACATGTCTTCATTGTAATCTGGTCTCAATCTACCATTTCTCTCTCTAATCTAATATGTCATTTAACATGTTAGAGGATAAAATTAAACTTTTCTTGCACAATGCAGTTGTTCTGGCCAGAGTTGGAGGACAGATCAAAAGACAGTAGGACAGGGGCCAATGGGAAAATCGTAAGAGAACACAGAACACGGAAATCCCTCTCGGGTTGTTCACAGTAGGGAAAACCATGTGTTGGTATGAAATAACAACTTGCTTATTCTTTGACTCTCTCAAGGCAATAATACAATGTTGGACTATCTCAAGGCAATAATACAATGTTAAACATTAATAATTAATGATAGCATTGGCCTGAGGTTAAATTGTGGACACGTTTCTATATGTGAGTCTGCTGTATGTTCATAGGTGACTACCACCTATGCTTTTGAGAGAATATTTATCTGGGAACCTATCTAAGAACAGAATTGTTGGGTCATAATCTGTGAATGGATTGAGTTTTTGTATGTACCACCAAATCATTTTCACAGTGATTGTAATTATACTATTGTACATTTCCACCCACAGCGTGTGAGCATTTTCATTGAGTTTTATTAAATGATCTTTCTATAGAGCACTCACTGTGTGCCAGACACTGTTGAGTTTTGCAGGTTGTTTATCTCCACATTAAGCGAGATGAGTGTTTCTCTTTCTCCATTTCCAAGCTAAGTGAACTTAAGCTGTCAGAGCTGAAAAGAGACAGCTGTGAGTGGAACCTCAGCCCAACACTCAGACCTCCTGAGACCCTGTGAGTTCTGTCACACTCAGAGCAGATGCGTGTGTTCTTCATAGAACACTAAGGAAGAGTGGTGGTTTGCTCTGCACACACATCAGCTCTCAGCTCTGCACTGGAGCCTGCTGAGGGTGGTGAACAGACAGGGAGCTTCCAGACAGACCCAGTGTGGGAAGAAGCATGGGGAGGCATGGGCGGGGGAGGGGAGGGGTGTGGGGTGCGGGGCTGGCAAGGCAAGGCTCAGCAATGAGGATGCACAGTGGGGCCGAGAGCTGGCTCCCCCCCCTGCCCTTAGCATTGGCACCTTACACAGGTGACGTCTTTGCCAGTGAGTCATCTGGTTCTTCTAGAACTGTCTGAGAAGCATGTGGACAGACCCAAGTACCTGCTACCCTAACCTTTCCCTGGGCACCTCTCCTCAGTTATTTACTCTGACCCCTCAGGCCTTTGTTCTTTGGTGCTGTTTTTTGCCTCTTTTCTTCCTGCTGCTTGGGCTGAGATCACCACACTGCTGGGAATTCCTCTTAAAATGCCCACAGTCTCTTTAATGAACCTTGCCTGCGAACTTACGGTACAGGACACCCTGGGCAGAATGCCCTGAGCCTCTGAGGCAACTTCCCAGCTTTCCACAATGCACAGCAAGAATGCTCCAGGGCACAAACGATCCCCATTTTCCCCCTTGAGAGGGGAATGGGACATGTAGTCAGGTGGTTTTTACTGCTGTTCTGTTTTGTTTTAGAGTCAAGGCGTTAGATGGAGGTTTCTCTAGATAGTTTACAGGACCCTCTTCTCCTCTCTGCTTCCTGACTTACAGTGTCAGTGGTTTTCTCTCTCATGCAGGCCTGCCATACTGTAACAGCCTGCTGCAGGCCTTTGCCAAGTGTTACCAAGCACATGGATGCATTACACCACAGTATAAATCCTCTATATTTTGAAATTTATATTTATAAATTGTGGAACAGATATTTACAGTTTGGACAAATGGGATGGACATCTAATTTCCTGTCCACTGTGCCTATGGCCATCTTATAATTTGTAGAAAGCCATGAGACAAAGGCTGGAACATGTACATTTAACTTTGAGACAACTAAATGGTGGGGGGGACAGGCTTGGATCCAGGGGCCTGAGACAGGAAGTCCAAGCACTTGTCTATTATCCTGTTTTAGAAATGAGGCCCGCCCATGTGACAAAAGTAAAATCAGAATCCAAGTCCATGGTCATGCTGCATCTCACCGTTGTCTCCTGCATGTCAGCCAATAGTTGGACACAACAAACCTAGTAACCCAAAGTAGTTCCCAGTTTCAACACTGGATTATGGCTACAGTCCTTCAGATAACATGGATCTTGGCAGAACTGGCTTAACAGCACAAACTAAGGTTAGACCTGGGCACTCCCTCAAGGGTCTTGGGTCTGTCTTCCCTACATAGTCACCAGACTCAAGCCCTAAGGAAAAATTCTGTGCCTACACAGTTAGCCTTGCTAGTGTATAGATCCAGGATGTCATTTCAGGCCAGTGTGGACGAGGGTGGAGCATGGAGGTGGGGAAGTCCAGACAGCAATGTGCTTCTCAGGAAAGAAGAAGCAGAGCAGTTTCACGGCCACCACAGGGAACTCCTCTGACTGTGCAAAGTACCGTGGAAAATCCTCAGGCAAGAATGACTAGAAGGAGACTCGGTACCATGACTATACCAAAGGAGTCGAATAAATGAGGTTGGGGGGGCTGTTCTTTCTTTATGACTGAATGAAATTTCTTCAAATCAAAGAACTAGGGAAAAAATAAAGAAGGCAGGTATGGTGGTGGCAGCCTGTAACACCCACAGTTAGGAGGCTGGAGGAGGAGGGTGACAAGGTCAGTGTGCCTGGGCTGCACAGTGAAACCCTGTCAGAGGGAGACCAAGGAGGAAGAGGAGGAAGAGGAGGGAGAAGAAGGCAGAGGAGAAGAGGGGAGGAGGAGGAGAAAAAAGGGCAGAGAAAATCCTAACAGCCAAAGGATTGACTCTGTTATTTAACAGACGCGCACACGCAAACCATGAAGTTCTGCTGACTAATGGAAAATGATTTACGTCAGGAGCGGGAAAGGTCAAGAGTGGGAGTGAGAGGTACTCAGTGGTCAAGAGTGCTGATTGCTCTTCCAGAGGACCTGAGTCTCTCAGAATCATATCAGGCAGCTCACAACCACCTGTAATTCCAGTTTCTGGGGATGCTACATCCTCTTCTGGCCTCCCCGGGCACCAGCCTCACGTGGTATACACACGCAGAAACACACACACATACATTTTCAAAGACCAAAAGTAACCAATTGGAAATTACCAAAATCCCCAGCTATTACATTCAAGGGTAGGCAAGGGACCTCACACGCCTAGCTTTACTCCCTCCCCCAAAGCCTTCTCCTCTAAAAGGGGATTTAATAGTTATAGGTGAGTTTAATTGAACCAAAAAAATTGACATGAGATAAATATCATAGAAAATCTGAAGATTTTTATGTGTTAAAACCAAACTCTAAACTTTTTTTAAAAAAATTTAGCTGAGGCCTAGGGATGTAGATCATTGGTAGATCATTTCCTAGCATGTATGAGACCCTGAATTCAAGTATATGAGCACACATACACATGTACACCATATGTGTGTGTGTGTGTGTGTGTGTATGTGTATGTGTGTGTATAAAATAAAATAAACCAAATAGTTGGCCATAGTGCCACATCTATAATCCTAGCATGTAGGAATCGATGGTAGAAAAATCAGGAAGTCAAGGTTCTCAGCTACATAGCAAGTACAAGGCCAGGGTGTCTCAAAAGCCATAAAAACTTCTGGCATGCTGGTGCATTCCTTTAATCTCAGCACTTAGGAGACAGAGGCAAAAGAATCTCTGAGTTTGAGGCCAGCCTGGTCTACATAATAATTTCCAGGGCAGCCATGTCTACATAGAGAAAGCTTATTTCAAAAGAATAAACAAAAGAGCTATAAAAACAAACCAAAACCCACTGCTAATAGATGTTTATGGTGTTAAATATATTTCAATAAACCTATTTTATAAAAAAGAATTAATATCTGCTAGGCTTTCTTGAAAATTACACATGTTGCAGTTGGAAATTCCTTCTCCATTGTAGAAAAATCAGTTATTCTTATTTCATGTTTTTAGCCACATTTTTTTAATTTTTTTTTTTTATTTTTCGAGACAGGGTTTCTCTGTGTAGCTTTGTGCCTCTCCTGGAACTCACTCAGTAGCCCAGGCTGGCCTCGAACTCACAGAGATCCACCTACCCCTGCCTCCCGAGTGCTGGGATTAAAGGCGTGTGCCACCATCGCCCGGCTTAAATTTCTTAAAGGCATGTAAATATCTGTACTTACAAAAGGGGAAAATATCATTTCCTCACTCCCTTTCACAGTGCTGCCTTGGGGCAGACCCACTTAGCAAAGGATGGATTAACTAGAGAAAACCAAAAAGGCTGACAACAGTAGATCTTGTGTGCACGTGGTGGAGAATCGGGGTGGGGAGACACAGTGAGTCAGCTGCAGGTGGCTTTGGACCCTGGCTGGCAAAGGTGGGGAAGGTCTTGGAGGAGTGTGGTAGGTGGGTGAGGACTACACAGCAGGTCTGCCCTCTTCCCCATTGATAAGAATTTTCAATGATGTAAAGATCCTTCTCTTTCTGGTGCAGACACAGGACCAACTTTACAGATAAAGATTTCCTCTAAAGACAGATGTTGACTTACAGCTGGGTAAATTCTCACTTTCAGTTTCTCAAGAGTCTACTGTTCCCTAAATCATCAGTTCAAATTAATCCATATGCTAATGAGATCAAATTAGGTGGTATCTTCTGGTCTCCCACAGCCATATTTTGGAATGTTATGTCCCTTCAAAAGCAGTAATTTTAATGTACATATATATGTACCTAAATTTTTAATAATGCCAGAGAGATGAGAAAGTAGTCTGAATAATTAAGAACATGGGTTTGGGGGCTGAGGGGTTCAGTGGGTAAAGTGTTTCTTGTGTAAGTATGAGGACCTGAGTTCAGATCCCAGCACCCACTTTAAAAGCCAGGCTGGTCAACATGCACATGTAATCCTAATCCTTGGAAGGCAGAACAGAGGACCGCTGGGCCTCTCTGGGCTCGCCAGTCCAGCTAAATCAATTAGCTCCAGGTTCAGTGAGAAGCCTTGTCTCAAGAGGGAAGGTGGAGAGTGAGAAAGACAGGAGACATGGGCCTCTGCCCCCTACGTGCATGGGTACACATATGTGTGCCCCACACAGACACACACACACACACACACACACACACACACACAGACACACACACACACACACACACACACACACACACACACACACACACACACGCACGAACACACGTTTAGTTTTGGACCAAGCTTACAGTTGATCTCAACCACTTACTAACTGGTTACTTTCATCTTCCTTGTCTGTAACGTAATGATGGAGATGCGCATGGGATACTGTGATGGCAAAGAGCATGGTGATCCTGCCACCCTTCCACCCACCAGAGAAGAGCTCGTGCCTGGATGGCCTCTAACAACAGGCCTGCTGCCCTCTAGCCTCACGCCGGGCACACTCTGAGAGGCAGGAGGAGCAGCCCCTGGTGCTCTCAGCCCTGAAGCCACCACCTTGGTCTGGAGGGGAAGTGAAGTGGTCACAGGTAAGAATACACACAGCTGCAGGCTCTGGGATCTGGAAGATTAGCAGGTTATGAGATCAAAGGCTAAGATTTCTGGGAAAGTGACAGAGTGAACTTGGAGAAGGAAGCACATGACGTGCAAATCCCTCTGCCTCACCTCAGTGCACCCAGACCACCTGCGGAGGATCGAGCGCTGAGGTAGCCAGCCTCTGACCTCACCCATGAACACGACACACCCACTAAACAACGCAGCCCTGGAGAAGGCATGAGCCCCACACTACAGTCGATCTGCCTGACGATGACAGTGATGGTGGTGGAGACGAGACTGTCTGATTTGAAATGACTGAATCCTTAAACAAGGCCCCACCCATCGGGAGAGCCAAGTTGCCTTGGGGCAGCCATTCCTGTTGATTAGGGCTTCCTAAATGTGGCTTCGCTTTCTCTGCCCTCGGAGTGTCAGTCACTGAGCCTGATGCTTGAATCTCCACCCGAAACTCCCTCATACAGACTGCATTGCATTCTCATTCTGTGTCTGCTTCAGCCAAGCTGCCAGCTGCCTTTTAAAGATTTGTGTGTGTGCCTGAGTGCACGAGTGTGTGCGTGTGTGTGTGTGTGTGTGTGTGTGTGTGTGTGTGTGTGTGTGTGTGTACCCTCAGAGGCCAGAAGAGGGCATTGGATCCCCTGGAGCTGGAGCTAGAGTTATAAATGGTTGTGAGCAATCCACATGGGTGCTGGGAGCTCAACTCCTCTGGAAGGCCAGCGAGCACTCTTAACCACAGAGCCATCTCTCCAGCCCCAAACTGGCTTCTGGGGAAAGAGTCCATGTCTTACTCTTCGCCTTGCCCAGGCCTTCTACAGGACCAGATGACCTGGCATGTGTTTTATGGATATTTGGTCAGTATGTGAATGATTCTAAACGTCATGGAGACACTCAGAGGAGGGATGTTAAGAACCATCAGTTGGACAGTGGCAGTTGCTTCCCATACTCTCCTGTCCTTTGTCCCCCACGGCATGCTGGGTCATAGTAACCAAGAATAGATGGCAACCTACTGGACTCTGGTTACAGGAAAAATTGGCACAAGCAGTAATTCTGCTGATGAAACTGCATGATTATCTATCCATTACCCAGGAGTGCAACAACGCCAAAAACAGAAAGCAGCAGAAGTCTGCCACACATCTGTCTAGTTCTAACACCTAGTGCCAAGGCCGACATAGCACACACCATCCATGATTGCAGCATCACTGAATGAGCTATCTAATTAATGAGTGATTGACAGTGTGGAATACTACAGGGAGTATGGGATTCACAGATAATCCAGCCTGGATTCAAATCCCAGCCCTCTGGGGTTTGGAAGATGAAACAATACCTTCCCATACCACACAAGACTTAGTTGTCTGGACATGTCCTCAAACTCAACCCACACTAGCTCGGCTAACAGCAGACAATAGCTGTGGGAGACCTTCATCGGCTTACACAGCCAGGGAGTCACATGACTGAAGGACAGAGGCCATGAATGAATTGGCCTTTGCTCCCCGCCCCCCCCCCCCCCCCCCCGAGACAGGGTTTCTCTGTGTAGCTCTGGCTGTCCTGGACTAGCTCTGTAGACCAAGCTGGTCTCGAACTCACAGATTTGCCTGCCTCTGCCTCCTGAGTACTGGGATTAAAGGGGTGCACCACCGCCACCTGGCTGCCTACTTTTTTTTAATGAATAGAAGTTTAAGGCTGTAAGCAAGCAGATGTAGGAAAATCCAAGCATCAAGGCAGGATGCAGATCTAATCATTGAAACATTTATTTACTTAGAATTGAGTATTGATTATGAATTTTTAAATTTTTGCCATATGGGATCATCACCTGCATTCCAATGCTCACTGTTCTCCCATAAAATCCATACTGTCCCACAGGGCTGCTTCCTGTGAGTTCATGTGGAAGAGGCCAGACATACCAAGTTGTGTTCAGCTTCAGAGTTTGGACTGGGACAAGGGCGCCATTTTTCTTTCTTCCTGGAGGACAACCCGTAAAACCTAAACTGACAAGGCAAATGGTTAGCTCCACTCAGAAACTGTTCTGCCCCCCCACCCCCTTGAGTGGAGCTACGCTTGGTTATAAAAGGTCCAAATTTTTGACAGGTTTGGGTGGGAAGGAGAAGTGGACTTGTCAGCAGCTTTGTTTTGCCTTCTTCCTGTGACAGTGGAGAAAGTGTCCCAGCAGAGGGATTCTGAGCTGGGCCTCTGGGCATGCAAACCATCCTTTCCCTCAGTTTCCTCTCACTTCGCCTTTCCATTCCTTTCTCCTGCAGTTTCCCATTCTGGAACTTACCATCTGCTGATGCATGAGCCTCGAGCCTTGGGGCAGTGGTGGCTTACCCATGAGCCTCGGGGGGCAGTGGTGGCTTACCCATGAGCCTCAGGGCAGTGGTGGCTTACCCATGAGCCTCAGGGGCAGTGGTGGCTTACCCATGAGCCTCAGGGGCAGTGGTGGCTTACCCATGAGCCTCAGGGGCAGTGGTGGCTTACCCATGAGCCTCAGGGGCAGTGGTGGCTTACCCATGAGCCTCAGGACAATGGTGGCTTACCCATGAGCCTCAGGGGCAGTGGTGGCTTACCCATGAGCCTCAGGACAATGGTGGCTGCACTGAGAGGCATGGTGGAGGAAACAGCTCTGGCAAGGAGCTTCTGTGTTGCAACTTTGTCCTGTGTCTCTCATGGAAGGGCCACTGACTCCAGACGAATCCCACTGCCTTTCTACCCTTCCTCAAGCCTTCTGAGGTGGGGCATTTCTGGGCATTGAGAACTTGGCTTGTATCACTTGTCCTGGTTTCAGCTTGTTTTCCTCTTTGTTCTGTTGCCCACACTGTGTACCCAGACAGCTTCCTGATAAAGACTGTACTCGCCTTGTTTGCAGAGGGAACAGGCAAGAGACTCCTTTGCTAGCTATCATTACACATCATACTGTAATAGTTAAATCAGTTACTTCCTGATGTCTCAGAGAGCATTAACATTAACAATTTCAATAAAGATTATTGGGACACAACCATTTCAACCTTTAATTTTTCTTATTTTTCTTCTATATTTGTCATATTTCGACACTAGGTTCAGAGATGTGAAAGACACAGAAAATTACAACACATAACTCCCAGAAAAGGGGAGACGACTCACAGTTAAGAGTACTGGCTACTCTTCCAAAAGACTCAGGTCCAATTTCTAGCACCCACATGGCAACTCACAGCCATCTGTAACTCCAGTCCCAGGGGACCCAGCACCCACTCTTCTGGGACTTTAAGGACACTTCATATACATGGTGCACAGATATGCATGCCCACAAATTCTCTCTCTCTCTCTCTCTCTCTCTCTCTCTCTCTCTCTCTCTCTCTCTCTCCCTCCCTCCCTCCCTCCCTCCCTCCCTCCCTCTCTCTCTCTCTCTCTCTCTCTCTCTCTCTCTCTCTCTCTGTCACACACACACACACACACACACACACACACACACACACACACACACACACACACACGGCTCAGCTCCCAGAATAATAACAACATTGATACTCGGCTAGTGTTTACTGGCCTCTTACTAGGTTCCCAGAACACTGCTCAGTCTTTTATAAACTTGGTCTCCTCATTAGCCCTAAGAAAAAAAGAACTACCTTCATTTTTTAGATAAGGAATCTACATTGTGTCACTATGAAACAGAAGGAAAGTAAATTTCTCCCTTTTAACATAATGACCAGGTGAATCTAGCTGATTAGCAAAGCAGAAACTCACACCAAGACAAAAGAAAACCTCTCATACAAAAAGAGACTGTGGCTAAGAAGCTGTAAAGTGCTTACTTAGTACATAAGTTGGAAGATCTAAGTTCACACATCCACAACTGTGTAAACAGACTGGCACACCCTGGTGCTCCCAGTCTGAGGAGCAGGTCCCTGGAGCTCACTAAACAGTGTAAGAGCCAAAGTTACATTTGAAGTTTTAATCACTAGGCCTAAAAGATCCATGAAGCAAAAATGTCTGATCTGCAAGCCCCTTGCCGAAGGACAGACAGTTCCTGAAATGCTGGAGGCTGTTGTTTATGGGAAATAACAAGCCACATCTTTTCACTCCCCTAAACAAGTGTGTTTGGCCCATCTGTACTGGTTGTAAATGATCACATGTGGGCAGTAGGTTCATAGCCAGGAAATACATCAGAATGTATGCTTGCCCCAGATTGAACCTGATGGAAAATATGGTGAATTGTGGGTTTTGCCTTTTTAAGCACCTGTAAACTATGACTTGGGGCCATTTCCTGGGAACCCAGGTATGGACCTGGCCAGAGTCCATCCACCAGACCAGTATTTAATTACAGCTTGCTTTAAATTTGGCTTTAAACTGTGGTAGTGGGATTAGCACCAGTTATCCTAGCCAGTTTGTGAATTTCAGGTTTGGTGAGAGACCCGATCTAGAAAAAAATCAAGGTAAAGAGGAATTAAGGGAGACACTCGACATTGACTTCTGCCCTCCACAAGTACAAGCATATACATGCACACACATGAAGACATGTACCACAAATACACACTCAAAGAAATGGGTGAGAAAATATCAAACATAGAGCATGAGTCAGTGATCCAAGTATAAGCAGCTAACATTACAAAAATCGCCAAAGAGAGTGGAGAGTGAGTCATCACAGCTCAGAATAAGCCATTGGTTCTTAGACCTGACAGAGAAAGCATCAACAACCAAAGAAAAGTAAGTACAAGGGGCACCATCAAAATTAGAAACTTTTACACATCAAAGGACATTTTGGAAGAAGCAAAAGAGCAGTCTACAGAATGGTGAGAACATTAGTAAGCCACACATCTGATAAAGGTTTGCCCAGTTCCAAGGGACCCAACGCCCTCTTCTCGCCTTTTCAGGCACTGCACACACATGGTGTGTAGACATACACTCAGGCACACACACATACACATAAAACAAAAAGTAAATTTAAAAAGCATAGTATCTAGAACATGTATGGAAGTCTAGAGTTCTACAATTCAGGAGCAAAAAGCAAAAAGACAAACAACCCAATTAAAACTATGAGCCAAAGACTTGAAGAGACATTTCTCAAAGCTATGTAGTCAGCAGGCATTCCCCAGCTGCTCACCAGCTTGCATGTCGTTGAGGAAAGACAAAGACAGAGAAGTGCTCTATCAGTCTAGAAGGAAGGGCTTCTATGCATAAGCACAATAATATGAAAGAACAGGAAATAAAAAGTATTGATGAGGATTTAGAGAAATTGAGATCCTGGAATACTGCAAGTACAAATGCAAAATGCCAGAAGCAGGCCGGAGAGATGGCTCAGGAGGTAGAAACACATACGCTCTTCACAGTACCTAGGCTGGGTTCCCAGCACTCACACCAGGCAGCCCTCAACCGCCTGTAACTCCAGCTCCAGCTTCCTCTTCTGGACTGTCAGGTGCCTGCACTCACATGTGCACATACACAGACATACACATACTCACATAATTAAAAACAAAATCTTTTTGAAAAAGAATAGAAGATGATGACTGTTTTGTAAATAATAGTTTGGCAATTCTTCAAAGAAAAATTGAATGTAAGCTTACTGTTAAGACCCAGAAAAATTCACTCTTGATTACATACACAAAATAATTGGAACCAAAAAATTTTTAAATGTCTTTACACTAGGGATCATTGCACAAGATACCCAAATGTCTGTTTGGGAATGAAGGATAAACAAAATTTGTTATATCCAAATGATAGAGTACTATTTATCTATTAAAAAGAGAGTGGAGGTCTGATACAGGCTATAACATCAGTAAATATTGAAAATATCGGGGAGGGACATAATCACACACACAAAATGGTACTTATTATAATGGCTGCATTTAAATAAAGTTTCTGGAATGGTCAGAATCATGGAGACAGGAAGGAGGATGGAGATTATGAAGAGAGTGGGAGGAGAAAAGACAGCGATGTGAAATGATGGAAAGTTCTGGAAATGAATACCTTGACAGTTGGAGAACATGGTAACATGTTAGTGTCATAGAACCGGATTTAGAAACAAGGCTGGCGAGATGGCTCAGGCGGTAAAGATGCTTGCTGCCAACATGACCACCTGAGTTCAGTCCCCAGGACCTACACGGTAGAACCAACTCCTACATAAACAATGTAATTTTTCAAAAGGTGAAAACTGAGCTAGAAAGATGGCTCACTGGTTAAGGGCCCTGGCCGCTCTTGCAGAGAATCAAGGTTTAGTTCCCAGCTCCCACACGATGACTCACAATCATCTAACTCCAATTCCAGGAGATCCAGTACCTATTTCTGGCCTCCACGAGCTCCAAGCTCATACACGGTACTCAGACATATAGGCAGGTGAATCATTCATACACATGAAATAAAAATAAAACTTTTTAAAATTTAAAGGTTAAAAGGGCAAATTTTACATTGTGTCTATTCTATACACCTCCCAACACACACACACACACACACACACACACACACACACACACACACATGCATGCGCACGCGCACGCACACACACACACACACACACACGCAAGCACGTCTGGTTTTCCTCCTTTAACAGTGAGACACTTAACAGCCTGTGTCTGCACACAGCATCACTCTCATGGGTTCAGGACATGATTTCCCAGCTGAACCCTCAAATTCAATAACCAATATTGATACCAATGGCTTAGACACAACCAACTCTCTCGTTCCCTGGTAATGGCCACCCCTTCATCTATAAGCCTTGTCCCAACAGTAGACCCATTCATTAAGCTCAGATCTCCAACTCTTTCTTCTTCAATCCTGCAGCTGACTGGCTCCCAAGTTTTTGTTCTGATTTTTTCCCTCTAAATCCTGGTTTACTTGTTTACTTATCCTTTCTTTCTTTTTAAACAACAGTTCTTTATTCCATGGTTTAAAATACATGGCAGACTAGCCATGTTCTCTGAAACTTAGCAGTGGCATTCAATACAAGCCTCCCACTGTAGTTCTAATGGGTTTCCATAGAATTCACTTCATAAAGCCTTGCTCAAAAGGAGCTCTAAGCAGCAGTAAGACGGTTGCTAACAGTGACTTTATTTCTTCCTGTCATAGTCAGATATGCAGATTCTCCTTACCATGTGCCTATCCTATAAAGTGAGGGCTACAAAGTTTATAAATGTAATTTACCAACACAAAGTTGAAGCCATTAAAAAGAGTTTAATAACTACTACCAGGAGACAAATTTTGAGAATCTGAAGAGATGTGGACACACAGACACACATGGCAGCAAATGTTTACTCCAGTAGAGGTGCAAGGGGAACTTCTTACGCACTACAGGGTTCCCTAAGCTGCTCCAAGCCTGCTTTCTCTCTGGTCTTATCTTTAAATACTGTAGAGCATTGTGGGTAGTGTGACTCTGCGCATTGCCACAGGAGATGCCTGAGACGTGACACATGGAATTGGGGCTGGTGGGCAGTTCTGAGAGACACTGACACTGTCCTTTGGCACTCAGTTCTTCTGTATCCAAATGTTACGCTAAAACCTTGCTCCTTGGCAATCTTACTAAGCAGCTTGATGTAATCTGTGTTCAGGGGACTGAGGTGGCTTCTTTCAGTAGGTTGATCTTTTTACCAGGGGAATTCTTCAAGGAATGCCAAGTGCAGCCTAAGGAATATCCCACAATGTTTGTTAGAGAAATGTTGTTCTCTGGAGAAATATCACTAGATTTGGTAAGAAATTTCTCAGCAGCGTCTCTCTTGTCTCATTTTGTTGTTGTTGTTGTTTGCTTGTTTTTTAAATCTCCCTTTCCAGTTTCCATAAATGAGTCTAGCCTGCAAACTGCTATACCCTATGGGCAGGTCCTTTTTCCTGGGAAAGGCTATATTCTGGAAGTCGCCAGCCACCATGAGTAGCCAATTCCTGGAAGAAGCCGATTGAGTTAAGCGGGTTCTGTGGCAGTTTAGATGGATCGGGCACTAAGGCATCAGGAACGGCAAAGCAAATGCTCGCACTGGATCTCCAATGTCGGTGGCAGCCTCTGAGCCTGGGCTTCGCCAGCTTCTTCCCGTACCGTCCGTCACCGGTGTAAGTCGCGTCCCCCACGCTCACTCTGAAGGTGAAAGCGTCTGTTTGCACGTTGGATTTTTCACATCCATAAACCAGAATGTCTTGGTCTTCATGCCGCATTTGTGCTGTGCCTGAACCCGTGTTTTCCTGAGCTTAGCCGTTATCATCCTCTCCACACTGAAGGTCTTGCTGCCCCTGTGCTCCAGCGGCAGGTCTGGGCGTGATGCCCGCTGTGTGGGTGGCATGGTGAGAGGGGACATCTGGGCAGGATGCTCACTCTCAGCTCTCAGCTCTCTAGTCCCCAAGAGGAACTCACCTGCCCTGCCCTGGCCTGCCCTGGGCTCAGATCGCTGCCTCCACCCTGCAAAGGGACAGGCAGGGCTAGAGCTAAATTCTGGTTTCTTGGCATGTGTTGGATCATCTTCCTCTATCCCAATTAGTCTCCCTACCTCACCCTGGCTCTTGTAGTAGCCTCTGCTTAGCTCTCTCTAATGGCCCTCAACAGAGTCATCCTTCTGTCCGCAGTCGGTCTTCAGAGCAAGCGCTAGCATTTTCTCACAATTCTAACCCAGTCACAATACTTTCTTCTTTCAAACATTGCTTTGAGAGCCTTAGGATGAAGTCCCAACTCTTTGCACCCAAGGCTGACTGTCGATGACTTTACTCCAGCCAGCTCTCTGGCCTCACTACCTCATCACAAACACACTGCCTGCCTCTCTTCCCCATCCACAGCTTGCATTAGGGCTCGCTCTTCATATCGTACATTGTAAGGTTTTAGACAAATGTGTGATGACATGCATTCATCATTAAATACCGGAGTGTTTTATTGTTTTAAACACCCTCTGTGCTCTGTACTTCCCCCCTCAGCCATCCTTTCCCAACCCTATCCTTGTACCACTGATCTGCCTGCTGCTTCCTTTTATGGAATGGCATCTAGTTGGAATCACAGATTTAACCCTTTCCTATTGGCTCCATTCACTCAGTAGCACTCATTTAAGGCTCTTCCATGTCTTTTCATCATTGGTAACTCTTTTGGTTTTGGTGCTGAATAATATTCCTTTGTGTGGCTTACCACAGTCTATCCAGCCATTCCCCCACTGAAAGACATCTTGAGTATTCCCAAGTTTTGAACAGTATGAATAAAAGTGTGATAAGCATGTTTTATATAGGCATGGATTTTCATTTCTTCTTTGGCTGGGAAGGAGTACACTTGCTGGATCATGTGGTAAAAGGAGGTTTAGTTTTGGACGTGCCAAACTGTATTGCTAAGAGGCCGTACCCTTTGTATTCCCAGCATGCCTTGCCTTAGTGTTGCCCATGTTCTGGATTTGAATCATTTTAATGGGTTTTAATTGTCTTGTTGCTATTTTAATTCACATTTCCCTGGTAACTGCAAAGGGGAACATCTTTTCATGTTTACTTCAAATCTGTGTGTCTCTTTAGGTGAATTATTGTTTGGATCCTTGGTGTATTTTTTTAAATCAGATTATTTGTGTTCTTGCTGTTCGGTTTTAAGAGTTCTTTATACAGTTTAGATAATAGTCTGTAAATGGAGACATAGTTTTTCTGTCCCAACTGCCCAGTCCTAAATAAACACATAAAAGCTTATATTAAGTACAAAATGCTTGGTCAATAGCTCAGGCTTATTATTAACTAGCTCTTACTTTTAAATTAACCCATTTCTATTAATACATGTGTTGCCACATGGCCTGTGGCTTTACCGGTCCTCTGGCATCTTGCTTCTTGGGTGGCTCACTCCAGTCTCTCTCAACTCTGCCCTTCTTCATCTTCATCCTCAGTTAGATTGTCCTGCCTAACTTTATCCTGCCTTGCTATAGGCCAAACAGCTTTATTATTAGCCAATGAGAGTAGTACATATTCACAGCATACAGAAGGATCATCCCATAGCAATAGTCCTTCATTGGATATGGTTTTTTGCAATATTTCCTCCCAGTCTGTGGCTTGTCTTATTCTCTAAGGTAAGAAAAGATCCATGATTTTACTCGAAAACAAGGATCAATAAATATCTCATAGCATTATGGTTATCTGATACAGGTCACGTCTATAAATATTCATATATTATACAGACATGTTATACATGGCTCTCCCTGGAGATTTACTGGGGTGTTTGAGTGAAGGAAATTAGGAATAGCATTAAGAAAAGAAGCCACTTAAAGGGACACTTACCGGGGCTTCGCACTGCGTAACTGAGATGCCCGGCTGTGAGAGGAAAGGCTAGAGGCTAGCTCTACGGCAGCCACTGACGCAGAAGCTGCACCTGTCACACCTGTGACCCTCCTTTACGAAGCATTATGGGATACCGGCAATGCTCCAGTTCCTCCTTCCTTCCTTCCTTCCTTCCTTTCTTCCTTCCTTCCTTCCTTCCTTCCTCCCTCCCTCCCTCCCTCCCTCCCTCCCTTCCTTCCTTCCTTCCTTCCTTCCTTCCTTTCCTTCTCCCTTTCTTATTTTAATCATTGTCTCACTACATAGCCAATGGTCTAGCTATACGGCCACTATGTGGCCTCAAACTTGCAATCCTCCTGCCTAAGCAGCCTCCTGAATTCTGGATTCCAGGTGTGTTTCATCACCCTTGGTGTCCTATTCTTTCTTGGCATTGGTTTTGTTGGAGTACCTGATCGGTGATGTTACTTCTAATTTGTGCACTATTCCACATATTACAAATTTTTAAAAAAAATCCTTGTAAGATACAGAATACAATGAAGTGTCCAGAACTGCTTTGTCAGTGAGAGACTTGGGAGAGTAGTGATTTGATTCCAACAAATAAAACAAGTTTTCTTGTGGATTCAGCATGGGGTGGGGACGGGGGGGGGGGGGGGGGGGGGAGATCCTCTAAAAGATAAAAGCCATATGTTCCTCCTGCCAATAAAGGACGCAATACTTCCTCATTGTTGCTAACAGGAAATACCACATGCATTCTAAAAAGAAGGAAAGCCTGCAAATGAGTCACCTCTTTCCACATTCAGGGCTAAGAAGTCATATAAATTTCTCCAGCTCCTGTCATAAGACATCAAAGCAACTGGTTGGTCTGAGAACAATCGCCTTTTGATGACAGCTATGCAACTCACCCTGTTCTGGACTGTGTGTCTGCTGCCCGGCCACCTAGCTCTGCCACTGTCCCGGGAGGCTGCCGATGTGAGCGCGCTGCAGTGGGAACAGGCTCAGGTACCTGGTCCTCTCACTTGGGGTTCTTTGGCCTCACCATCTGCACGCCCAGTGTGTTTCTGAATGATCTGTCCTTCGTTGTTAGTGTGGCAGTGAATATTCGTTTGTAAAGTTCCTGGTTAGAAAAGCAGAGCATGCTTTCTGTGAGGAGCCATGCAAGCTGGCTTCCAGGGCCTTCCTGAACTCTGACTGAGTGCCAGCTCCTTTATCTGCTATCTAGGAGGACTTGAGAATGTCATTTCATTTCTGACCTTAAATTTTCCAATTCAGAAACTGGAGAAGTATAATAATGATGCCAGCAAGTGGAGCTAGTATAAGACATTTAATATAGTACTTGAAATACAATTTATGTTCAGGAAATAGAAGTGTTATTATTATTATTTATTGCAACTTGAAATTCTTTTCATGAACTGGACTGGACTGTACCGCTAAAGACGAGGCCTCCCAGGGAAGAGACTTACAGTCAGAAAGCACCAGTAGAGGGTGTGGCTTTCTTACATACACACTAGAAGTTAGAACACCGTCTGTGTTCTACCCACAGGACTAGTCTACCAGAAAATAACAGATGACAGAAACTCACATGTGTGCAGTGCTTACAGACCATGAATAACTCCATATACAGCATGCCATTGATCACTCAAGGTCTCCTTGATTCATATTCTTGCTGCCAATAGAGACAGGAATCAGGATAAGCTTCTCTAGCTCAGAAATCATGTTTCTTCATGCATATTGCTGAATAAGTATAATAATTAATAAGTATAAAATGTCATTTGGTAAAATTGGGTAACGACTGATAAGCTCCAAGCATAAGAAAAATAGAACTGTACTTCACGTTCAGTTTGACTTTTTAAAAGACTCAATTGATAAACTAGATTCAACCACATGAAGTCACCATTATTTAACTGGTTTTTACCTTACCAAATAGCATTTTTAGGAGTTTTAAGCCAGTTTTGGGGGTTTTGTTTGTTTGTTTGCTTGCTTGCTTGCTTAGCACACATATTGTCTAAGAGAAGGGGGATCACTATGTATTTGAGGCCAGCCTGAGCTACACAGTGAGTTCCAGAATAGCCTGTACTACAGAGCAAGAGTCTATGTCCAATCAGAAGCAGAGGTGGAGAAAAGAATGCAAACGCGTCTTCCAGAGAGCATCTTCATGAGGTCCCCGCTTGGGGGGGGGGGGGGGGGGATACAATGTTAGTTATTTGTTTCAGAGAATTTGTTCATGACCATTCTGAGTGAACAATAAGAATTTGTTGTATTGAATGAAACCCCATCACTGGCAACAGGTAAGGAGGGCAGGATGTTGGCCAGTTTACTTTGGTAAAATGCATAGTCGTGGGAGGTTTTCAGGTAGATATCCACCTCCAGTTACTCCAATACTGGCAGCCAATCACTCCGCAGATGGTAAGCCATTCAGCAATCCTCCTGCGGCGCATTGCCTGAGCCTGTAGCTCTCCTAAGGACACTTCTTCGGAAATGGGTCGCAAACCCCTGGGGCAGTCTCTGCCAGCTGCTTCACTCTCTGAGCCATGTGTCTTTATATAAAACAGAGGCAACAGTTCCATCCCTGCTTTACTGGGTGGTTATAAGCTTTCATTGAAATAAGCGTGGAGTAAATGCGTGCCTGGCCCTAGGAAGGGTGTCCAGTGCCTTTGAGAACTGCCAGTGTTGTCCCTTGCCTCTTCACATTCTGACTGAAGGTCTCCACTGCATCCCCAGACGCCTGGACACTTTCAGACATCCAGATGTGCACGGGAAGGTCTTGAAGGGAGCTGTTTTATTCCACCCCTCCTAACGGGTGTGCCAACAGCAGAAAGGACTGAGGATAGAGAGAGAAAGGGGAATGAGGACTGCAGAAAAGGAGATTCCAGACCAGGTCTGCCACTAACTCAGCTTGTGAACCTGAGCAAAGCATTCAGATGCTGTTAGCTGGGCTTTCTTCCTGGATGATTAAATCAGACTAAACTAACAATCACCTGATTTCTTCTTCCCTACTGAAGTGTAAATAGCCAGATCACAGCAGTCCTTACCTGGATAATGGACCTCAGATCTCCCCACAGGGTCTATGATGCCCAAGAGTCTTTCTATATGCTCTCTCTCTCTCTCTCTCTCTCTCTCTCTCTCTCTCTCTCTCTCTCTCTCTCTCTCTCTGTGTGTGTGTGTGTGTGTGTGTGTGTGTGTGTGTGTGTGTGTGTGTGTGTGTGTAGGCTAGAGGTTGATAGTGAAAGTCTTTAGTGATCTTCCTGTTTCTTCCTCCCTGGCACCGAAAGTATAGAAGCGCCCAGTTTTTCACATGGTCTGGGGATCAAACTCAGGCCCTCAAGTTTTTGAGGCAAGCTCTTCTCTGACTGAACCTTTTCCAGGCATTTGTGTGCTTCCTGAAGACACGCTGACTCTTCTACTGCTCTAAGCATAAGTTCACGGTTTAAGAAGTGGGTGGTGTGTTTGTCCTCTACGCATGAGAACACACTGCTCCTAAGGGATTCCCCTCTTCATCTTATGCAGCAGCAGGCCAGTATTTTGTCAAATATCCCATTTCCCCTCACCAGCAAATATATACTCTACTCCATAACTATTTAACAATTCTGTCTTCAAATAACTATTCAAATCAACGGGTAAAAGAGATGCAGATTTCCACATAAAAGATGACTTTCTCTCTGTCTACCAGGATTATCTCAGGAAATTTTACCTTCATGACTCTAAAACAAAGGAGGCCAACAGCCTAGTGGTCAAACTCAAGGAAATGCAGAAGTTCTTTGGCCTGCCCATGACTGGAAAGTTATCCCCCCAGATCGTGGAAATAATGCAGAAACCGAGATGCGGAGTGCCAGATGTTGCAAAATATTCCCTAATGCCAGACAGTCCAAAATGGCATTCCAGAGAAGTCACCTACAGGTGAGGTTCACTTTGGCTCATTCTGAGGGAGGCAATGAAACCTTTTCCTGGGAACTAAACACTGTTTTCTTGTGTGTTGTCAGAATCATGTCCTATACTTCAGACTTACCACAGCGCAAGGTGGATCAAATCGTGGCGAAAGCTCTCAGAATGTGGAGCAAGCAGATCCCACTGACGTTCAGAAGGGTTAGGTGGGGGACTGCAGACATCATGATTGACTTTGCAAAAGGAGGTAAGGATGGCTCCTGCAGGCTAATCCTGTGTCTGTTTCACCTGATTGATATTTATATCAGTGCTCTCCTTTCAAGATTTAAACCCTTTCATGAGCACTAGAGAGGACTCTTATTGGTGAAAGGTATGTTTAACATAGGAGAGGCCTTGGTTTCAATTCTCAGCATCACACACTGCTTTAAGATCATGACTCCAGTGAGCCTTCAACATATGGTGGTCACCAGTGCTGAGCAGTGGATTTAATGACAGACAGGTGCCTGGACCAAATCCACAGCTCATCCTGTGTGTGTGAAATTGGTTCTTGGTAGCTGGGCGGTGGTGGTGCACGCCTTTAATCCCAGCACATGAGAGGCAGAGGCAGGTGGATCTCTGTGAGTTCGAGGCCAGCCTGGTCTACAGAGTGAGTTCCAGGAAAGGTGCAAAGCTACACAGAGAAACTCTGTCTCGAAAAAACAAAAAAACAAAAAAAAGGAAAGAAAGAAAAGAAAGAAAGAAAGAAGTTGGCTCTTGGTGCCAGGAGGTCAACTGGACCAACTTCTCTCTCCAACCTTCATAATCGTATGATCTGGAGAAATGAGGTAACCAGAAAAAAATTAACAGACATCACTGCACTGTCTTGCAGATCACGGAGACAGCCTCCCGTTTGACGGGCCGGGAAACACGCTAGCTCATGCCTTTGCGCCTGGGCCAGGCCTAGGAGGGGACGCTCACTTTGACAAGGACGAATACTGGACTGACGGCGATGGCCTGGGTAGAGGACCCTGTGCCTCTTCTACTTCATATCTTTTTAGAAACCCAGACTTACACCTGCTTTAAACTTGATCATGCTTTAATTATAACAATTAGAGTTACCTTAAGTGCCAACTACTGTATTATATGCTTTAAATGTTTTATCTCATTTAATATCTTCTTTTTTTAAATTTGTATGTGTGATGTATGTGGAAACCCACATGGTAGGAGAGTACTGATTCTCACAAGTTGTCCTCTGACCTCCATACATGTGCTGTGGCACAAGCGTGCACACACACACACACACACTCACACACACACACTAAATAAAAATAAATAAATAAATACATAAATAAAATAATTTAAAAAATGAACCAGAAGAGGGCCTTGACCCTAAACTAGTCACAAACCTAAAGGGTAAACTGAGGGCAGTCACAGCAGTTAGCTGCACCTTCCTGACCCAAGGCTAACAAGAGCTGAAAGATAAATTCATGATAACAATACAGTTAGCTATCTCAGAGTCTGGAGTCACACAGAACAGCTTCTAAGTGACTACAAAATTAAAACCAACAGTAATAATGTGCAGTGGGTTCATTATTCCTTCCTTGGTAGTCCAAGGAGGTGGGCAGAGTTTCCACACCCAAGGCTCCCAAGACACACTTGTCAGGCCTTCCCCATAAAAGCTTCAACACACAAAGATTTGAAGGTTCTGCATCTTTGACATTTCCCCCCACCATGCCTTCCAGAAAAGCATATTATTCTTTCCCTGAATTATGGTTTCCTTAGTAAATGGCCACAGCCTTTTTTCTGCTCTTCTTTTGGCTCCTGATCTGGGAGGTAGGTTTGGGGCAGGTGTTCTTAACCTCAGGTGACTTCACTGAAGGACCGAGGCTCTTACTATTATTCTGATTTGAATGTGAAATGTCCCTGTGAGTATTTGAACACTTGGTCCCCAGTAGGTGGCACTGTTTAGGAAAGTTCTAGAATCTTTAGGAGGTGGCACTTGCTGGGGGAAGCATGTCACTGAGGGCAAGCTTTGATGCTTATAGCACCCCTCCTCAGGTTCTCTCTCTCTCTCTCTCTCTCTCTCTCTCTCTCTCTTTCTCTCTCTCTCTCTCTGGGTGTGTGTGTGTGTGTGTGTGTGTGTGTGTGGTGTTGCTCTCCTTCCTATGTGTAGATGAAACCTGAGCTGCAGATTCCTTTCCCTGTCACCTGCTGTTTCCATGACTTCTCTGACATTGTGGACTCTTTCCCTCTGGGACCAGAAGCCAAAATAAACTGTCTTCCTTAAGTTGGTTTTGGACACGGTGTTTTATCACAGCAACAGAAAAGTCAGTGGTGCATTCTCCTTCTAGCCTGCCTCACTTTTGAAGGAGTGGAAACAAGCAACTAAAGATGGCTGGGGGGATGGCTACTGTTCTTCGTTAGGATGTGATATAGTACAGGTCTTTATACAGTTATTTTACTATTTAACATGCACTTCCCTGACTACAGGGGTGAACTTCCTGCATGCTGCCACCCATGAATTTGGCCACTCTCTGGGTCTGGGCCACTCCTCTGACCCCAGTGCTGTGATGTATCCTACCTATGGAAATGGCAACCCAGAAGACTTCGGACTCACAGAGGATGACATTAAAGGCATTCAGACGTTATATGGTAAGAGTTACTATGGCTTTTGAGAAGAGAATGTCAGATACGAAAGAAAGATCTCAGGAAATGGGTAATGGCCTGGAGATCCACAGTGGGATTTAAACCTGAAAACCTGTGTAGTCGGCCAGTGCACTGGGAAGCTGGCCTGTGTGAGGCCCTGAGTTTATTCCTCAACACTTCAAACAAATAGAAATCAAGGCCTTCTGAGGTGAAGCAACAGCCTTACATTCCTGAAGAGGATGTTCTATACTATACGCATGATGAGATACTCATTTTATTTTTAGTTGATTTTTACAAATTTGTGTGCGTGTGTGTGTGTGTGTGTGTGTGTGTGTGTAAGCTCACAAAATACAATACATGTGTAGAAGTCAGAGGAGAATTTGCAAGAGTCATTTCTCTTCTGCTATATGGGTCCAAAGGATAAAACTTGTTCATCCGGCTAGGCATATGAGCCCTTATTCACTAAGCCATCTCACCACAGCTGACATTTCACACTTCAAGCTTTGGAAGTCCACTATGGGATGGAAATGTTATTATCCTTCCTTGCTGAGCTCGGATGCATAAGAGAGCCCCCACCCCAAACACCATTCATAACTGCCCACTGCCAAGGAGCTGCCCTACATGGTCAAAAGTGACTGAAGTCTCCCAGGTTTTATAAACATGGAGGGAAAACAGTCGCCCACAGATAGCAACAGCTATGATAGGAACCACCGCCATGAAGCCTCTGAAGTTGTGTGTCCCAGCCTCTCCTTTGTTTGATCAAATTCCAAAATCAAGTGTATCAAAAAGCAAAAGTCAGTCAGCATTTGATCAATGAAGCTCATTAGAAATAGGGTTTGGGAGACAGATGAGAGGTGTGGTAAAAAAAAAACCCATGTCCCTAGATAAAGATGAGAAGAAGATTCAAGGAGAAGGGACTTGTGCAGAGGTATGTGGCTTCCGGGTGACAAGTTAGCTCTCCTGACTTCAGGTGTTGTTATGTATTTCTGCATCTTCAACTTCTCAAAGGGACACAAGAATCTGGAATTGCATACACATGAAAACCTACTTCACATGTAAAGGAAGAATGAGAATACACTGTGAAAAGATCAGAGTCTTTGAATGATCAAAAGAGAGAGCTGTACTCGGGGAAAATTATTTCTACAGGGAAAGAAATGGATGCAAGCATCTGCCAAACCTAGAATTCACTGCAGGTCAACATTTCCCAAACTGTGTTCCTAGGACAACACTTTACAAAGGAGGTTACCACAGCAGCGTAATGTTACTAGTACAGCCAGCTGTGCTTGAGTGCTGAGCACCTGCTCATGCAAGTCTTTCTAAATGATAGTGGTTTTTGAGACATGTTCTGTCTGTGTTGCCCTTGCTGTCCTGGACTTGCTCTTTAGACCATGAATACACACACACACACACACACACACACACACACACACACACACACACACACACACACACACACAGAGCTGTTCTGCTGTGTGGCCTTGAATGACCATTCCCTCCCCCTTCCTCACACTCATGCATGCACAGTTCTCCCTGTGAAGTAGAAAACAGAAATATATTTAGTTTTGCTGATACAGATTATGCCCCCATCATGCACTCTAAAGAGGTGCATCTTCTTTTCAATTTCACTTAGAGGCTTTTCTCAATGCTCTAAAACTAAGAAATACCAGCACAGTCATTAGAAGTGTATTATAGAGGTGAAGCCACAATCCACACTATAGTACATAGTATATAAAGTATATGAAGTGATCCCACTGCCTCTGCCTCTCTGTTGCTAGAATTAGAAGCGTGTGTCCACACACCTCATCCAGCTAACGCAGATGGCTTTTTGGTTTTTGTTTGTTTTGTTTTGTTTGAGCTGGGAATTGAACCTGGGACATTGTCTGTGTTTGTACAGATGTAGAATTTTTCTATGTGATTTATGACACATCTTAATGTTCTTATTTTCTTCCTTAACAGGAAAGAGGGATGATTTGTGGACGATGTAGACACTTCAAAGATGTAGACACTAACTGTGCATTCATTGGGTTCGCTATTGCGTTCCCAATAAGAACGAGCAAATGCCCTTCCTGAACTATCGGGGACTTGAGGGTCCAGACCCCCCTCAATAGTCCCGTCCCAGGGTCCGGGAAGAATCTACAACCAGCTGATAATTAATCTTTGATGAAAAGAAAGGAATCTATGTACACGAAACTCCTTAGTCCATACACTTTATTATTCTGTGTCAGTTCTCTCTCTACAAGCTTCTGTTATCTTTTAGCTCCTTTCTTGCCTGATTTCTCTCTATATTCATCTACTGCTCCCTCTAAGTTCTATCTTCATTCTCTTGTCTTAATTCTGCCTCATCTAGGTTCTTTTCATCTCATTCTTACCCAGCTAGTACTTCCCCATCTGGCTCTTCCTCATCTTCCATCTCATCTACACACTCTCTCTGGTCAAAATCCTCCTTATCCCTCTCTGTTCTCCTTCTCTAAGTTCTCCACGTTCCCCCAAGTCTCTCTGGAATCCAGTTATAAATCCAAGCAATAGCAATCCCCTAGTCAAGCAAGGTCACCAGGCTTGAATTCTATGGGGTCATAAAGGTAGGTAAGAATTTTCCTCAGGCAGTGACCACCAGGCTTTATTTTACAATCCAAAATGGGAGTGGTAAAAGAGGAGGTCACCTGAGTGCTAATGATGGGTTAGTATATCAAAAAGGGGATCTGTGTGCTCAGTCTACATTCCTAGAAGTGGTTAGGTAAGAAGTTAGGGGGTCTACTAGTAAGGTTCTATAACAAAAGAGAGTCTCACCCTAAATTGCACAAGAAATAAAGCTATCCACCTGACCTAGGAGACAGGTGTAGTTTCATTCAGCCTTGGATGCTTGATAGGCATTTTAGATAAATACACTGTTAGGAGTTCTTGGAAGCACTCAAGAAAATCATTTTAGGAACCAGCTAATATATATGCAAAAGCTAAAATATCACCAAGATTTCTTAAGCCATGGCTTGACCTTTGGAGAAGTCCTTGACTTTTCCACGTAGTAGCTTTTGTGGTAGTGGCTGAATTCCATTGTGTTGTCCTGTGGCCTGCAGCACTGAGCTGCGTGTGGCACTTGCTCCATTGTTCTGGGACATTTGCATGTCCCTCTGAGGGTCTCCTTTACTGGGTAGTTCTGACTAGTCTCGGGTGACATGAAGTTGATAGACATCAATAAATGTTACATGCACAAATAACCCCATTGCTATTCTGTGGTGAAATTACTCCTACTTGAGAAAATTTTTTCAGTGACAAAGGAAGAGAAATCAAAGACAAGGTCAAAAACTAATTCAGCCATATTTTTTGAGGTTCTTCAGGTACACCTTCACCAAATGGAGCAGGGGGGCATGCCACCTCTCCATTAGTCCTTGGTATAGCCAAGCTATGACACTTCCTTATCCTTTTGGCTTAAGCCCTCTCTGAGTCTGCTGTGAAGCCACGTTCTTCCCATGGGATGCCTGAGCTCCTGAGGACTTACAGCTTCATGGTTACTACCAGCTCTAAGTTCCTGCCACCATATCTCCCCTCTTCCTGCCCTCTGCCAATCCAAATGTTAGAATCACCTTCTTTTTTTCCAACCTACAACCCATAAAAAGAGCAAGTAGTGGTGGGGAACAGAGTGGAGACAGGAGGATGGCCGGGACTTGTTGATTGCTACCCTAGCTCAGACTCAGTGAAAGACTCAGTCATAAGACAGAAGTTGGAGAGTGATAGAGTAGGACACTGAATATCCTCCTCTGGCCTCTGTGAATGCACACCAGTACATACACCACACACACACACACACACACACACACACACACACACACACACACATACACATACACACACACAGCTGTTCTGCTGTGTGGCCTTGAATGACCATACCCACCCCCTTCCTCACACTCATGCATGCACAATTCTCCCTGTGAAGTAGAAAACAGAAATACATTTAGTTTTGCTAATACAGATTATGCCCCCATCATGCACTCTAAAGAGGTGCATCTTCTTTTCAATTTCACTTAGAGGCTTTTCTCAATGCTCTAAAACTAAGAAATACCAACACAGGCATTAGAAATGTATTATAGAGGTGAAGCCACAATCCACACTAACGTACACACAGACCAGAGATCAAAGACACTTAAATAGAACAGAGGAGCACATCTGTAATGGGAAACGGAAAGTTACAAGCTGGTGAACTCAAGTTCCTGATTCTGTAGACAACAAGGCAGCCCATAGGATTCACCATAAGCAAATGCAGTCATGCACCAAGCATTTTTTTTTTTTTTTTTTTTTTTTTTGCTGGCTTAACACTTGCATTCCATCTTAAACAAGAGGAGGCCGGACCTCTCTTGCAGCTGGCGTGGCTACCTATTCTTTCCTTATCCAGTCTTCCCTCCACACCTCCAAATGCCAGGATGCTGTGTTGTCCAAGCTGAGAGGGGAATGAAGGGCTGGAGTGACCTACAAGGCAGTCCTTCCCCACACTAGAGGGATGAAATCTGACTCTGGGACTCTGAAGACACCACCCACTGGGTCCTGCTTGGCCAGGCTCCCTGAAGTTGTCTGTGTCCTGCCCTCCCCATCATGTAGATGGGGGCTTCTCATTCTCATGCCCGGCTAATGCCTTCCAATCAGTTGGTCCTTTCTCTTAGCTTTGGTTTGAAACCCCACCCCCACCCACACAGTCGCTTGACTTGAAGCAAGTTACATCCCTTATTTCGGTCTTAACAATGAAATCACCCTTGACTGAGCATAGAGAAGCTTCAGTGAAAATGGCATAAAGGCCACTTGTAAATAGAACATTCCTTAGTAAACAAAGACCTGGGTTCTGTTTTAATTGTGATGAAAGGCACATTCACATTATAGCTTATATGTTAACTATAAAGTACACAGTTTAGTACTACTGGATATGTTTATATTGTTAAGTAAAATAATATTTTTGAGACAGGGTTTCTGTATCTCAGGCTAGCCCAGAACTCTCTATGTAACCAAGAATGACTTTTAACTTCTGCTCCTCCTGCACCCACCTCCCCAGTGATGAACAGGTGTGTGCCACCATGCCTGGTTCATAGAGTGCTGGTGCTAGAACTCAGAGACTTTTGTATGCTAGGTAAACATCCTGATAACTGAGCCCCAGCCCCAGAAGAAACAAGCTTCCCAGCCTCAGCACTGTGGGCATTTTTCTAAAGATTTAAATATTTTTATTTTGTGTATATGAGTGGTTTGCCTGCATGTATAAACATCAGATCCCAGAAAACTGAACTGAAGGTATAGACGGTTACGAGCCACCATGTGGGTACTAAGAACCAAACCCCAGTCCTCTGTGAGAGCAACTGTGCTCTTAACCTCTGAGCCCTCTCTCCAGCCCTCTGCGGGCATCTCTGACTGTGTGTTGTGGTTTGTTTAGCAGTAATCTCTGACTTCTCCTAATGCCACTAGAGCATCCTCAGTTCTGGCAGTCAGACATGCTCTGACATTGCCCAATGTCTCCTAAAGGGAGAAGTAACCTCCCACTTAAGAGCCACTGATTCTTAAATCACTGAAAGAAACCACCAAAAACCATTAAAGAATATTGATTCTTTTTTTTTTTTTTTTTTTTTTTTTTGGTTTTTCGAGACAGGGTTTCTCTGTGTAGCTTTGCGCCTTTCCTGGAACTCACTTGGTAGTCCAGGCTGGCCTCGAACTCACAGAGATCCGCCTGGCTCTGCCTCCCGAGTGCTGGGATTAAAGGCGTGCGCCACCACCGCCCGGCAGAATATTGATTCTTAATGCCTTATATGTTGTGTCTCCTGCACCCTTCTTTTCATCCGGGGCTGTGCTGGCTAATTTTATGGCAACTTGACACAGGCTAGAGAGTCATCTGGAAAAGAGGAACCTCAATTGAGAAAATGCCTCCATAAGATGGGGCTGTAGGCGTTTTCTTAATCCGTGGTTGATGGGGAGGACCCAGCCCATTGTAGGTGAAGCCATCCCTGGGTTGGTGGTCCTGGGTTCTATAAGAAAGCTGGCTGAGCAAGCCATGATGAGCAAGCCAGTAAGCAGCACCCCTCCATGGCCTCTGCATCAGCTCCTGCCTCCAGGTTCCTGCCCTGTGTGAGTTCCTGTCCTCACTGCTTTTGATGGTGACCTGCTTGTATGGAAGTGTGAGTGAAATAAACCCTTTTCCTCCCCAAGTTGCTTTTGGTCATGGTGTTTCATCACAGCAATAGTAACCCTAAGACAAGAACCCTACCCGTCACTAATCCTATACCATCCCACTGAAAGGAAAACCAGTATACAATTAAGGTAACACTGTCCACTTTTGAAACTCACTTGAGAAATATATCACATTTTAGGGAATGAAGCAACCTGTACTCCAGCACCAAGATATTGTGTTTGCATGAATGTCACAAGACTTGTTTTTTCTAAGTGTGTGTGTGTGTGTGTGTGTGTGTGTGTGTATGTGTGTGTGTTCCACTCCTCTTTCTCCTCCTCATCCTCTGTTGCTGCCACTACTTCTTCAAGTCAGCAGACTGTGATCTGAGAAGAGTTCTGAGAATCTGGTATTATAATGCACACACCCCTGGAGGAATTGTTGCTGGAACACTTGGGAAGCTGAGGTGCTCGGTTCACTTGACCCACAGAAGGGTGGAAAAGAGAGAAAGAGGAAGAAGAGGGAGGCTGGGAGCTGAGAGAAAGGAAAAGGTCTTAGCGCACACTCTGCCCTCCCTCAGACATCCCTCTTCACAGTGACGAAGGAATAAACTGGAAAGGGAAGAAGCCTGCAATAGACAAGGGATCAAAGGAATTTCTGGAAGACCTCAGGCAACCGTTAGCGAGGCTTGAAACACTAAGGCTGACGGTAGGGCGGCTGCTGAGGTACAAGTCCGCAGAAGCCTTGCGATCCAGGCCAAGTTTCAAGGCAGAAGGCAACATGGAAAGCGCGGGCTGACAATAACTGACCTGAGCTCCAAGAATAGAGTGAGCTATCCACCGTCACGGCTGATGGCCTCAGTCCAGTCCCTAAAACACACACAGTAGGGGAGAGAAGCACCTCATGCAAGAGTCCTGCTCACAGCCACCAGGAACTCCGGGGACCCGATGCCCTGTTTGGTCTCCACAGGAAATGCACACATGTGCGCATACTGCCACACAGAGACACACACATGAGGTAATTAATTACAAACAAACTCCATCTTTTAAAAAAGAGAAAAATAATTCCTCCCTTAGTAGATGACATCTCAACTCACTCGAGCATGCTGAGCAGAACACCAGACACAGCACAGACGAGACTGAACTTGGCACGGTGAACTAACTGTTTTAAATGTCAGTTCTCCAGAAAAGCCAATTGCCTGTCAGTCTTTTAAGGGCAAAAATAAGTAACTCACTTTTGGGTCATCAGCCCTTTCTTCTCATGTCTTTCTTCTCTGAGAAGTGACCTTCCGTAGACCTTGGTGACCAAGTATGTCCTATCCTACCTCCTGCTATAGTTACTTAAAAAAGGGAACAGACACCTGCCCCAGGCATAGACAGCCAGGCACCTTCAGGAGAATACAAATTTTTACTCATGTATTCGATGTGTATTGTTTTCTATGCTCCAGCACTGTTTTAACCTTGAGGGTGTGATTCCCAAACAAAGAAATCTCGTGTGCACATGGACCGAAAAAACTTACCACAAACAGTGAAGTGACAGTCCTAGAGAGAGTAAATGGACTGAATCACTGTGCATCACATCAATGGATGTGGGAACAGGAACTCAGAGCTAAGGTTTTTTGGTGACGAGTTTCTACTGGGAAGATCCATGAGGTGTGGCTGCTGAGGACCTGTAACATGAATCTTAAATGGTCTTATTAATAAAAAACAAACCAGGAGTCAAATATTGGGGTGAATTCTAAACAATCAGAGAAGCAGAACAAGCCACAGCTAACCTCACCTCTCCAACTTCTCAGCCAATCCTGTTTCCTCAAACTGGAAGCCTCTGAATCCTCATCTGAATGGATCTCAGCTAAATTGTTCAAAAGCCTAAAAGCTTAAAAGCCTCTAGTTCCTGGTCCTCGTGCTTTATATACCTTTCTGCTTCCTGCCATCATTTCCTGGGATTAAAGGCATGTGTCACCATGCCTGGCTGTTTCCAGTGTGGCCTTGAACTCACAGAGATCCGGATGGATCTCTGCCTCCCAAGTGTTAGGATCAAAGGCATGTGTGCCACCATTTTCTGGCCTCTATGTCTAATCTAGTGGCTGTTCTGTTCTCTGACCCTCAGATAAGTTTTATTAGGGTACACATTTTATTGAGGACACAATATCACCACAAAGACCCCAGAAGTATTGGGATTTTCTCTCCCCAAAGTCATCTTGCTCAGTGTCTTTTGAATATGATGTGTCTCTCCAATAAATTCCCTTTTGGCTACTCTAGGACATGATTTCTCCTGTAAAAGACAAGGCCACACTGGGCAAGGTTCTCTGGAGCAACAGAACCAGTAAGGGCTGGGTAGTTCAACAGTGGCCATCTGCACACTTGGGAGCCTCTGAAGCTGGATGTCTCTGCTGCCCTAGTCTGGTGCCGGAGGCTTGATGGAGTGCTATTGATGCGTCGTCTAAGTTAAGGCTGAAGACACTGGCGTGTGCTGTCAGCCAGGGATGGCAGTGGCCAAAGCGATGGGCACACTCACTCAGGGAGAGGCTGTGAGGGTGGCTAGGCACATTCAGCTCTTTCCTCGGAACGCATTGCATCTGAGTGACTCACTGGAAGATGCCACCCCTTTGAGGCTGGGTCTGCCCACATGTTAACCCTCTCTAGACATGGCCAGAGGTGCGTTTCCTAAGTGATTCCTCCAGGTTTGGCGCTGACATCTTCATCCCCTCGTTAGCTTCCTCTACCATTCTTGTCTTGAATCCTTCCAGAAAAATAGAGCCCAAAAATATAGAACAAGGACCAGATCAAGCGGTTGGTGCGATGCACGGTGAGTCCATTGCTCTCTCTGTGCCCAGTGTGGTGCTAACCATGGCTGCCCTTATGGTACTGTTATTATGCAAAAGTAACATATGGAACAGAGAGAAAACAATTGTGCCTTAACTTCTGTTTGAATACCGCCCATGCTCTACCCTTTAAGGAAGACCTGGGATTCCCCAGTTTTCTCTGATTTGAATCACCCTTTTTTATTTTGTTACTTGTTTTGTGTTATTTTTTTGAGACAGGGTCTTGATATGTATTCCAGACTGACCTCAGACTCATTAGGCAGCCTATGCTGCCTCCTGCCTCCATGCTGAAGTTTCAGATTTGCACCATCATGCCCTGCTTAACTTCCCCTGCCTCCCCAGTGCTAAGGGTTGAATCCAGGGCCTGAAGCATTCTAGTCAAGCACATTACCATTGAGCCCCAATGCCTATCCTTTGTTATAATTCCTTCACTTCATAAAGTAGAACTTATGATCCTTTCATTTCCAAAATTTGATGACCAATTATTAATCATAAAATATGGTCCAGCAGGTATAAGAACCTGGTACCGAGTCTTCCAACCTGAGTGTGATCCCCAGGACCTTTTTGGTAAAAGGAGAGAACTGACAGAAAGCTGCCCTTTGACCACCACAGGCACACTATGGCACGTGCACACATACACACACACACACACACACACACACACACACACACACACACACTGCAATACAAATTTTGGAGAGATTTGGGGGAAAACATCTCAGAAAAGAGAAAAACAGAGTGAGCAGGAAGTCCTGGGATCAGGCTCAGGCAGGCCATCAGGCTGGCAACACCGTCTTGCTGGCCCTCCGCCAAGATCTTGCACATGTCTAATCCTATCTTGGTGTCCAGGTTAGAAGACCAGAACTGACTCCAGAAGTGTCCAGCTTTCTATTATTGTATAAAAATGACCCTCAAGGGTGGCTCTTGAGGACAACTGTGTATTATGTCCCAAGATTCTGAGGTTTGGGAGCTCAGGCCCATGGGTGATCCTGCTGTTCAGTAAAGCAGATGACTTGGTTCGGAAGATTCGTGAACTTCAGTCACATGTCTGCTGTGCTAGTACGGAGACCGCAAAGCTAGGCTCAGCTGGGACTGTCAACCGCAGTGCCTATGTGTGGCATCTCTGACGTGCAAGCCTTTTTTAAATTTTATTTATTTATTTATTTGTTTGTTTGTTTATGTGCATGTTTGGCCTGAAAGTTGGTTTATGCACCACATGTGTTCCTGATATCCATGGAAGTAGAGGGCATCAGATCACATGGAACTGGAGTTAGAAATGATTATGAACCAAGCATGTGAGTGTTAGGAATTGAACCTAGGTTCTCTGCAAGTGCAACTGGTGTTCTGATCGTAAACCGACTCTCCAGCCCCAGCATCCAGGACTTAATTTTAATATCTCTTTGGATGTGCCTTTGCCTTCATACATCACCACTCCTGCTATACTCTGATGGTAAAAGAAACAGACACATCCAGAATTAAAGGGAGGTGGTCCACATTCCCCATTTTGAAGAGGGAAAAGCCAAGGAATTCACAGTGATGCTCTAAACAGCCACACGGGGTCACCCTCACAAAACAAAAAACACTTGCCACTTAAACAAGAGGCCTGTTCTAAGCCAAGAGGCGACTTCTAACCAAAGCATACTGGTCACAGCAAACCTGCAGGGCAGACCCCACCGCGCACTCCAGTTTGTACCCTACCTTGTCATTGTGACCCAGCTGTCAGTGCCCAAAAAGGACAGGTGCTGACTCTGATGCCCCATAAGACTCTAGGCCACAACCCTCACGAAGGGAGACAGCGCGGTCTTGGTGGTGGTACATTTTTTATTTTTCTACAAGTGCAGAAGGCTGTCATGGGACATGTCCCCTGGCCACAGAGTTGCTGATCATTCCGAGCTTGTGAAACAGCAACTCTTCCGGGTATCCGCAAGTACAGTGAGAAAGGAGAATGGCACTCTGGCCTGACCTCCATCTAAGGGTCAGCAGTGATTGGCTGGTGCCTTCTGAAACTTCAACTGGTGAGGAAGAGACATGGAGTTATGGGCTGGTGTTGTGTAGGACTATTCTCCCAGCCAAACTGCCACCACCTTCAGGAGTTCAGGTGTGCCTCCTCTAAAGCGACCATCACAGCCCGGCTGACACTCACAATTCCCTTATAGAAAGAGGATACAGAAAGGATCATGGCACCCTCACCTGAGTGTCCAGCCTCCCCTCCCAGCCTCCCCTCCCAGCCTCCCCTCCCAGCCAGTGGTGTACAGTTCTGACCTGATTGCACATGGCCTCAGGGAGGAACTAAATTAAATAGGAGAGGAAGCACTAAGGGAGGGAGGGGCTACGTCTACCTCAGTGTTGGGGAGTCATCATCTGTACTGGGTGAGACCTTCCACAAGAGCTGCTTTTAGGCCACCCATGCTCCTGCCTGTACCCCCTCTTGTGCTCTGTAAGGTTCCCCAGGGTGAACTTTGGTGGAATCTCACCTCAGCTTGTTGGCCCTCAGGAGGAGAAGCAGACATGTTTACATCCCCCACAGGGAAAGAATCAGCAACAGCTAGGAATATAGTTTGATGGTAAAGTATTTGCCTGCACTATGAGGCCATGGGTTTGATTCCCAGCACAAAAGGGGGTTAATAAAAGGTAGATGGGGATAATTTAAATTAAGAAAAGCTAGCTAGCAACAACCCAGGCTAAGGCTGGGCATTCATGAGTAAGAATAAGCCTCCGTGTGTGATTTATTTGGGAGCTGGATGGCAGGCCCCCCAAAAGAGTAGAAAAATCAACCAACAACAGCAACAAGATTCTAACCTAAAGAAGAAGTGAAATGTCTTAGAAAATGTACCAGAGAATTCACAGAATCAGAAGAGCAGAAAAGCGGGCAAAGAATCTGAGGTCCCAAGGGGACCTGGTAACAGAACCGCAGCCAGGCCGCAGTGCAGAGAGGCAGCGTGGGTGTCCATGTGGGCGGCACTACCCTGTAAGGAATTCTTCCGAACTGTCCCCATATACCACGTACTGGGCCTACGCCCAGAGTCCTGCACAGGAGAATTTTATGTCTGGGTTGGGATCACACATGACCCAGGGAGATGACTCGGTGTACAAAAGCACATGCCTGTCCTGTAACCCTGACGACCTGAGTCCCCGCCCTGGAATCTACATCAGAAGCCAGACTAGTGGTGCATGTCTGTAATCCCAGCCCTTCTATGGCAAGACTTGAGGCGTAAACAGAAGGAATGTTAGTCAAGTATGGAAAGGTGTCCTCTGACCTCCATGTGCATGTCCCCTCTCACACATACATCATACACACAAGATAATAAACACATGCAAAAATAATAAATATCTTAAAAAGAGATCAAATTTGTCACCTTCTTATCCTCTCGGGACAGCTTAGGCTGCACATAGCACTAAACTCTAACATATACTGTAATTTTACACACACACACACATCCCATAGTAACATTAAATTTAAAAATTAGGCTCAGTAAGACATTAACAGGTTGAGGGCGGCTCCAGAGACAAACTGGCTGCTACCCTGTCTAGGGCCCTGGATTTGGTCCCCAGCATCATTTTTTAAAGCAGAAGTTTGGGCTGGAGAGATAGCTTGGCAGTTGTAAGCACATATAGCTCTTATACAGAAGCAAGTTGGATCCCAAGTACCCACGTCAGGGTGCACAATTGCCTATAACTCCAACTCCAAGGGGATCCGATTCTTCTGGTATCCGTGGATTTCTGCACTCATGCACATATACAGAGAGACACGCTCATATACATCATTAAAAATAAATAATCTTTTTAAAAAGAACAGTAAGTTTTAAAGTAGAATGACTATAACAAAATGTTGTAATAGAAGTTATTTAACTTAGACATTCTTCCTTTCCAGAATTTTCCATTTAATATTTTTAGACCACATTTAACCACAGGAAAGTAAAACCACAGAGAATAGATTTTGTCCATTATCTTCCCTTTCAGAGGGTCAGAAGCTTCTGGTCCCTCTCCCACATCCACAGAGGGAGGCAGGGGACTGCCTTCTACCAAACTCACTCAAGATAAGATCCATTCAAACCTTCCCGATGTTGTAGTTAGAGCTGCATTGACTTTGGAGGGAGGTCCAGAGAGGCAACTCAGCAAGCAAAGGTGTTTACCGCCAAAACCGACCGCCTGAGTTCGATCCCTGGAACTGACGCAGTGTAGAAGGAGAAAGGCAACTCCCAAATGTTCTTCACCCACCTCTGCACATGTGCCATGGTGTGTAGCACACATATACACAACAAATTTTAAGTAGATAGTAAATTAAAGGAGAATGGTTATGGGTTTTGGCTTTTTTATATTGGTTTATTTGTTTGTTTCACTTATATGTATCATATATGTATGTCACATGTACACAGGTGCCCACAGAGGCCAGAAGGGCATCAGGTCCCACTGGAGCTGGAGTCACAGTGGTTGTGAGACACTGCATGTCTACACTGGGAACAGAGTAAGTTCTACTTCCTCAATGATAAAGGAAACATCTATTATTACCTACCAACTTTCTCTCTGTGCCCTTTGGTAGTTTCAGAATGTCCGTGATGATCTGGGGGGTTTCTACACTACACCTTCACCATCTTGCAGCTTTAGGTTGTTCTTTTGGGTAGCATCTTTGGGCTTTGTGATTGTTTCTCTCTCTCTTCTCTCTCTCTCTCTCTCTCTCTCTCTCTCTCTCTCTCTCTCTCTCTCTCTCTCTCTCTCTCTCTCTCTTCCCCAGAAATTTTATGTAATCTACCATCCTTTGTTGACATTCTAGACATTATATAAGCATTAGAAACCAAATGAATCTCTTTGTGACCCAGGCTTGTGATAGGAACCATCAATTATTTGTTTTTCTGGCCCTTTCAATCTCTAGCTGCCATTTGTCCTTTCTTGATTATCTCTTTTTTTTTTTTTTTTTTTTTTTTTTTTTTTTTTTTTTTTTTTTTTGGTTTTTCGAGACAGGGTTTCTCTGTGTAGCTTTGTGCCTTTCCTGGATCTCGCTCTGTAGACCAGGCTGACCTCGAACTCACAGAGATCCGCCTGGCTCTGCCTCCCGAGTGCTGGGATTAAAGGCGTGCGCCACCACCGCCCGGCTGATTATCTCTTAATCTACTCTTACCCCTGTGAAATAGGGAGCAAATGTACCAAGTTCCGCATTCTAAGATTGAAAAGACGGCCCAAGAGCAAAGAAGCCAAGCTCTGAGGACCCTCTGACTCCAGTGGCCCCTGCCATTTGGCAAAGCTCCTTCTCAAGTCCCGGATTGAGAAACCAAGCACACAGATCTAAAGACCAAGTGAGGGTCTGGATGGTAAACGTGGGCTTGTGACCACCACTAGTCACATCCGGCCTCAGGACTTCCAAGACTCCAGAGCTCATCCCCTGTGGATGGCTCCCAGGTACCTCTGTCTTGACTGGAGACTCTCAGGTCCCCTCACCACACCTGGAACAGTATGAAGGACACAACAGAAGCCAAAGACCGAGAGACTAGCCCCAGCGGGACTAACACTGGCAAAGCACCTGCAGAGTTGGTGACATTCGCTCTTGGGAAACAGAGTTAGGGCCTGGAACAAGGATGGCAGCTGGAAGGTGAAGGGCAGTCCCAGCTCTCAGAAGCTGTAGTGGTTTAAAAGGGCCATCATTGGACATGTCCAGGCACTGGGCCTGCTTCTCAGTCAGCTTTCCCAGGTGTGCTTCAGCCCTGCCTCATGCAGCTTCTTAGGCAAAAAGTGAACCCAAGGGGGTATTTATCTGGGTGGGTCCACAGCTCAATCTGTGCCATCACCTGGTTTCATCACGAAGCTAGGGTGGCCCATGGCACAAGCCAGGTTGACCAGCTGGCCTTCAGCCATCAGGATGATGCAACGCTCATTCTTCAGTCAGTAGTGGTCCACCTGGAGCTTGATGTCCACTTCTCCACAGCGCTCTCATTGAGATACTTCACATGCTGTTCAGTGTTACATGCAACGACCTCATTCCTCTTCTGTTCAAAGTGCTGGCCAAGGATGATATCAACACAGCCTGTGGCAGTGACAAAGAAGCTGCCCTCCTTACAGGCCTGGTCCATGGTGGGCACCTCATAGCCCTCCATGGCAGCTTGCAGTGCATTGATGGGGTCAATCTCCATGATGATGACTCAGTCCCCAACACCCCTCAGAGCCTGGCCACAGCCCTTGCCCACTCCACCACCACCTGCTACCTCCAACACTTTGCCTGAAATTATCACATTTATGGCCACTTGACGCCGTCTATGAGGGACTCCCAGCAGCCATACAGTCTGTCAGACTTTACCTTGGTGACAGAATCATTGAGATTGATGGCAGGTACCTCCAGTATCCCATTGGCCATCATCTTGTAGAGGTTGTGGGCCCCAGTCATGGTCTCCTCAGAGATACCTTGAATACCTGACAGAAACTGTGGGTATTTGGTGTGGATGAGGTTAGTTAGGTCACCACCATCATCCAGAATTATGTTGAGGGATCCATCTTTGAAGTGGAACATTTGCTTAATGTACCAGAAGTACTCCTCATCTGTCTCACCCTCCAGGCATACACTGGAATGCCAGCCTTGACCATGGCAGTCACTGGTCCTGAGTAGAGAAGATGTTGCAGCTAGACCACTGCAGCTCAGCATGTTGTAGAATATTATTTTAAGATGTGTTACTTTTGTTTATGTTGCATTTGTTTAACTCTGTGAAGCTGTGTTACTGTGCCTTCTAAAACACCTGATGGTCTAATAAAGAGCTGGCCAATAGCGAGGCAGGAGGAAGGACAGGCGGGATTGGCAGGCAGAGAGAACTTAGAGAGAAGAAGACTGGAGAGAGGAGATCTAGGAGCCAGAGAAGGAGGAGGAGGGAGGGACCAGCCACCCAGCCACACAGCAAACCACGGAATAACAGTAAGGTTTACAGAAGAAAGAGAATGGGAAAAGCCCACAGGCAAAAGGTAGACAGGATAAGTTAAGTTAAGGGAAGCTGGCTAGAAATTAAGCCATGCTAAGACCAGGCATTCATAATTAAGAATAAGCCTCTATGTGTGATTTAGTGGAGCTGGGTAGCAGGCCCCCCAAAAGAGTAAAAAATAAACAACGACACTTTGATGTTCCAACGTGGGCTACATTTCCACGTAAGGCTTAAGAAAGCTAAAAAAAAAAAAAAAGTGAGGATATGGCTCCTTTAAGAATTTTGGGAAGCCGGGTGGTGGTGGCACACGCCTTTAATCCCAGCACTTGGGAGGCAGAGCCAGGCAGATCTCTGTGAGTTCAAGGCCAGCCTGGGATACCAAGTGAGTTCCAGGAAAGGGGCAAAGCTACACAGAGAAACCCTGTCTCGAAAAACCAAAAAAAAAAAAAAAAAAAAAAAAAAAAAAAAAGAGTTTTGACCAAAGCCAGGCAGTAGTGGCACACACCTTTAATCTCAGCACTCAGAAGAAAGAGCCAGGCAGATCTCTGTGAGTTCAAGGTCAGCCTGGTCTACAAAGCAAGATCCAGAACAGGTACCAAAACTACACAGAGAAACACTGTCTCGAAAAACCAAAAGAAAAAAAAAACTTTGGCCAGACAGTTTCTGCCAGTCACTGAACCCTTGGGCAGCTAGTACATTAAGTAGAAACAAAAAAAACTAAGGAAAAAAAACACCTGCCACAGTGCAAGCATCAGCAGTCTGGAGCTTGAGGAAGGTTGAATGCAGTTCTTGGTCAGACAAACCTCTAATGCTTGGCTTTCAGGACCCGAGAAGTGGGCAGAGCCAGCTGAGAGCCACATGCAGAAATTCCAGGTGTCTGTTAACAGTCTAAGGTTTGCTAATGTGGTGAAAAAAGACTGAAGATATGCAATAAAAGAGGTCCAGACAGAAAAACCTCTAAGCAGGTTACAGTGTGTTTAACCATGTGTGTAGACTTAAGAAAAGGAAAAGGGTATAGTTATAGAAAAAAAAATAATTGTTCATAAAATAAAGTCTTTAAAGAGAGAGTAAAAGAAAAAAGCCACTTAAGATGAGAAATATACAGGGAGTCTGGATCCTGACTGTGTTGATTTTGAATTTTTTGACTGTTGAGAAGCAAAAGACACTGTTCTTGCCTTTGACTGCTGACAATGTGCTATGCAGACTGGACATGCAGGACACACAGGGAAAAGACTGTTGAATTTTGCCAAAACAAGGCAGGACAATCCTTCAAAATTCCTGTTCCACAGAAGAAACTGACAGACATTCTGCAGGACACAGAGGAAAGTGACTGATGAACTTTGCCAAAACAAGGCAGGACAGTCCAAAATTCCTGCTATATAGAAGAGTCTGCCAGACACTCTAGGCCTGTAGGCTGAAGATGGATGCCCCAATGTTGCAGAGGAACTTTGGGTGACTGTTCAGGCAGCCAAATGTCTCTGTTGTTTGATAATATTATATCCTTCTGGGTCTTTGATGGAGTTGAAGACTAGATAGCTATAGTTTCAGTTTTCCTTAGTTTATGATAGAGAGTAAATTAGGTGTAAATTCAGATTCACTAAGATAGGGTAGGTAATGCATTATTTTCTCTGAATATGCTAACTACAAATGGACAGAATATTGTGAATGTAATCCTTATTTGATAATTGTTATTGTATATAGTCTTACTATGTTTAAGTTAAAACCCTTTCATTTTTATTTAGACAAAAAAGGGGGAAATGTAGTAGAATTCTATATTAAGGTGTATTACTTTTGTTTATGTTGCATTTGTTTAACTCTGTGAAGCTGTGTTACTGTGCCTGTCTAAAACACCTGATGATCCAATAAAGAACTGGCCAATAGAAAGGCAGGAGAAAGAATAGGCGGGGCTGGCAGACAGAGAGAATATATATAAAGAGAAATCTGGAAAGGGAGATTGAGAAGGAGCCAGAGAAGGGGAGGACATCAGAAACCAGCCACCCAGCTACACAACCAGCAAGCTATGGAGTAAGAGTAAGATTTAGAGAAGTAAGAGAACAGGAAAAGCCCAGAGGCAAAAGGTAGATGGGATAAGTTAAGTAAAGCTGGCTAGAAACTAAAGCAAGCTAAGGCTGGGCATTCATAATTAAGAATAAGCCTCTATGTGTGATTTATTTGGGAGCTGGGTAGCGGACCCCCCAAAAGAGTAAAAGAGTAAAAAACAAACATCATCAGCACCCATGGCCATAAGGGTCTCAGTGAGGACAACAGTCTCTACAGTCATGTGTAGGCAACCAGCAATTCGAGTACACTTCAGTGGCTCGGAGGCCAAGTACATCTCCCAAATGCACATCAAACCTGGCATCTCGTTTTCGGCTATGTCCAGGGCCTTTCATCCTTAGGCAGCCTGTCCAATGTCTGCAACTTTGTAGGGCAGTTTAGCAGACATGCTGGCAGCACTTCCTCTGTGGCTGATAAACTCAATGAAGGGCCAGATAGTGTGGGGCAGGGGTCTCGACGGTTTCTTTATGGCTAAAATTGAGAAATGCTACTGATTTTTGTACATTGATTTTGCAATAAACAAACACTCAGAACTGTCTTATTACTTCTAAGGGCTTCCTGATTCTTTATGTTCATAAATGATCATAACACTCACAGATGACAATTCTGGGTCATTCTTCATTCTCATTCTCTTTCTGAGATGTTATGTAGAAGTAAACTTTTAATGAGATATAGACTCTCATGCTAGTAAATATTATTGTTTGTTCACAACAAGTAAATAAATGATATTCAGGTTTTTTCAGTTGAAAAACAAATGTTTTTCTACCACATCAAAGAAGTTCTTTTCTGGGCAGGGATGTGGCTCAATGATTGCTTACTACTCAGACAAGGCCATGGGTTCAATCCCCAGTGCCTCAAATAAAGTTGTCTATGGTTCCAATATGCCAGTGGGACACAACTGGAGGGGACTGTCCATTCCTTTATATTCTAATTTTCCACTAATGTAAATGTGGGAAAATAAATAAACATAAGACTTCATTATATTTTTCCTTTCATTTTTTTAAAATAACATTGGGGTTTTTCTGAAGCAGAATTATCCCCTGGAAGTCTAAAGAATTAACAATAATTGGTCACGATATATTAGATTCTTAGTTGTTCCACATTTCACTTTTTGCCCTTTAAACCTAATACACAGTGGGATTCTTGCGTCCACTCTCACAGCTTCGACTAGTCTGTGATGAGTTGTTATTGCACTTCTCTTATTGAGGCTCCATGAGGATTATATTGACATCATAAAATGAGGCTGCCTATATGCCTTATCTTTCTTCAAGGAAGGAAGTAATAAAACTGAAGTTTCCAATCAGCAAAACAGGGAAATTTTTAAAATAATGCTTATCAAAATTAGAAACGATTCCTTAAAAATTCAATGAAGATAAGGGACTGGGGCATGACTCAAGGGTAGGACACCTGCTGAGCATGTATATATGATGTCTTAGAGCAATCCCCAGGCTTAGCATGCATATATGATGTCCTAGGGTAACCCCCAGACTTAGCATGCACATATGATGTCCTAGGGTAACCCCCAGGCTTAGCATGCATATATGATATCCTAGGTTCAACTCCCAGCACCAAAGAATAAAGTAAAACAGAAATCATAGCAGCTTCCTAATCCAGAGTATTAAAAAAATGAATAAATGAAAGTCTTAACTGAAATTAAAAATTCATTAAAAATATAAAAGTAGGGGGTTGTCCACATGGTAGGATCCACACCTACTAATAGCAGCCCCTTTCACTATTTTTAATTTATTTTATTACATTTTATTTATTTGTTGGGAATGAGTACAGGTACATGAAGGCCACAGCGTGCACTAGTGTGTAGGTCACCAAGTACCTTCACCCACTAAGCTAGCTCAGTCATTCTTAAACGTCACCATTGAACACTAAAGGATCCACCTTGGTGAACCTGTATAACTCACACGGGTTTAGTGTCACGTACTTGTTGTATTCTGTAGTAAAGTGACTTGGCCTCTCTGAGCTTCCAGTTCCCCAAGAACAGAATGGAAATCTTATCATTTACTTCTCTGCCTAGTTTAAAGAACAAATGAAATAAAACAAACTTAAATTCTATTAAAGACTAGAACTGACAACCAACCTCAGCAATCCACAAATGAGAGCAAAGATCTTGGCACCCAGTTTCAAGCCCAACAGAACCACAAAGTCATCTTAACTGGAGGCAAGAAAGTATACATGAGGCTAGACCACAAATGCCCAGTCCCCAGCCCCTTTCAGCCCTCAATCCCTTCTGTCTACAAGGCAAATGGCGGTATTCTGGACTCCATGCTCTACACAAAAAATCAGGGAAGCCCAAGTCCAATGATGCCACCTTCAGTCACTGCTCATCCCCATTGCATGTCCTACTTCTGGTCCCTGGTTTTTCCACCCTGTTGCCCATCTTCCTTTCTAGCACCGTGTAGTAGAGCGCAAATGCTCATGCCATTTCAGTAGGAATTCAAGACTTTCCATTCCACCTTCTTTCTTTGATGAGCTAGGAAACGAAGTGCAAATGTCTGCCTCCTCTTTGAAGACTTAGCCTTCCCTTCCCTGGAGCAAAGAGGAACATGTTTTTCAGGTTATAGATCTGAGGAACCCCAGAAAACATGGGGTGAAAGAGCAAGAGGGAGAAATGCTTGCCCAGACTAGAGGCACTTTGCAGGTGTTGAGGACAAGATCTGAGAATCTAGAAAGGGGAGGGAGCCAGGCTCTGCTCCCCGTATTTACCAGGCAATCAGTAAGACTTCAAACAGAGGTACTTGGGTCATCTAAGCTACAGTGTCTGGGCACTGGGTTTCAGGCTTTACCAAATACTCCAGTGTATTTGGCACACTAAACATGTAAACTTAACGTGTCGTGGAAACTGTTAGGAGCTGCCAATCTGACAGGATGATGCAGATTCTGACAGTGGGCAGAGCAGCAACCACTGGGTGGAGAGATGACTAAGAGTGTGATGCGGGCAAAGCTTGTGACTGGGGTAGGGCTCCAGTCAGAGGTCTTCCAGCCCAGTAGATTGGCAGCTGGGAGTCAAAATGAGGTGGATCACGACAAAGAAAAGTGATGTCTCTGGCATGTTTGAACTTGGAGCTGGAGAAATGATTCAGCCAATAAAGAACTTGACAGGACTCATAAAAGACATGAGTTTGGTCTTCAGAATCCTAGTAAAGGAGCTGAGCTGGTGGCACCTTCTTGTAATCTCAGAGTGGAGGAGCCAGAGACAGAGAGATCTTGGGGACTCTGGCCAGCCAGCCTGGCCTAATGGGAGAGCTACAGGCCAATGAGAGACCCTGTCTCAAACAACAAGGTGGATGGGTCCTAAAAATGGGCAGCAACTTTCCCTTGGTTTGAGTCCTGGACTGTACAAAGGAGAATGTGGGCTGAGTGTGAGCGCACGTGCATTTGTTCTCTCTGCTGGTGACTGTGGATGTGACAAGCTGTTTCAAGTCCCTGCCTTGCCTTCTCTGCAATGATGGACTGTAACCGCACGCTGTGGGCCAACTAAGCCCTTTCTCCCTTAAACTTGCCTTTGTCAAGGCATTTTATCAGAGCAACAGGAAACTAACATTCACAGAGAAGCCATCAACTGTCTGCTTAGGATGCTCCAGCCATGCTCTCAGGATACAGATGCAGCTCACACACAGGACAGTCTTTCGCACAACCTGTGCTCAAGTTCAGATGCCAAAAGCACAAGCCAGCTCCTGTGCTAGCTGCCTTCCGGTGACTCAGTGCCAAAGGCCACCGATCCCTGTAAAATGTTCATCTCCACCTCTAGTATCCTTGCTTCCCTGAGCAGCCCCTGAACTTGTCCAGTTCTGATACACTCCCCTGGACCACAATGATCGTCATAAACACAAAGTGACTGTCACTCCCCTTGAACACTTTATGATTGCCTCTACTCTCCTCACTCAGTATACAAAGATCTGCAAACCAGCCCCTCCCCCTGTCTGGCCTGCAGCCTAATTTTATATCACCCTGGAACTAAGAATAGACTTTATTTAAATTTTTAAAGGGTATCCAAAAAAAACAAAGATGACTAGCTATATATCACCTTCAGAGTCTAAAGTATTTCCTGACTTAATAGAAAAAGGTTGCTACAGTTTAGAGGGTCCAACCATGACCTTCTCCCCTTTCAGGGCCAGGAGTCCTCATCAGTCAAAGGGCTGTCCCGTTCAAAGCCTGTGCTACCATACCCCACTTCTAGATAACCTTCAAGGAACACCGAACCCAATCTTCCCCCAGAACAGTGTTGGAAGCCAACTAATTTTGTTTTCTGGTTTTTCTTAACTCTACCTTATGGATGATCTGATAACAAAGGAAGGGAGTGAGAAAAACAAGGCAGAAGAAGGAAAAGAAAGAGAAGGAGAAGGAAAGATGGAGGGAGGGAAGAAGAAGGAAGAAGAGTGGAGTTTTAAAGACAGACACTTTGAGAACTCTGTCGTTTTTTAAAGATTTAATGTGTATGAAATGTTTGACTATGTATATGTCTGTGCTGAAGATAGTGATTGAAAATCAGGGTGTGATCTTTTTAGTAAGGACTGGTACAAGGGCGTTGCACTAAACATTAACATTTGTTCTTTGGGTAATAGTTAGCACCATGAGAGGTGCCCACTGGAATTCCATTTTTATCTCATGCAACCCAAAAGCTGATCCAAATATTGACTAAGCATTATAAAGTGGTCCAGCAAGGGCTGAAGGCTGAAGCAGAGTCTGTTTCAGAGAATGTAGTAGTGTGACTGGTAGTTGCCTGGCCTCTCTCAGCATGACTGACTTGTTTGGAAATGGGATAGAAACAATCAAGTGTTAGGAGGGCAGGAAATGTCTTCCCATTATTTCCCCAACATTTAACAGTTTCGGGTTATCCAACCGCATACCCTGTTCTCCTCTGAAAACTCTTCTTGCCCTAAGACTCCCTGGTTGAGATCTGTGGCAGAGTTCTGTCTTGCTCAGTGCTGGGTGGAAATAGGATCATTCTTCCACCTGCTGTCTTCCTGCTGTGTTAGAACAGTGAGCAGTGTGAGCTGCAGACCTGAGTGCTCAGTGGGGAGGTGCCATAGCTTTGTTCTTCTTGGGAAGGGAGAATTCACTCACCAGCCGTCTGTCTGTCCAGAGTATCATGTTGGGAGTAAGGGAAGGTTGTGGCCTGGCACCAGCCAGAGGAGGAAATTGTCTGCTGGGAAGTGACCTCACACCCTTCTCACAGATCAGGTTACATTGCAGGACAAACAGGAAGTGACCTCACCCTTCTTACTGCTCAGGTCACCTTGCAGGACAAACAGGAAGTGACCTCACACTCTTCTTACTGGTCAGCAAATCTTGCAGGACAGGCAAGCAGGCCCACACCTTGACCAGGAAGGACTCTTCAGCTCCACATGTCTCTTCCCCTTCTCTGCTTTTCTCTATCACTTGACTCTTTAATTGGCACACTGAGGATGGGTAACTGAGCTTAGCTTGTCTGGCTGCCAAAGCCCAGGTTCTGACCATAATCCCTGTTAACAATAGCACAGTACTTAACAATTCAATGATGTTGCAGGCTTTGGTGTCTCACAGAGGTTAGCTGGGCTACAGAGGTTAGCTGGGCTACAGGTTAGTTTTGAGATTCTGTCTCAAAACTACAAAGAAGGATAAACAATTGAAGTAAGAGGAAGTATTGTGGAAGAGGTGGTGTCTAGGGGAGCCTGAAGGACAGGTGTATTGTGGCCATCACAGGCAGGGCACAGGCACCGTGGAAGCTCAGTCCAAGAGACACAGGTGAGTCCATCCATCTAAAATGGCAGAGGGAGACAAGAGGGGATATGGAGAGAGACTGGAAGTCACTGACTGGTTAGAGGAAGAACTGCCAGGCTGCTAGAGAACTCAAACTGCTATGGACCACTAACGACAAAGTCAAGAACTCTCAAGGGTTACATTCCTGAACAACAGTTACATGAAAAACAGATGGGTCAATGTAAATAACTGGCTTATAGAGGAGGGAATGACCTCTAAGAAGGATGCCAACATTTCTAGTCTTTGAGTCTTCCAGATTTGATGGAACTCGACTCTTTAGCCCCTTATCTAGAGTGAGCCTAGCATTATGAGGCCCCATCCCCTCAAGTATTTGAAACTGGAGGCTGGGGCTGTGGCTTAGTTTGTAGAGTACCTGCCTATCATGCACCAGCCATGGTTATTATCCCCAGCACTGGTTCATGATGACCCCAGTATTTGAGAAGTGGAGGCAGGAGGATCAGAGGTTCAGGACAGAGCATGGAGTTCAATATCCAAAACCCACAGTGGAAGGAGAGAACCAACAGAAACGGTCTTCTGAACTCCATGAGTATACATGGCACACGTGTGCTGGTGTGCACCCTCACAAACACACACAAATAAAGTTTGAAAATAAGTAATATTGGGACTAGAGAGGTGACTCAGAGATTAAGCATACTTGCTGTTCTTCCAGAGAACCTTGGCTCCCATCATCTATAACTGCCTATAGCTTCAGCTCTAGGGGGTCTGACACCCTCTTCTGGCCTCCAAGGGCACAACAAACCCACACATATACACTTAAAAGATAAACCTTTAAAAATAACAAAAAAAGGAGGGCCATGTCAACCAGAAGAACAGGTAGGTAGGTAGTCCACCTGCCTATGGAGCTCTCCCATTCCCACAGTTACCACAGACACAATCCTCCACCATCCCTCCACCTCCAATCCCCACTGCCTTGTCCCCAACCCCAACTCAGGTAGAAGTCACCTGCTCAAGTGCAGGCCACACCAGCTAGAAGAACAAGTGGTGAATACAAGCAGAGACTCACTGCTGGACCAGAGGCCACCAGAAGCTGCCAGAACTCCAGATAGGCCACCAGCCCACAGACCTATCCCACTCTTTCAGTGTGCCCCTCTATCCCCAATCCCCCTTCCCCTCCTCATCACATTGTTCCAGCTCCCAGCCCCCAACTCAGGTGAATACTCCCTGCTGGACCAGAGGTCATGCCAGTCACCAGAAGTCCAGCCCCCAACTTGGGTAGAGAACTCATGCTCAAACAGAGGACACACAAGCCCAAAGACCAGAGAGCAAACAGAAGCCAAGGAACAAAATACCCACTGAACAAAGACAAACTCAGAAACTATCACCTAGACCTATAATCATCCCAAACCCAGATGCCTAGATGTCAGAGTAAGAACACAACCTACAACAACCAAGACAATGTGTCACCACCAGAGCCCAGTTATCCTACTACAGCAAGCTCTGAGTATTCCAAAACAGCTGAAGCACAAGAAAAGACATTAAAATCATAGAGATCCTTAAAGAAGTAAACAAATCACTTAAAGAAAGTGAGGAAAAGACATACAAAAAAAGGGAAAAATTAATAAGTCCCTTCAAGAAAGCCAAGAAAAAAAAACGGAGTTAGAGGAAACAAATAAAACTGTTCAAGACCTGAAAATGGAAATAGAAGCAATAAATGAAAAATGAACTGAGGGAATTCTAGAAATGGAAAATCTAGGTAAGTGAACAGGAACTCCAAACAGAAACATCACCAACAGGATACAAGAGATGGAAGAGAGATCTCAGGTATTAAAGATACCATAGAAGAAATAGAAATATTAGTCAAAGAAAAAAATTCCTGACACAAAACATACAGGAAATCTGGGACACTATGAAAAGACCAAACCTAAGAATAATAGGAATTAAAGAAGGAGAAAAATCCCAGCTCAAAGGCCCATAAAATATTTTCAACAAAATCATAGAAAATTTTCCTACCCTAAAGAAGGAGATGCCTGTTACAGTACAAGAAGAATACAGAACACCAAATAGATTGAATGAGAAAATAAAGGTCCCTTATCACATACAGAGATCCATGACCAAACCCCAGGTGGAGCTCCAGGAGTCCAACTGGTGAGAGAGAGGAGGGATTATATGAGCAAGAGATATTGAGTCCTGTGGGATGACTCATCCCTAATGGGCTTGAGGACCAGACGGCCCAAACAAGTAAAAAAGATACTTTCTGAGAGCCAGCCTGGGTCTGCCTAAGGGTCTTATCAACAGCAGCTGAAACATGATCTGGAGATGACCTGGACCAATGAGAGGCAGCTATGTCACACCAGCTGATGCATATTCATCAGACCTCCCCCCAGGGTGGGGTGGAGGTATATGAGGCTTGCCTCTTCCTGAATAAACTGAGCTTGTTGTTTTGACATTCTCCCTGAGTCTGTGTGGTTTGACTCTGCGCCTACTTGGCCCCCACCCCCAAAGGGAACAACAGCAAGGACCCTGCTACATCTGGTGCCAAAACCCGGGATATTTGGTACTTGAACAGGGTCTGTTTGTCTCCCTTTACTCATGTGAGGTGATGGTTGAGAAGCCCCCTTGAGTGGTCTATTTCGGTGAGTAGGCTCCTCTACATTGTGTAAATTCAGTCCCTTCAGCAGTTAATACTGGGACCCCCACTTTCTTCTTTCTGTTTGTCTTGTTTGTGAGTCCGTCTGTACAGCAGGGTAGCACATACTTTTGTTCAGGCTCGCCTGGTATTTCCTTATAAAGGCTGGTCCCTCAGAAAGCAACAACCACCATCTGACTATTTTTAGCTGTATATGTGTATGTATGTGTATATGTATGTGTGTATGTGTGTGTTTGTAAATGCGTGCGTATGCTTGTGGGTTGTGATGCCTGGAGAGATGGGTCAGTAGTTAATAGTGCTTGCTCCATAGATCTTTTCAGAGAACATGTGGGAACCTGATCTTTGGATAAGAGTTCTGTTCCTGGTCAGAAAAAGGGAAGTGACCTCAGGAGTAACTCTCCAATTGTTTGTTATGCCCATTTTGTTAACTATAATTGCTGACCTAAAGTCATCCTCTACTGAGGCCCACAATAAGCACTACCAGAACAATGTAACACCAACTTATCTATTGCCTTCTTTCCATCCATGACTGATATTTCCTCTGCCTCTGCTGGCAAGGAGAAGCATGAGAATAGGTGTAAAGTGAAGGAAATGGATGGAAAGAGAGAGGAAATGATTGCCGCAGCATCTAAGCCTATACCGGCAGCCCCTCTCACTGTTCTCCCCATGCCTCAAGTGGCTACCCCCTCACTGCAGTATCAACAGAGTGATTTGACTGGATGTCTGCCTGCCGAGACAACTGCTCCACATACCTCCCAGTTCTACCTATGGTGCCATACATGCCCACCATGGTGTTTCCAGTTAATGTGGGCCCCAATGCAGCCAAGCAGCCATGGATACCTACCCCTCTTGCAGACCTGTCTTTGGTCCCTAAGGCTGCTAATGAATCAGGTCCTGACTCACGTGTTTTGAGCAAGTCCTACGGCAATGGGCAATACATTTATAGACTTATTATGACTGACACAATTTGATGAAGGCTGTGTTGGAGCCTATGGTCTTCCTTAATTGGCGAGCTGCCTATGATAACCAGGCTGAGGCTCAGGCTCATTTTAATATACAGCACAACATGGCTATTTCTCTTGAGATGTTGACAGGCCGAGGACCATATACTAACCCGGACACACAAGACCAAATTGGGCAACATGCTTATTTACTTGCCTTGGGAGACACCATTGCCCTTGGTACAATGAAGGGATCCTGTAGATGTATCCAACCTTCTTATTAAATAAGAAACACAAAACCAATGCAAAGAAGAAAGCCAAGAGGTCAGAGCTAAGAGCTAAAACCTTACCCTTCCTCCTGCGGTGGTCCTACCTCTCCAAACCAGAGCTACCCCTGTGTTAAAGTCTTTATATAGCGTTCCTGTCCTGCCTTCTCATTGGTTGTAAACCCAACCACATGACCGCCTCCTCACGGCCTGTCTGTATAGGCCTCCAGGTTTTCCATGATTGGTATTAAGATTAAAGGCATGTGTATCCAATAATGGCTGTATCCCTGAACACACAGAGACTTACCCAGCTCTGCCTACCAAGTGCTGGAATTACAAGAGTATGCCACCACTGCCCTGCTTTCCTATGGCTTGCTAATAGCTCTGACCCCCGGGCAACTTTATTTATTAACATACAAATAACATTTTAATACAAATAAAATATCACCATATTTCCCCTTTTCTATTTTAATAAAAAGGAAAAAAAAGAAAAAGCTTATAACCAATATAAGAAAAACTATATACAAAAGTACAATAACTATATACAATATATACAAGTAATAAATACCTAAACAATGTCTAGTCCATTTGTATTTGACAAATTCAGAGAAAATAATTTCATTATCTAGCCTATTTTGGTAAGTCCAAAATGTATCCTAATTAATCTTCAACTATAACTAACTAATCTTCAACTCCCTCAGAGACCCAAGAAGGAAATAATATTAGCTAACAAAAATAAAAACAGGAAGTGCATGCAAGCAACTTCTAAAAAATTTGTGAGTTGACAGAAACAGCCAGCTGTCTGGACAGTCACCTGAGGTTTCTCCGAAGTGCTGGGGCATCATCTTCAGCCTATAGGCTTAGCATATCTGACAGACTCATTTGTGAAGTAGGATGTACACAAGGTCAACAGTTCAACCTCACATTGAGTGAGAGCAGTCCATGTACCAGAAACACCTGAATTCCACTAATGTCATGTCATGATTCAGGATTTTAAATTCTGGAAATTGTTGATGGTTTTTTAATTCAACTGTCCATTCTTCTTGGCTGTGTATATATGGCTTCATCTCAGCATCCCATTCTTCTCCATATCCCTCTATCAAATGCCAGTCTACTATTGAGAGGCGTGAGCTTAGTTACTCTTCAAGAATAACTGTTTCAGGTGTTGTTCCATTGCACATCAGAGGCCATCGGCCCACTGCCTGTTCAGCTGCCTTCGAAGGAAAGGGCACTGTACCTTTTCCGAATTGCGAAGGCCACTTCAGGGATGGTGCCATATTGTCCTGGCCTCTGAAGATGCCTTTTGATAAAGCCATAACCACACTTGTTTTGGCAAGAATCAGTAGTCCTTTGTTTCATGTCCTGTCTGTTCATTTTGTCAGCAGTTGATTCAAGGATACTTTGTTGTCCAGTGGCTAACTTTTGCCACAATGAAAGCTAACTCCATATACAGTTTCTTCAATGCCCATATTTTCTCTGAAGTAGATTGGTACTGCCAGGAGCCGACATGTCTCATAGTCATAACAAAAAAGAAAAATTTTCTAAGTTATTAAAACATTTTAAATGCCATATTCTGTAGATCTCTGAAGGGTTTGAAGATAACCTGTCTATCTAAAATATATCTACTCAATCTTGAAAACATACCTAATATAACTACAAGTTCTATTATAATGTCTAACTACTAACTTTCATTTCTTTATATACTAATAGTTGGTAATAACATTCAAGGATCAGAAAATTGCATTACATTGTTAGATGAATGGTACAATTAAAAATATATATATAACATTTTCTAACAATATCAATTTCAATATATATAATTTGTATACAATATAAAACAATCCAATCCAATGTAAAGTGTTTACATTTTTCTTTTCTTTCTTTCTTTCTTTTTTTTTTTTAATAAGAACCTTAAATCTAATCTCCTTTGCTTAGCCTTTTTCCTAACCCTTGACAACAACTTGTAACCAACCCCCCTAATCAATGAAAATTATCCCAGACCCAAAACCCATTAAAAGACCAAAAAAAACCAACCGCCCCACACCACCTCTTTGGGAATGTGGGCGTCGTATTCTTGAAATTGCTTCCTGCTGGGTATGGGCGAAGGTATCTTTATCCTGAAAGAAAAATTTTAGGTTAATTGTCAAATTCTAGGAAAGGCAAATATATCCTTCGTTATCCAGTCTGTGTATAATGCCAAAATTCAGGGTTTATCTCAAATCCTTATTCAAGTAGTCTTTGAGACTGGATCATCTCAGCTAGCTCTCTCAAAATTGCTCTGAGCACTTTGTAGTTCAAAGATGATCTGTAGATGATGTTTGTCAGCTTAGTGATGTTATTATTGTCCACGTGGAATTGTTGTTGTTGTGGGGCCCCATCTTCTTCCTGGAGACTTCAGTTAATGTTAGGCCTAACCGTGATTTCCTGCAAAAAACTGATAAGAGACTCGAACACAAAGACTATATATGCGACTTTTTAGAATTAGTTAGTACTCTATATGACCATTTATATCTTAACAAAGTTTAAAATGTATATATATCTATATATATTGATCCTGTAAATTTTGATATAAAATTCATACATTAAGAAAAGTTTAAAGAATCAGAATAGAATCAAAGAGTTGAGATTTGTAATAGAATAGTCCCTTAATTAATTTGGCTTTTCTCCTGTCCCATAGCAGAAGATGGCTCTTTTCTTCTGGCATGATACAGGGGGTTTGCATTTTCCTTTTAACAACATGCTTGAGTTTAAAGAAGGAGAGAGCCATTCTCCAACTCTAAAGTCAGCTTTAAATTTTAATTGAACTGGGACTATTAGAAATTAAATAGTGTTAAATCTTTAAAGAAAAGCAGAAACAAACATTTAGGAAGACATAAATTTTTTTTTTTTTTTAGATAACATACCCATACGCCATTTCACTCTGTTTCTTAGGATAGATGATTTGTCCCTTTCTTCAGTTGTCTCATTTGTCCAGTGTTCTTCAAATTCCTTATTTATTAACATACAAATAACATTTTAATACAAATAAAATATCACCATAGGATCCCATTACCCTTCAATGGCAACACTCTGTTCCCCTATTAACCCAAGGGCGAGGGTATACTTGCATTTTTCCCCAGAATACCACCACACCAATATGGGTACCCTCCAGAGATGTGCGTCTGGCAACAGATCAAGAGACTTTGGACAAAGAAGAAGCTTCAAAGGGGTAATATATGATTTGCCCCACTATGACGGTATTAGTAAAGGTTGTGTCATCACTGACATGCAACCCTAGATATTAAGCAATTGCCTCACCCCCTACAAGGTCAATTATACATCACCAGAAGGACTTCGATTGGCACGATAAAAATGACTGGGGTCCCATCCATGTCCTTGAGATTGAAATTTTTGACTAATCCTTCTCTTGTTCAAATATCTTCTGCAACAGGTTCACCAACAGAAGGCGGCCACAAAGGTGACCCTACAGGTTTTATTGGCTCTCAGACACCTAGATCAAAGTCCTCCTAGAGAGATAATGCACATATGGCTCACTGAGATACAGAAGGCTACTGCCTAAAGCCCACCACCCAGACAGCTCTCCAGGATTGATGCTCTTCCAGGGCTGGTAGTCCATGACGGGTACGAGCTTGTTTTGCAAGCCAATCTAAGACAGGCACAGTCCGTTATGCTGTGCTCTCCTGAGGTGGGGTCAACAAGGTTAGGGCAATGCACCCTAGCTCCCACTGAGCATGTCCTATAAAATAATAAAAAGGGATGGATATGTGAGATGACTCATCCCTAACGGGCTTGAGGGCCAGATGGCCCAAACAAGTGAAAAAAGATACTTTCGAGAGCCAGCCTGGGTTTGCCTAAGGGTCTTAGCAACAGCAGCTGAAACATGATCTGGAGATGACCTGGACCAATGAGAGGCAGCTATGTCACACCAGCTGATGCATATTCATCAGACCTCCCCCCAGGGTGGGGTGGAGGTATATAAGGCTTGCCTCTTCCTGAATAAACTGAGCTTGTTGTTTTGACATTCTCCCTGAGTCTGTGTGGTTTGACTCTGCGCCTACTTGGCCCCCACCCCCAAAGGGAACAACAGCAAGGACCCTGCTACAGAGACCATGATTGGAAAAAGCACAGGGACAAATAGCCAAACTAGTGGAAACACATGAACTGTGAACCAATAGCTGAGGAGCCCCCATGAAACTGGACCAGGCCCTCTGGATAAGTGAGACAGTTGATGAGATTGAACTGTTTAGGAGGCACCCAGGCAGTGGGACCAGGACCTGTCCTTGATGCCTGAGCCAGCTTTTTGGAACCTAGGGCCTATGCTGAGACACTTTTCTCAGCCTTGGTGCAGGGAGGAGTGGACTGGACCTTCCTCAGCTGAATCTACCAGGCTGGGCTGACTCCCCAGGGGGAGACCTTGCCTTGGAGGAGGTGGGAATGGGGGGTGGATTGGGGAGGGAAGGATGGGGGATGGGAGAAGGGAAGACAGGGGAATCCGTGGCTGATATGTAAAATTAAATTAATTATAAAATAAAAATATTTATAAAAAAAGACTCATCACATAATAATCAAAACACTAAACACACAGAAAAAAAGGAAGACTTCTAAAACGTTGCAAAGGAAAAAGGCCAAGTAACATATAAAGGCAGACCTATTAGAATTACACCCAAAATCTCAATGGAGACTCTAAAAGCCAGAAGGGCCTGGACAGATGTTCTGCAAACACTAAGAGAACACAGCTCAGAGTACTATACCCAACAAAACTTTCATTCACCGTAGATGGGGGAAAACAAGGTATTCCATGATAAAGTCAAATTCAAACAATACAAACATATCTATCGATCCCTACAGAGATACTAGAAAGAAAACGCCAACCCAAGGTGGTTAACTACACCCATGAAAACACAGGAAATAAATAATCTCATTCCAGCAAAACAAAAAAAAAAAAGGAAGCATACACACAATTAACAACAACAACAACAAAAATAACAGGAATTAACCATCATTGGTCATTGATATTTCTCAATATCAATGGATTCAATTCCCCATAAAAAGATACAAACCAATAGAATGGATTCAAAAACAGAATCCATCCTTTGATGCATACAAGAAACACACCTCAACATCAAAGATAGGCATTACCTCCGAGTAAAGGGCTGGAAAAAGATTTTCCAAGCAAATGGACCTAAGAAGCAAGCTGGTATAGCCATTCTAAAATCTAACAAAATAGACTTCAAACCAAAATTAATCAAAAGAGATGGGGAAGGACACTTCATACTCATCAAGAAAAAATTCACCAAGATGACATTCAATTCTTAACATATATGCCTCAAATGCAAGAGCACCCATGTTTGTAAAAGAAACATTACTAAAGCTTAAATTACATACTGACTCTCACACATTAATAACAGGAGGCTTCAATACCCAACTCTCACCAATAGACTGATCATTTAAACAAAAACTAAACAGAGAAATAATAGAGCTAACAGACATTATAAAACCCAACAGCTATCTACAGAACATTTCACCCAAACACAAAAGAATATTCCTTCTTCCCGGCTCCCATGAAACTTTCTCCAAAACTGACCACATACTCAGTCACAAGGAAAGTCTCAACAGATACAAAAAATTGAAGGAAGCCCCTGTATTCTATCAGACCACCATGGACTAAAGATAGATTTCAACAAGAGAAACAACATAAAGCCTACAAACTCATAGAAACTCAACAACTCTCTACCAAATTACCACTGAGTCAAGGAAGAAATAAAAAAATTAAAGACTTCCTAAAATTCAATGAAAATGTACAGCACACCCAAACTTATGGGACACAATGAAAGCAGTGCTAAGAGAAAAGTTCACAGCACTAAGTGTCTTCATAAAGAATTTGGAGAGATTTCATACTAGCAACTTAACACACCTGAAAGCTCTATAACAAAAAGAAACAAACACACCCAAGAGCAGGAAACAATCAAATTGAGGGCTGAAATCAATAAAATAGAAACAAAGAGAACAATACAAAGAATTAACAAAACAAAGAGTTGGTTCTGTGAGAAAATCAGCAAGATAGACAAACCCTTATCCAAACACTGAAAGATCATATCCAAATTAGCAAAGTCAGAAACAAAATGAGGGACATAACTACAGACCCTGAGGAAATCCAAAGAATCATTAGATCATATTTTAAAAACCTATACTCCACAAATTTGGAAAATCTAAAAGAAATTAATAGTTTTCTTGCTAGATAACAATTATCAAAGTTAAATCAATATCAGATAAAGAATTTAAATAGATCTATAACCCCTAAAGAAATAAAAGCAGTCATTAAAAGTCTCCCAACCCAAAAAAACAAAAACAAAAAAACTCCAAGCCAGATGGTTTTAACACAGAATTCAACCAGACTTTCAAAGAAGAGATCATACCAATGCTCCTCAAATTAGTCTACAAAACAGAAACAGAAAGAACATTGCCAAATTCATTTTATGAGGCCACAATTACCCTGGTACCCAAAGCTACACAAAGATTTAACAAAGAAAGAGAATTACAGAACAATTTCTCTCATGAACATAGACGCAAAAATACTCATCAAATATTTTCAAACCAAATCTAAGAACACATCAAAAATAATGTCCTCCATGATCAAATAGGCTTTATTCCAGAGAGGTTAGGATGGTTCAACATAGGAAAATCTGTCAGTGTAATCCACCACCACATAAACAAACTGAAAGAAAAAAAAAAGACCATCTCATTAAATGTTGAAAAAGCCTTTGACAAAAACCCAATACCCCTTCATGATAAAAGTCTTGGACAGATTAAGGATAAAAAAAAACATACCTAAACATAATAAAGGTAATTTACAGCAATCTGATAGTCAACATTAAATTAAATGGAGAGAAACTCAAAGCAATTCCACTAAAATCAGGAACAAGACAAGGCTGTCTGCGCTCTCCATATCTATTCAACATAGTGCTTGAAGTCCTAGCTAGAGCAATAAGACAACTAAAGGGGATACAAATTGGAAAGGAAGATGTCATTTGCAGATGATATTACAGTATACATAAGTGACCCCAAAAATTCTACCAGGGAACTCATACAGCTGATAAACACTTTCAGTAAAGTTGCTGGGTACAAGATTAACTCAAGAATAATCAGTAACCCTCCTACATACGAATGACAAATGAACTGAGAAAGAAATCAGAGAAACATCACCTTTCACGATAGCCACAAATAATATAAAATAATATAAAATGTATCTAATCAAGCAAGTGGAAAACTTGTATGACAAAACTTCAAGTCATTAAAGAAAGAAACTGGAGAAGGTATCAGAAGATGGAAAGATCTCCTATGCTCATGGGTAGGTAGGATCAACATAATAAAAATGGCAATCTTACCAAAAGCAATCTACAGATTCAATACAATCCCCGTTAAAATTGCAACAAGATTCTTTATAGATCTTGAAAGGACAATTCTCAACTTCATATGGAAAAACGAAAACCCAGGATACTTACAACAATCCTGTACAATAAGAGAACTTCCAAAGGTATCACCATCCCTGATTTCAAGCTGTACCACAAAGCTATATAGTAATAAAAACTGTATTGCTGTGGAACAATCCTTTTATACACTCTAAAGATTTGTTACTTGAATTAGTTTAATAAAACACTGATTGGCCAGTAGCCAGGCAGGAAGTATAGGTGGGGTGACCAAACTAAGGATAATGGAAAGGAGAAGGGCAGAGTCAGGAGACACCAGCCAGCCACTCAGCAAGCAGGATGTATAGAAAATGAGGTAATGAGCCATGAGCCACATGGCAAAACATAAATAGAAATATGGGTTAATTTAAATGTAAGAGTTAGCTAATAACAAGCCTGAGCTATTGACCAAGCATTTATAATTCATATTCAGTCTCTGAGTCAGTTATTTGAGACCAGGTGGTCAGGGCAGGAAATGTCCATTTACATTGCATGGTATTGGCATAAAAACAAACAGATTAATCAATGGAATCAAATCAAAGACCCAGACATAAATCCATACACCTGTGGACATCTGATTTTTGATTTAAAAAATTTATACAATGAAAAAAAGAAAGTATCATCAACAAATGGTGCTGGTCTAACTGAATGTCTGCATGTAGAAGAATAGTCTGCAAATAGATCCATATCTGTCACCTTGCATAAAACTCAAGGCCAAGTGGATCAAAGACCTCAACATAAAACCAGATACACTGAACCTGATAGAAGACAAAGTGGGGAATAGCCTTGAATGCATTGACACAGGAGACAACTTCCTGAACAGAACCCTAATGATACAAGCACTAAAACTTACAATTAATAAATGAAACCTCGTGAAACTGAGAAGCTTTTGTAAGGCAAAGAACACTGTCAATAGGACAAAAACAGAATGGGAAAGGAGTTTTCACCAACTCCACATCTGACAGAGGGCTAATATCCAAAATATATGAAAACCTCAAGAAATTAGACATCAACAAACCAAATAATTCAATTTCAAAATGGGGTACAGATCTAAACAGAGAATTCTCAATAGAGGAATCCCAAGTGGCTGAGAAACACTTAAAGAAATGTTCAACATCCTTGGCCATTAGAGAAATGCAAATCAAAACTACTTTGAGATTCCATCTTACACCTCTCAAAATTGCTAAGATCAAAAACACAAGTGACAGCTCATGCTCCCATCACTGCTGGTGGGAGTGCAAACTTGTTCAGCCACTTTGGAAATCAATATGGCAATTTCTCAGAAAATTAGGACCCAAGCTACCTCAAGACCCAGCTATACCACTCTTCGGCATGTCATATACCCTAAGGGCACTCCATCCTACCACAAGGACACTTGCTCAACTATGTTCATAGCACTTTATTTATAACAGCCAGAAAGTGGGAACAGCCTAGATGTCCCTCCACTGAAGAATGGATAAAGAAAATGTGATTATATTTACACAATGGAGTATTACTTGGGTGTTAAAAAAAATGACATCATGAAATTTGCAGGCAAATGGATGGTACTAGGAAAAAATCATCCTGAGTGAGGTAACCCAGACTCAGAAACACAAACATGGCACATATTGACATATAAGTAGATATTAGCTGTAAAGTAATGGACGGTCATGCTATAATCCACAGACACAGAGAGACTAAGTAACAAGGAAGTCTCAAAGGGGGATGCTTGGATCTTCCTGGGAAGGGAAAATAGAATAGATTTCAAGGGTGGACTGGGGGCAGATGGGGATGGAAACAGGAGGGATCAAGTGGGGTTGGGGGCATGGAGGTAGGGAGTACTGGGAGAGATGACTGGAACTGGGGGGGGCATTTAGAGGGTGATGTGGGAACCTAGTGCAGTGGAAACTCCCTGGAATATATGAGCATGACCCTAGCAAGGGTTCCTAGTAATAAGGGACACAGAGTCTGAACCACCCATCTTCTACACCCAAGCAAGGCTTTCAGTGATGGGACTGGGACACCAACGCAGGCACGAAACCTTCGGCCTACAATTTGTCCTGCCTGCAAGATATATTGCGGCAATTGTGGCTCAGAGCTTGTGGGAATGGCCAACCAATGACTGGTCTAACTTGAGGCCCATGTGTGGGCCAGGCAGGAAAACTCTAGACCCCTGAAAGGTCTCCGACGACACCATGGCCCAGATGATCCAACATCCAGAACGGTTTGAAGACAACTGGCTCAGACAATACACCCTCATGGACTGTTCCATAATCCTAAAATTTTCTTTGTGTCCCCATAAGATACAGCGCCACCCTCCAGCAGGAAGTAGTAAGAGAAGCTACGCCCAAATTCCCAAATTATATGTAATTTTACTTTGTTAAGGTTAAAACCTTCCTTTTTGGAAAAAAAAAAGGGAGGGGGGAAGTGCTGTGGGATGTTCTGTATGGCAAATGTGTTGCTGATTAGTCAATAAATAAAACACTGATTGGCCATTGGCTAGACAGGAAGTGTAGGCAGGACAAGGAAGAGAATAAAGCTGGGAAGTGGAAGGCTGAGTCAGAGAGACACTGCCAGCCGCCATGATGACAAACAGCATGTGAAGATGCCGGTAAGCCACGAGCCATGTGGCAAGGTATAGATTAATGGAAATGGATTAATTTAAGCTATAAGAACAGTTAGCAAGAAGCCTGCCACGGCCATACAGTTTGTAACCAATATAAGTCTCTGTGTTTACTTGGTCAGGTCTGAGCAGCTGTGGGACTGGCAGGTGAGAGAGATTTGTCCTGACTGTGGGCCAGGCAGGAAAACTCTAGCTACACCCATGCCACAAGAGGAAGCCCATGCCAGACACTACCTGTATGGCCAGGAAACAGAGGCTAGAACCAAATATGATTGGCAAAGAAAAAGAGGAGAAGTATCTGGGCAATGATGGTGCACACCCCTTTAATCCCAACACTCAGGAGGCAGAGGCAAGTGGATCACTGTGAGTTCAAGGCCAGCCTGATCTACAGAGTGAGTTCCAGGACAGGCTCCAAAGCTACACGGAGGAGGAGAAGGAAGTCAATGAAATGATTCCTAATAATGTCCTGCTGCTGTGGGATGGTCTTTCTGTACACTGTGAATATGTGTTGTTACCACTGGTTAATAAAGAAGCTGCTATGGCCTATGGCAAGGCAGAATAGGACAAGGTGGAAAATCCAAGCAAAGATACAGGGAAAAGAAGGCAGAGTCAGAGCAGACACTGAGCACTGCCACGTGGCAAAACATAGATTAATAGAAATGAGTTGAGTTAAGTTGTAAGAGCTAAATAACAATGAGCCTGAGCCATAGATTTATTAAGCCTCTAACTGGTTACTCAGGTACCGGTGGGTGGGAAAAATTTATCTGGCTGCATTTGGCACCCAGGTGGTGCACATACACACACATAAAACCTAAAAACCTTAAAAAAAAAGAGGGCTTCTAGACCCACAAAAATGGGAGTCAAATGCAGCCTCTTGGTAGCTGCATTTTTTCAGATAGGCTCTGTGTTGTAAAACAGAGTGCAGAGGTCTTGGTGGGTTTGAGCCAAGGAGACACACCATGTGGGCAGTGGCCAAGGGGGCAGGGCAGAAAGTTACTCACACCATGCAGGCATGGCATCCATGTAGAAAGTTTTATTAAAGGAGGAGAGAAGAAGGAATAGAAAGAAAGAGGGAGGGAGAGAGAGAAAGAGAGGGAAAGAGAGAGAAAAAAGGAGAGACAGTAAATCAGAGGTGTGCACAGCCTCGTGAAGAGAGGGAAGGAGAGAGGAAGAAGAAAGAGGAGGGGGAGGACTGTTTTCCTCTTAAAGGGACTTTACATGGAATGTAAAGATGTAAAGACGCTAGGCAGGTCCTAACATTCCTCCCTTTTGATTATTATAAAAAGGTGAATTATGGATAGCAGGGGGGGAATGTTGGCACCAAATTCTCAAGACTGCTTCCTGCTGATTTGGGGGTGAAGTGGGGAGGGAGAAGGTGGGAGTCATGCGCAGCGGGAGGTGTGAGTGAAGAAGTACCCAGTTAGCTGCCATCCTGGAGACCCCTTGAGGGAGCTGAGAAGGCAGGTTGCTAGGAAAAGAAAATATTGATATCATTGGCTTCATGAGTAGGGCTAGCCATGGGAAGAGTGACAACTGCCAGGAAGAATGGGATGGAGAAGTGCCCTGGTGTGCAGAAGAGGCAAGGGTGGATGAGCCAGATGAAAGAGCAGATACGTCCTTTGTTGGACATCTTGGAAAACCAGGTTCTGGTTGCTGAGTAAGTGCCCACTTAAGCCTGGAGAGGTGGAGTGAATTGAGGGGTAATGTGTTCTTTAGGAGTACAGGAGCCATCACATCTGCTGTTTCTCTGGAGGTGGGAAATGCCTTTATCCAATCCTGTAAAAGTATCAAAAAGTTAAGAGATAATGGAGTTTTTATGAGTAGGCATGTGGGTGAAGTTAATCTGCCAGTATTTACCTGTTGGTGTCCTCGGTTGGTGCAGCAGCTGGTGGTGTATCTGGAGGGTCTGTGAGGGTCTAGCCTTGGCATGAGTCTGGCAGGAGGGATAGATCTGTGCAGGAACCTGTGTTTGTAAAACAACTGAAACAGATTTACATCTTGGTGTCATAGCAAAAGGCTATGGAACATTCTCTAGGGCCTGGTTTCAGCCCAATGAAATATATCTTTAAATCTATAGTGAGAAGAAATTTGGTAAACGGAAGTGGTTGAGTGAGTGAAGGAGGAGGAGGGAGGCTTCCCTACCCTCTCCAATGTCTTAAAAACTGGGACCAGTAAAGTCCACAGAAATTTAAGGACTCCCAAGACTGTCTGTAGTCAGTGCTTATCAGTTTATTAAATGCCATATTCTGCAGATCTCTGAGCATCTGAGAACTGTCTGACCATTAGATGTGAATGACTGACTGTTAACTAGTATTCCCTAAGTCTCCAATATGTTAGCAGCTTTCATGAGACTAGGACATACTGTCTCCTAAGAAGGCAAAGAAGAGTGACAGGGAAATATGCAGGGCCAAATGGGAACAGGAGAAGAGGGGCTTGTGAGTTGGGATGTGGCCCAATTCTGAGAAAAGACCCTCTTGGGGGACCAGAAACTCCATCATAGAATATATATCTTGTTTATCATTTATCAAACATATAGCATCATTTATTAAAATTTTCTGGAGACTTGGTGTTAAACATTTGGCAAAGACATAAGTGTGAATCTCTAAGATAGCTGTTGTTAATCTGAATAGATCTTTATAAACTTCAATTTCTATTATCATATAGAGTATATTATAAACCAGAGTTGAATCAAATATAGCTTTATAGTTCTACCATCATACAAAAAGTCCAAACCAATCCAAAATATTTGAGACTTGTTGCTATTTCATAACTATAATTTTGTCATTATTGTGAATCTCAATGCAAACATCTGACATGCAGGTGGTCCTAGGCTACCCCTGTAAAAAGGTTCAAAAGAAGCAAGATCCTTAAGGGGCCAGCTAAGGCAGATACCATGGTGGTTTCCTTGCTGCTGCCTTTCTCTGTCATGGATCTGCTTTTTCAGCAAGGCCATGGAGTTTCTAATGATCCCTGGGCAGTTAACGTAAAAACAGCATTGCTCTCCTAAGGCCTGGCTTAAGCCCCCTTGTTGAAGGAATGACAACCAGGAGAACCAACTGAACAAATTTTAGGTCAAGGCCCTTTCTATCCTGGAGAACTATTTTAGCTAGAGAGGAGAGCAATTCCTCTAAATGTGTAACAGATTTTTCTAGGGCAGCAACATCTTCATCTACTGCCACTCTTAAGGTCCTATAGCTCTGATCATTGAGTATAGCCAGATTATAATCCTAAATGTTTTATACAGAAATAATAATTTCTTATTAATACCTCTTTGTTCTGGATAAAGAAGGTCAAGGGGTTGGGGATTTAACTCAGTGGTAGAACACCTGTCTAGCAAGCACAAGGTCCTGGGTTCGGTCCTCAGCTCTGGGGGAAAAAAAAGAAGGTCAAGTGTCTTATCTTATTGTGGAACTATTTTAATCAATAAATCTATCAATTAATAGCTCTGAGCCCAGTTTCCTACTACATTAATGGACATTATAGGTAGACATTTTGTCCCTTATGCCAAGGAGTTTCTCTTTGACTTAGCCTTTTTAGCCTGTTTCAGGGCCAGGGACTATGTACTCTCTTCTATAGCTGATTAAAGCTGCAATGGGGTTAGATGGTCAGAGCCCAGAAGAAGTTGAAAGGCTAGTCAAAGGCAAGTAGAGAATTTAGGCAACGGGGCATTTGTCAGAAGCATGTGGTTATCTGACCCAGCTGTAGAGACAGGGAACAATTGGCTGGACTAATCCACATCAGCCTTTGGCAAGTCCAGAGCTTTTGGTCATTTGAGCAGGTTGCAGTCAGCAACCAATGCTTGGATGTGTCTGCCAGCCAAGTGGAAACCTGTTAAAACAAGTTCAAACTAGGAACAGAAATTAAAATTTATGAACTTATTGGGAACTTTTAAACCCATAGTTTTAGTAATTGGGAAAGAGAGAGTTCCAGAGAGAATAATACCATCCTCAGGAATAGACAGATGGGAAAAACTCAAGCTGTATTCTTATTTTATAAAATTACATAAAAGTTTTAAATATATTACTATTATCAATCAGTATTGAAATCCAAATCACAGAAAAGTAGGTAATGGGTATCTAGACTCATACCTTTGAGTCCTAGAAAAATTATAAATTTGGGTTAAAAGGTATGTACATTTCTTTAGAGAGAGAACCAGCTACAGATTGGGCAGAGATATCTTTGACCTAATAAGAAATTTAAGTTTATATTTAAAAAATGCTGGGCGGTGGTGGCACACACCTTTAATCCTAGCACTTCGGGAGGTAGAGGCAGGCAGATCTCTGTGAGTTTGAGGCCAGCCTGGTCTACAAAGCAAGTTCCAGGACAGGCACCAAAGCTACACAGAGAAACCCTGTCTTGAAAAACAAAACAAAACAAAAACACTCTCAAATGTCTTTCTGTAATATCAAAAATAAAATACTCTCTTTTATTTGAAGAGGGAGAAAACATGGCATAACCACAACCTAGCCACAATAGTGCAAACAATCCCAAATTATCATCTGAGTGACTCAAACTAAAAAGTTTAGCTCTGTCATTTCTGGAATTTTTCAAGTTTCTTACAAAGCACTTCCTGTTTACTTGGGTAATATTATATCCTTCTGTGGTCTTTAATGGAGTTGAAAACTAGATAGTTATTGTTTTCCTTAATCATGATAAAAAATAAATTAGATATGAAACTTTAGATTTACAAATGTAGGCTAGATGGTAGAATATTTTCTTTAATTCTGCCAAATACAAATGGACTAGATATTGTAACTATGATTCTTGCTTGATAACCATTTTGTTATATGTAATTTTACTATATTAAAATGAAAACCTTCCTTTTTGATTAGACAGAAAAGGGGAAGTGCTGTGGGGTGGTCTTTCTGTACACTGTAAATATACGTTGTTACCATTGGTTAATAAAGAAGCTGCTATGGCAGAATAGAGCCAGGTGGGAAATCTAAGCAAAGATAGGGAGAAGAAGGCAGAGTCAGAGCAGACACCGAGCACTGCCAGGGGAACAAGATGTAATGGAACACAGGTAACACCATGAAGCCATGTGGCAAAACATAAATTAATAGAAATGGTGGAGTTAAGTTGTAAGAGCTAGTTAATAATGAATGAGCCCATATAGTTTGTAATTAATATTCAGCCCCTGAGTGATTATTTTATGAGCGGCTGCAGTACCACAAGTGGGAAAGACTCCTCTAGACCACAGTATCAGGCAGGACAGAAACTTTAGCTACATTCTGCTATACTCATAGACTAGAGCCTAGTCCAGTCGTCATCAGAGAGGCTCCACCCAGCAACTGATGGGAGCAGATGCAGAGACCAACAGCCAAACACTAAGAAGGGCTTGGGGAACCATGACTGAAGAGGGGGAGGAAGAATTGTAGGAACCAGAGGGGTCAAGGACACCACAAGAACACAGCCCACAGAATCAACTAAGCAGGGATCATAGGGGCTCACAGAGACTGGAACAACAATCATGCAGCCTGCATGGGTCTGAACTAGGTCCTCTACATATATGTTACAGTTGTGTAGCTTGGTCTTCTTGTGGGACTCCTAACAGTGGAAGTGGGGGTGTCTCTGACTCACCTGCTCTTAGGACCCTTTTCCTCCTACTGGGTTGCCTCATCCAGTCTTGATATGAGGGTTTGTGCCTAGTCATATTGCAACTTGCTATGCCATGTTCAGTTGATATTGCTGGGAGGCCTGCTCTTTTCTGTAGGGAAATGGAGGAGGAGAGGATGGGGGGAGGGGAGGTAGGAGTAAGGGTTGGGAGAAGTGGAAGGAGGAGAAATTCCAGTCAGGATGTAATGTATGAGAGAAGAATAAATAAAAATAAAAAGAATGCCTATTAAAAAGTAAATAAATAAAATGTCTCTTGGTTAGAATCTAACAAATAACTCATTTCAAGAATTTTTTTAAATGACAAATAAATATCTCTTAGAAATCCATAGCCATCCTTAGCTTCATATTAAGTTTAAGGCCTGCCTGGGCCACCCAAAACTCTTAGAAAAACAAAGACCATGAAAGCCAAAGGCTGACCTGGGAGATTCTATTAATTACTTAGGATATAAAATAGAGCTACAAAAAATTAGACCCCAAAAGGTGCAAATTAGGAGAGATAGACTACAGACTCTTAATGACTTTCAAAGATTATTTGGAGATATTTCTCATCTAAGAACTATTGTTGGGGTAAAAAATGATGAACTACATAATTTGGTCAAAACCTTAGAAGGTGACAAGGACTTAAATAGTCCAAGAGAATTATCACCTAAAGCTGAGAAAGAATTGGCCTTGGTAGAAAAGAAAGTACATGAAGGACACGTGGATCGTATTGATCCAAAGCTGGATTGCATTTTGGTTATTTTACCTTCTAGACATTCTCCTACAGGAATATTAATGCAGAGGGAAGATATTATATTAGAATGGATATTTTTACCAAATAAACCAAATAAAAAATTAAAAACTTATGTGGAAAAAATCTCTAACTTGATTTGGAAAGGAAAATCGAGACTTCATCAATTAGCAGGAATAGACCCAGCAGAAATTGTCATACCTTTAACTAAGGAGGATATTGAAAAATTATGGACAGAAAGTGAACCTTGGCAAAGAGCTTGCAGTAATTTTTTGGGAGAAATTAACAACAAATATCCCAAAAGCGATAGAATTGATCTTATAAAGAGAGCTGATTGGATCTTGCCTCGAATTGTACGGGAAAAATCCATATCTGGAGTTCGTACGTTTTATACAGATGCCAACAAACAAGGAAAGGCAGGTTACAAATCAGAAAATTTAAGTAAAGTGGTTCAAAGTCCTTATAATTCAGTTCAAAAATCAGAATTGTATGCTATTCTGTTGGTATTAATGGATTTTTCAGAACCTCTCAACATAGTAACCGACTCTCAGTATGCTGAAAGAGTAGTATTACATATTGAAACTGCAGAATTTATCCCTGATGCTTCAGAATTGACTTCACTATTTATTCAATTACAAGATACAATCAGGAAAAGGAGTCATCCTTTATATATAACTCACATTCGATCCCATACTGGTCTGCCAGGCCCTCTAGCACAAGGCAATGATGAGATTGATAAATTATTGATAGGAAATGTGCTGGAGGCCTCAGAATTTCATAAAAAACATCATGTCAATAGTAAAGGTTTAAAAAAGGATTTTTCCATAACCTGGCAACAAGCCAAAGAAATAGTAAAGAAATGTCCTACTTGTTCCTTCTACAATCAAACGCCATTACCAGCTGGATGTAACCCAAAGGGTACTCAAAGGAATGAAATCTGGCAGATGGACGTGTTTCACTTTACAGAATTTGGAAAACTGAAATATGTACACCACACTATCGATACTTATTCAGGATTTCAGTGGGCAACTGCTTTGAGTTCTGAAAAAGCTGATTCTGTAATCACTCATTTGCTCGAAGTTATGGCCATCATGGGTATACCTGCACAAATCAAAACTGATAATGCTCCATCATATGTCTCTGTTAAAATGAAACAGTTTTTGGCTTATTACAATATAAAGCATATTACAGGCATACCACATAATCCTACAGGTGAAGCAGTTATAGAAAGATCAAACAAAACTCTAAAGGATATGCTAAATAAACAGAAAGGGGTAACAAAAACCCCCAGAAACAGACTGCATAATGCTCTATTAACTTTGAATTTTCTTAATGCCAATGAGAAAGGAACAACAGCTGCAGAGAAACATTGGATAATAGAAAAAACTACAGAATTAAATCAGCCTATATACTTTAAGGATGTGCTGACCTCAGAATGGAAACCAGGGTATGTGTTACGTTGGGGATGAGGTTTTGCTTTTGTTTCTACAGGAAAAGATAAGTTGTGGGTACCATCAAAATTGATAAAGGTTCGATTTGAACAAGAGAAACCTCTTAATTAGAGGAGGTGATAGTTCTTCAACCAGCATGAACATCCAATTTAAACTAACTTATACCAGTAACACATGTCTTTTCATTTAATCAGATAATAACTTGCCAAAAAGGAACATCCCCAAAATTAGTCTTGGGGAAAGGTTTTTGTTTTTGTCTTTTAGGAGAATGAAGGTTAAGGAATCTGAAGAACACTGGACAAATGAGACAACTAAGAAAAGGGACAAATCATCTATCCCAGGAAACAGAGTGAAACGGCGTATGGGTATATATTATCTAAAAAATTTTATGTCTTCCTAAATGTTTGTTTCTGCTTTTCTCTAAAAATTTAACACTATTGGTCTTCTAATAGTCCCAGTTCAATTAAAATTTAAAGCTGACTTTAGAGTTGGAGAATGGCTCTCTCCTTCTTTAAACTCAAGCATGTTGTTAAAAGGAAAATGCAAACCCCCTGTATCATGCCAGAATAAAAGAGCCATCTTCTGCTATGGGACAGGAGAAAAGCCAAATTAACTAAGGGACTATTCTATTACTAATCTCAACTCTTTGATTCTATTCTGATTCTTTAAAACTTTTCTTAAAGTATAAATTTTATATCAAAATTTACAAGATTAATATATAGATATATATACATTTTAACCTTTGTTAAGATATGAATGGTCATATAGAGTATTAATTAATTCTAGAAAAAAGGCTTCAATTAGCTGCATATATATGTCTTTGTGTTCGAGTCTCTTATCAGTTTTCTGCAGGAAATCACGGCCAGGCCTAACATCAACTGAGGTCTCCAGGAAGAAGTTGGGGGCCACACAACAACAACAATTCCACGTGGACAATAATAACATCATTAAGCTGACAAACATCATCTACAGATCAGCTTTGAACTACAAGGTGCTCATAGCAATTTTGAGATGACTAGCTGAGATGATCCAGTCTCAAAGACTACTTGAATAAGGACTTGAGATAAACCCTGAACTTTGGCATTATACACAGACTGGATAATGAAGGATATGGTTACCTTTCCTAGAATTTGACAATTAACCTAAAATTTTTCTTTCAGGATAAAGATAACTTCGCCCATACCCAGCAGGAAGCAATTTTAAGAATACGACGCCCACATTCCCAAAGAGGTGGTGTGGGGCGGGTGGTTTTTTTGGTCTTTTTAATGGGTTTGGGGTCTGGGATAATTTTCATTGTTTAGGGGGGTTGGTTACACTGACCTGTCATCAAATGTCCCCGCGGTGAATGTCAACTTCACTGACATTTCTGTAGTTCTGCTCTCACTTAGCCTTTTTGCCTCTGAAAAATTCCAGCTTCCTCACCACTCTTACTGACGTCTTGCGACCAAACGGTCTTTTGCTCTTCTACCAGTATTGCTGAGTTTTCCCTGTTCATAGTCTGTGCTCACCAGGGCTAGGGCTGCCAGGAGCAGCTGCTCCACCTGTCCCTTTCTGTGTGATCTTTAAACTGTTTCCTTTATTTAATGTTTTCTCTCTATTCTTATTTGTGTGGACTGGGGGTGGGAGACTATGGGAAATTAAACCTAGGACCTCATGTATGCCAAGCAAATGTTCTACCACTCAGCCTTTGTAAAATATTTAAATGTATTTGTTTATCTGATTCTTCTTTTTTCTTTTTCTTTTTTTAAGTTTTTCAAGACAAGGTTTCTTCCTGTAGTTTTGGAGCCTGTCCTGGATCTTGTACTCTAGACCAGGCTGGCCTCGAACTCACAGAGATCCCCCGGCTCTGCCTCCCGAGTGCTGGGATTAAAGGCTTGCGCCACTGCCAGCTGGCTATCTGATTTTTCTTAAGTCCTGTGGTTACTTTACTAAAGTTTCCAAGGTATTTAAATGCTCAAAGCTCTGGTTAAATACATACTCAGAAATATATACAAGTTTTATAAGTGCTTGGTAAGGGCAAGAGATGGGCAGGGGTTAAGTGCCTGCTGCAGGGCATGAGGAACTAAGTCAGAATTCCCAGAACCCAAGAAAAAAGACTGGGTGGTGTGCGCCGATAACTCCAACCTTGAGGAGTGAGATCGGGGCAGAGACAGCAGGGCCTGAAGCTCATTGGCCAACAGCCTAGTCCAATGGGCGAGCTTCAGGCTCCGTGAGAGATCTTGTCTTAAAAACTAAAGGTGGAGCATCCAAGGAAAGACCCCAGATGTGGACCTTTCAAATCCATATGTGGGTGCACACATCTGTACCACACACCCACATCTACAAACCAAAAAAAAAAAAAAAAGTTGGTTAATAAGGCAGAATAGGTAGGAGGACAAATTTGGGGTCCACGCTGCCTGGGTTCAACCACTGATAGCCAATTACTAGCTCTGTGTCCTGTACCTTGACCTTCCTCATCTATAAAATGGGGGTGATAATAACAATACTCCTTAGCGGTAAATATTATATTTATATAATACTCTTAGAATAGGCCTCTCCAATGGTTAAGAGTGATACAGAGTTCATATAATTAAAATTATAATGATAATGAAGTTGCTAAAATCTTAGTTTCTACTTGGCACTCATGATTGGTGTAACAAGTCCTTGGTTTTCAAACCACCATAGAGGCTGTTCCTCTATATCTGGGGACATTCTGTGAAAGTCATGAGCCTGAAGGAAACTCGACCTAGGAAATGTGTTTAAAGAACTCACATTAAGCTATTATGGTGTGTGGCTTACACTTGCAATCTATTCCTAACACTTGGGAGGCTGAGATAGGAGAATGACTGTAATTTCAGGGACAACCTTAGCTAAGTGAGATCTTATCTCAACAAACAAAACCGAACAAGGCCTGCTGTTGACCGGATGTCTGCTGCTAGCAGATGCCTGCTGTGCCGGGCAAGCGTTCCTGCAGGCGTATGGCCTTCATCTTGCAGTTGATGAAATGGAATTTCCAAGAAGTTAAGGGGCTTACTTAGATTTACAGATCTGGTCAGCCTGTGCAGCAGCAGAGAGGGCATTTATAGGAAGGAAGGAGGGAAGGAGGGAGGGAGGGAAGCCATGCATCTCTGGGGTGCACACACCATGTCTGCTGAGTTGGATCTGGAGTTGCTGTTACTATTTTGGGTAGTTACCTGGGATGTGAATTTCTCACTTCTTTGGATGAGCCCTCCATGTTGTTCAGAGAACACTGGAGCTCTTATGCGTGTGGTGCTTCACAAACAGAAAGAAGTGAGACCAGAAGGCCTTCCTTTCAACCCTTACCACACGGCTTAACCACTGGGCTTCCCAGCTTCCTTCATCCTGAAGTCAAATAAACCCTTTCTTTCCCCAGTTACTTTGGTCATGGTGTTTCATCATGATGATAGTAACCGTAAGACAAAAGCCGATTAAATGAAGTGTTCCGTTAGTTCTCAATGTAGTGACCCACGAGCAGAGCCCCACCGCCTTTCTCTAACATGCCTGGAACGCATCAAGCCCTAGGTTCACCACAGAACCTGGACATGGTAGCACATGCCTGTATTCCCGGGCTCAGGAGACAGCACAGAAGCAGAACAATCAGAAATTCAAGCTCATCCTCAGCTACACCGCCAGTAAAAGCTACACAAGAGCCCGCAACCGCGGGAGAAATGCAGGCATGACCTGGCAACCCGCCTGCCCAGCACACTGTGCTTCTAAACAAGAAGCGTGGCACAATGCTCCTGAGTATTCCCGAAGTCAGAACCCTGAATTCTGTGTGAAGTAGCTTGAGTAACTGACCAGCTCCGTTCACCATAGAGACCCTGGTGGTATCACTGTCCAATTGGAAGTCATGCTAATCAACCACAGTCAACAGGCTTCCACTATATAAATAGTTGTTTATGTACAATAAAGCAGACGCTGTTCCCTGAAATGTTCTCCAGAGAGGTTCATCTCTGGGCACTTTGTCGACCCAGGCATTGCTGTCTTGTTGGGGTACGCTCGATAACAAGCTCACCCAAATCCTGGTCTTTAAAGTTAAGTGTCTGTCAATAAGGAAATGGCAAAGCCTCTCATTTTTCCTCTCCTGAATCCTTAATTTTGGCGACCTCCTCAGAGTAAGCTGGCTCCAAAAACCCCACACCATTTATACAACTCTGCTGGGGCTCTCGGGTGCACCTTCTTTTGATTTTATTTGGGGAGAGGCCCTGGATGGCTATGACTTGCTATACCACTCTGGCTGACCTTGAACTTGCATCAACCCCCACATCAGCCTTCTTAGCTCTGGGATCCCAGGCATGTGCCAAACACCGGCTAGATTTTTCTCTTAATGCCCAAACTTGCCTTTCCTCAAGTGTATATGGATTTTTCTTAATCAATAAACTCACTTTGTGTCCCTCTCATTAGTCCTGAAATTCTTGTCTGTGGCATTGTTGCTGGTGATGATCTGATGATTGGGATGTCTATGACTCACAAAAGAGGAATCTTAGAGGGGCTGAGGGTGTAGCTCAGTTGGAGAGTGCCTTCCTAGCATGTACAAAGCCTGAGTCCCAGCACTGCACAGTGATGCATGAACTCACGCATGGAGGAAAAAGGATAGGAAGCTTAGGTCCATCCATCCTTGTTACCCAGAGAGTCTGAGCCCAAGCTGGGACGAAGAAGAGGAGACTTACACACTCGGGAGCAAAACCACGCCCTCCAACACAGGAGGCAGAGCTGAAGCATCCCTTAGTCTGAAGACACACAGCTCTCCTGACCACATCTCTTCATGTCCATGCTCAGTGTGAGAGTTCAAACAACTGAGAATATAAACAGGTGACTCCTGGAAGAGGAGATCCAGATGGCCAAGGGACACAGGCAGAGCATGCCATCGAAGTTAAAAAGAAGGGAGACATTGTCCGCTAAACAAGACAATACAGTCACCATGGCAGGGGCAAAGGCAGATGCTGGGCATGGTCAGCAAGAGGAAGAAGGGTATGAAATTTAATGGACACTTTGTTACATGAATCCAAATGCTTTTGAGCCAGGGTCTCATTCTGTAGCCCAGGCTATCCTGTAACTCACTATGTAGGCCAGGTTGACCTTGAGCTAATGGCAATCTGCTTGTATCGGCCTGCCAAGTCCTGGGCACACAGGCACAAGCCATCACACCCAGCCAAATCAAACTTTAAAGCATATGTTCCTGGAATGAACTGTCCCTTTCCTAGACATCTCCTCTTCAGCAGTGCGCCTTCTGACTCTCACATGTCCACAATACTACTAAATTTATGTTGTAGAAATCAGAGATAGCCTAAGTAGTTGCCAAAAGGAGGAGTTCTAAGTCCATTACATCTATACTGTGAATGCTGGATAACCATCACAATGAAAAAAATCCATCTGTAAAACACAGGAAAATGGCTGTGATAGATTTCCTCAAAAGAGTTTGTATAGTATAGATATGCACACTGTGCGACTGTGGCATAAAGGTTACAGGGATGACCAACTGCTTTGCACGGGATTGGAAGCCTCCTCCGTAGGAAGGAGCTCAGACCTGGTACTGTAAACTTCGTCAAAAGTCCATAGCTGACAAACGTACTTTGTTTTGCTAAACCACATGTTGCCAAACTGCCTTCCAAATATTTATGCTTACCCCCACAGAGGAGTGCTAGCCTCAACCTTGGCCAGAGAAACTTCCCTCTGCAGTGGCCAGCAGTTAAGGCCAGAGACTCATAACTGGTCAAAATGCTAAAAATAAATGTCTATTGAGTGCTAAGCCCAAAATGGGACATCTATATCCACCCCGCCCTTCCCCAAGGTTCAGAGATCATCTTGGTAGAGTGGTAGACAGAATGTAAAAGGCAGAAGATGGGAAGAACTGTGAAGTTCTGTCTTTGGGATATGACATGGCCATTGCACCCATGAGCAACAAGATCCATCAGCGTTCCAACAGGCAGCACTAACTGGATTCAGTGGGTTATCAACCTAAAAAGGAGAGTATATGATTGTGAAAGGACCAAGCAGATGCTGTAACAGGCTGCTCAGTCTTCTCTCAGAGATTAGGCCTCAATTTTAGTTTCCTGAGACATTCCAGGCTCTGGAGATGGGGATGTGGAAGCCCCTTGTGCCTGTCTGATGGATGGGGATGTGGAGATCCTTGAGTCTGTATGGTTTTGGTGTGATTGTGCCTTTGGTCTTGTGTGTAGCGTGTTAACTGTTCTCATTGTTGACTATGACGGACTCTATGGGACAGTCTCTCTCTTCTCTCCTAGACCTATGCCTAGCCCACTGGAAGGATGTATGAGCCACTGCCCACAATAGAGGGGACTGGGTCCCCCTGACTGAACTGAGAGAAGCAGGTAGCTCCTGCCAGGTGGGGCTTGTGTACTGTAAGAAGGGCCATCTGCTATCTGTGAATGAGGTTTGTGGGCCAGGCAGGAAAACTCTAGCTGGGCGCCAGAGGTTGTCATCTCAATGCTGATGTACCAGTGCTTGGACTGTCTGTGTAAATGTTATTTGTTTCTGTCTACTAACCTCCCTTATTTTCTTGAAAGAGGAGAGAGAGGCATAACAAGGGCCACCTCCCTCCTTCCCTAGCTCTCTGGCTATCAGGCCCGCAGCCAGCCAGTTGCTCTCACAGAGGGTGGGGGTGCGTGCTCTCAGTACAGGCAGGCAGAGACGGGAGCTGTAGGCAGGGCGATGGGGACTGCTTGCAATTGACAAAGACTGTGTGAACACTGAACAGAGAATCTGATTTTAGTCAGAGGAGTTACAAAAACTTTCTTTCAGCAACACTGGCAGCCAAGGACACACTCTGTGCCCACGGCTCCCCCTCCCTTCCTTCCTAAGCCAAGTTCTTCACAGTGATAACTTCAAGGTGTGCCGGCCAGCAGCTGTCCTTGTTAACCCTTCTCTGTCCTGATATTGCTTAAAAAGAAAAAACGTTGAATTAACAGTCAAAGATACATGGGTTTTAGTCATTTTGAGTTCAATGGGTTACAAATACTTTAAGAGAATTGGTTACAAATTATTGCTGGTTAAGATAAGGAAAAAAAAAACTGTATCAAATTCTAAGTAGAGGATAGGTCATTGAATAGAAAAAAAGATGTTTTAGGATGTGATGGTTTTATAAGAATATGAAGGCCTGAGATATGAGGATGAAAGTTTGAAAAAATGATTTTTTAGTTTGAGGAAACAGTTTAAGATGTAAAAATTTGAAGGCTTAAGCATGTTGTGAGAGTTTGAGTACATGATATTTTGGGTCTGAGGAAGTAGTTTGAGGTATAAAAATGTGGAACTTTAAGTACTTTAAAGTTTAAATAAGGTATGAGGTTTGAGTATAAACAAAGTTTATGTAGCGTCTAAGATGTAAAGGTTTTAGGTATGAAAATATAAAAAGAATGTTTTGGGAAGAAGGAAAGTATGTAAAATGTAAGTTATTGGAATGTGTAAAAACAAGTTATAAAGGTCTGAGGATAAAAAGGCTTAAGTAATATAAAAATAATTGACTTGAGGTGTATAAAAGAATAAAACATGTTTCAGATTTCTTTTTCTTGCTATTCTGCTGTTACATCGAGACTCCAAAGGTTCATAGTTTTAAAAATGTCTGTCTACTCTGCAGGTATGAATGAAAATGTGGCCACATGTATGTTTGGTTTTGAATGTCTGAGTTTGCGTGTCCTCTGTGTTAAGGAATACAAGTTAATGCTAATCATCCAGCTATCCAGATACCAGTTTAAAGCATAAACTGTTATCTTATTTAATTATAAGCTATTTGAATAAGAAGAAAAAAAAACAGAACCTGAGAGGTATATTTGACTAATATATCTACAGGATAACAAATTAGCATGTTTTTTTGTTATCGAACTTAGAGATGTTTTCAAGATCAGGCCTAGATTTGTTTGGCTCGGATATATTTAATAGATAATGGTCTTCAACCCCTTCAAAGATCTGAAGAATATGGCATTTAAATTATTTAATTAAAAAGCTTACTAGCTTTACTATAACAAACAGAGATTCTCAGCTCCCAGCATTAACTCCCAAGGTCTCTAAAGAAGATATGGAATGACAAGAAGATGCCATCTGAATTGCAGACAACACCGACCACTGGCAAGATGCCCCGACTCAACACCTGCTGCCAGGGATCTGGCCCACACTGGAGACACTGACAAGATAAGATCAGTCTTTCCCAAGTTGCTCCTCCACAGGGAAAATTTCACATTATGGGCCTGGCAGCCAAGACGGATGCTGTCCTGACACCTGTCCTGCCAATGCTATGAAGACTACAGGAGCCTGGGATGATGGCAGTCTGGGCAATGGATAGTCTCTGTCATTTTTTAATAGATTTGGAAGTCTGCACTCAGACTTTATCCTTCTCAGATCTCTGATGGCATTGATGACTGGGCTAGCTATGGCTTTGTCAGCTTAGTAACATCAGTCAGCCAGAGTCTTCCACAAAGTTGCAGCCACCTTATTAATTGATTGATCAATGCATTAATTAATTAAAGCTACTAAGTCTCTTAAAAGAGAGAGAGAAAGACAAATAGGTTCTGAATATAGACTTACAGATGATTTTCATAGGGCCAAAGACATTTCAGTTCAATCTATACCTGGCTCTCTAGACAGAAAAGACAGTATGGATTTCAAGACAAATCGATAATACTACAATTACAGAGACTATGGGTCTGAAAGTTCCTAATAAGTTCATAAATTTAACTCCTGTTCCTAGTTTATATCTGTCTCAACAGGTTTCCAGTTGGCTGACAGATGCATCCAAGCATCATTTGCTGATGAGCCCTGAACTTGCTGAAAGCTGATATGGACCAATCCAGCAGATATAAATGCCATCTCTTCAACTGGTCAATAAAACATTCCTTCCTTACCTTTGACTAACATTCTGGCTTTCCAGGACCCTGACAACAACATCCCAGTGTCAGCAGGAAGTAATTATAGAAGCGAATACATCGCCCTTGTTTCCCCCACTGGAATGTTAGATCAAAAGGGAAATTCTTGTCATAGGGAACCTGAGATAAAGTAATAACTGGTCCCCATTCTCATTTCCAAGTTCCTTCAGGATAAAGAACTCTGTCAGCCATCACAGGGATTTTGGCCCTTCTGCTTCTGCTAATTACTGTTGGCTCTTACGTCACTGATGCCTTAACTAAATGAAGATTCCTGTCTGGGTACCACTAAACTGAGGATGCTAGAATCCCAACATCAGCTCCTGAATTACACCCATGACACACTTGCAGATGGCAAAAACTGAATAAGGGGAGGCTCACTTTGCCATTGATAATGGGAAAACTCTTATGCCCTGATCCAATTAGTCTCTAAAGTGATCTACTACCTTGGTGGTAAAGTCTTTTACCAAAAAGAAACATCTCCAAGATTGGAGACAATATACAACTCAAGGGGAGAATGAAAGGACCAAGCAGACGCCATAACAGGCTGTCAGTCTTCTCTCAGAGATCAGGCCTCAATTTCAGTTTCCTGAGACATGAGCAAGCAGTTTCTGGGAGAGCCATGAACAAAAGACATAGTCCTTGCAGTAGCTCCCTTTCCGCACATACTCTGACTGCTCAAAGTTCAGCCAGATGTTTACTGTCTAGGACCCCTCACCAACTTAGAGTTATGTGCATGGGCCAATGTGAACATTCGAGGCCAGCTAGCCCCCATGACAGCTCAAGGACAAAGCCTGGGATTTGTCCAGGCCTGCCCAAAAATGATAACTGTAACCCCTAACCAGGAAATTCAAAGGTTACACACCCTCACCCTATCATATGACACCAAGACTTGTACCACCTTGTTTGTGGTTTTTCCCTTTAAAAACCCCTCACCCTGAGAGCTCAAGGCTGTCCTCCTTCACCTGGCTAGCCAGTATGTTGGACATGGACCAAGCCTGGGCTTGCTTGCTATCAATAAACCCCTTTGTGTTTTGCATTGGATATCAGCTCTGTGGTAGTCTTGCTTGAGGGTCTCACAACGTGGCCACAACAATTGGAGTGCCTGGGGACATTGGGAGGGAAGAGTCGGGATTCCTGGGGAGTTGGAGTACATATGATCAAGATGCACAGTTTACATGTGTGAAATAAGAATAAATAATAAAAAGTAAATAAAAGATACTCTTATTTTTAAATAAGTCATGTGTATACACATTTTTCCTCCATGTATGTCTGGGCACCACATGTGTGTAGTGCCCACAGAGGCCAGAAGAGGGGATCAGATCCCCTGGAACTGGAGTGACAGATGCTTATAAGCTGCCTTGTTGGTGCTGAGAACTGATCCTAGGACCTTGGGAAGAGAAACCAGTGCTCTTAACCACTGAGCTATCTCTCCAGCCCAAGATACTCTGTTTTGAGAGTCTGCCAGGCAGCAAGGGCAGATAATGTTTGCACTGGGAAAGAACATATGTGTCCTATGATTCTATATCATAGTCATTTAGAGGGCGTGCTAGGGTTGACCTGGGGACTTGTGCTAGCAGGCACAAGCATCTGTAAGCGCTAGTGTCAACTACCTACATGATTGTAAGCACAAGGAACATGGAGCAGAGAGGTCTGCAAAGAAAATCACTTAAATACTAACCATGATGAGGAAAAACACAAAGCACTTTTGAAAAATTAATTTGCATATTTCTGTATCATACTTAAATTTTTAACACTAACGTAATAGTTTTGATTCCTTTGGAATGAAAAAAATTAAAGCAGCTATAAATGTTTACAGAGTGCCGAAAATGGTGAGCAGTCTTCAGGAACTGCATGCATGAAGGATCTCTCAGTATTCCTTAGAACACTGGGCTCACGAAATCGTTCACAGGTGGCCGTACCAGTTCCACAGAAATCTCAGAGCCCTGGTGCGGCCACTGCTGTTCTCATGTTACGAATTAGGTAGGAAAGGAACTAGTGGGGTGGGGTGGCCAGCACACTAAAGCAATGGAGAAGCCAGGAGTAAGGCTCTCAGAAGCAAGCTACCTGATCATGGCTTGCAAATTCAAATACAAATTCCAGAAATAAATGAGGTAATGGAGAGTAAGTCAATAGATGGCTGGTAAGGGTGCGGGAATCAGCTTTCTTTAGGGGTGTGGTTCATAAGAGCTCCACCGAATGCACATATGGGCCGCATCAATTGGACTCAGTGGGGTATTAAAAAAAAAACACATGAAGTTGGCAAGAGCACATAAGAGGGGGATTTAGGAAGAGTTGGAGGTAGGGAATGGATATGATTGAGATACATTGTACACATGTATAAAATTCTCAAGGAATAAACATAAAATATTACATTTTTTTTGTTTGTTTGGTTGGTTGGTTTTTTGTTTTTGTTTTTCGAGGCAGGGTTTCTCTGTGTAGCTTTGCGCCTTTCCTGGATCTTGCTCTGTAGACCAGGGCCTTGAACTCACAAAGATCCGCCTGCCTTTGCCTCCCGAGTGCTGGGATTAAAGGCGTGCGCCACCACCGCCTGGCTAAAATATTACATTTTCAAAAAGCAAAAAAAAATGCTGGGTATGCTGGTGCACATCTTTAATCCCAGTACTCGGGAGTCTGAAGCCAACGTGGTCTACAGATTGAGTTCCAGGACAGCCAAGTTACACAGTAAAAGTCTGTCTCAAGACACACACACACACACACACACACACACACACACACACACACACACACACACACACAAAGTCTGTCTCAAAATTGTGAAAAAAGGGCTTGGGGTGGGGTATGGCTTCTTGATGGGAGAACACCTGCCTGGCAGTGTGAGGCTTAGACTTTCCAATGCTGCGTAAGAAAGAAGAGGGGGAAAAAACCATAAAACCTTGTGCCAAAGTCCCATCACCATCTAATCTTTCAATATACCAAAAGAAACTGACATTTAGATTTCTGAGTTAATGTTCCAACTAATTTTTCAGTATCCAAACTGTTCTATTGATGAACAGTGCAAAGTCAAACACAGCATATCACTGGATATTCACAGAGTTTGGGTAGAAATACTAACACACCCTTCAGACCTGGGCCAGTTCCCATGCATTCCATTAACCCTTTGGTCAACAGGACACTGGGCCCCTCTCAGATCCTTGGTCTCCTAAACAAAAGAATTTTTGTTTTTGTTTTATTTAGTCAGGATCTCATGAAGCCCAGACTGACCTCATACAAAGTAGCTCAAACTGGCCTTGAACTACTGATCCTTCTGTCTCTGCCTTCCGTGTGCTAAGATTATAGGCATATGATATCATAGCAAGTACTACAGATAAAATAATGGAAAAACAGACACATGGCCTGGGGATGTATCTCAGTCAGTACAATGCCTGCCTGAAAACAGATACAAAAGGGACTAGAAGCCAGGAAAGGTGGCTCACACTTGTAATCCCAGCACTTGGGATGGAGATGGGAGAGTTCCTCAGTGATGTAAGCAGTTCTGAGACCTACCGCAAGAGACCAAATAAAGAATAAATAAATAAGTAAATAAATAAATAACGGCTCATTCAGCAGTGAGGGGAAGGGTGTCGTGTGTACAAGTGTGTGTGTGAGTGTGTATCTCATGGGGCAGCTGTTCCTTCCACTTCCTCATTCTGTGCTCAGGTGTGTGCCACTTGTTTTTCACTGTGGCATTCCATGCTTATTCAGTTGTAAAGCATGACTTCCTCTCACAGGAGATCCCCAGTCTGGTCTGATGTAGAACCCTGTTTCTCTGTCCTTACAGGGTGCTCCTGACTACTGACAGTGTGGCCTGTAAAGGGTGTGACCGATCACCCGTGCCATCTACACGGAGTATGGCTGGCTCTTTATGCTGGGTGTGGTCAACATGGTGATGATAACATCATTCCAGATGGTGTCTGGGAAATAGAGGAGTGCACAGGGTCTTTCTGCCCACTTCCTTCCTCACTAATGTTCATTCTCCCCTGGCTCATGGTATTTGAGAATATCTTGGTACCTAATTAAACCTATTCAGTTTATCGTTTTTAAATGTTAGAAATTACATTTTGCCATTTTAGCCAATTTTAAGTTTAATTCAATGGAATTAATTACAGTCACAGTGTGTTTGACCATCGCCAATAGCTCTCTTCCCAAAACTTTCATGGTTCTATCAAAGGCTTTTTACCTGTTATGTTTTAACTCCCAATCCCTTGCCCACGCCCAAGCCCTTGTAACTTTGTTCTGTACCGTATAGAAGGAGGCTATAGCTGTAGATTCAGTTCATTAAGCACATAGCAAGCAAAAGCAAAGAACAGAGAGCAGGTAGCAGAGAGAAGCAGCAGAACGATAGAAAAACATCAAATCAGGCGCTTAAACCACAAGCAGAGATGATTAAAGTCGCCTTACATAGTGAGAAAATGAAGACAACATCATCAAATTGGGTCCTTGTAACATCCTGCAGAAACCAAGTGGAGAAGAAACCATCTAGCTGGAACCCCATCAGTGAGTTTCCAGACTTTCGTTCCCACTGCAGGTGTGTTTTTTGGGTTTTGTTGTTGTTGCTGCTGCTGTTGTTTTTGTTTTTTGGTTTTTCGAGATAGGGTTTCTCTGTGTAGTTTCGGTGCCTATCCTGGATCTCACTCTATACACCAGGGTGACCTCAGACTCACACACCTGGCTCTGCCTCCTGAGTCTTGCGGGCCGCAAGAATATATTATAGAGATTCAGCTGTGTATTAAAGCTATACTTTGACTGGCCAAGGGTCTGTCAAGAGGCAAGCCATTTATTATGAATATTTGGTGCTATCCAGCCTTTAATATTTCAGCTGCCTTCTGCTATGAAATTCTTGAGTGCCCAAATATTTCCAGACTTGCTGAAATCCTAGGTTACTAACTCCCCTGCTGAGCCCAGGAGACAAGCTGGCTAGAGACACATAGCTTTGCTTCTTGTTCAAATGAAGCTCAGACCATCACCTCACCTGGAGGCCTAGTGGCTCTCCAGAGCAATTGACAGAGAACAAAAGAGGTTTTTACATATCAAGGTGGGAAGTAAAACAACATTCCTGAGGAGGCAGAGAACCGTGTGCCCAGGAAAAGAAAGGGCAGATATTTTCTGTAGAGACAAAACTGCAAGGCGAGAGAGAAGAGAGGAAGACAGAGGTTCCATAGCGGGTAAGCAGATCTCCGGTAGAATTTTCTGAGTGCCAGGAGTAGAGAGCAGCAGAGATGGAGAAAGAGGATACAGAGGACAAAGATGAGGCTGGAAGCATAGGAGTTTAGTCGTTAGCAGGGCTATGAGCTATGAGCTAGGGAACTGGACGGAACTGATGCTATGTAGACAGGATTTCATTCCGGAGAAATAAAGTAGACGGATATAGAGCTTGGTATGTCTAGAGTTGTTCCTGCCCTGAATGCCTGACGGAGCTATAGCTGTACTGATAGAATTTTGTCTTAGAGGAATAAAGTTAATAGACATAAGAACATAGCGTAGATTTTTTTTCTCTCATGTCCCACCCCAGATGTAGTTAAACCCCCAGGACCCCTGGGTATTCTGTACCCAAGAGTTAGGATTAAAGGCGTGCGGCGCCGCTGCCGCCACCGCCACCACCACCACCTGGCTTCAGGTATGCTTTTTAACTCTATCTTTCTAACTCTGTGTGTGTGTGTGTGTGTGTGTGTGTGTGTGTGTGTGTGTGTGTGTGTGTCTGTGTGTGTGTCTGTGTGTGTGTCTGTGTGTCTGTGTGTGTCTGTCTCTCTCAGAATGTATCTGTGTGTGTGTGCATCTGTGTCTGTCTGTCTCTGTGTGTCTGCCTATCTATCTCTGTGTGTGTCCGTCTGTCTCTCTCTCAGTATGTGTGTATTTGTGTGTGTGTGTCTGTCTGTCTGTGTGTGTGTCTGTCTGTCTGTGGGTGTGTTAGTACACACATGCATGGCACAGCATGTGTGCGAAGGTCAGAGAACAACTTTGTGGAGTCAGTTCTCAGTTCTCTCCTCCATGGGTTCTGGAGATCAAACTCAGATTTGCTGAGCGCTCTCCCTGGCCCCCCACCACAGACGTGTTAGACCATGTGATCAACAACAACAAGCGCTGTTGGTGGTGGTTTGCCTCCTTCCTGCTCTTGAGGACACACTGTTTTAATACCTTTAGAGCCTGGTTATTTTCCTTTCTCCCTGGCACAGTAAGCAAAGGGACCTTTGGGGGACTCTTGAAGTAAACACTCCCAGAGTCCACATTCAGTGAGCTCAAACAGTATGCAGATATCACCAATACAATGTAGGTCACAAACCTCTAATCTGCTGCTTGCCTCTGGCCTGTGTGCTTTGGACACTTGCTGTAAACAGAGTGCAGAGAGATTTAACCCTTTCCTTTTTGGGTGCAGCTTATTTCACTTAGAAAATACTTTCAAGGTTTATTCTTGTTGTAGTATCTATAAGAACTCCCACTCTTTTTTATGATGAAGTATCCCATATGTGTGAATACCACCTCGTGTTTGTTTATTCATTCATCTGTTGATGGACACTTGGGTTTTCTCCACTGTTTGGATATTGCAGGTGATGCTGGGAACATTTGCATTTTAGTCATTTTAAGTCTCTGGTCCTGTTTTTTTGTTCTTTTGAGTACATATCTAGAAGCAGAATTATTGGGCAACATGATAATTATGTACTTAACAACCAAACCACTTTCCACAGTGACGACATCATCTCACAATCACATCTGCAATGTGTGTAAACAGATCTTTTTGTTTTTTATTTATTGTTTTCTTGAGGCTGGCCTCGTGTTGTTAATCCGCCAGTCAAGAATAAGACCACTACCACAATTTAAAGTCAAATCTGAAGCAAGCTTTAACTAAATATTGGCCAGGTTGATATACTCTGGCCAGGTTCATACCAGGGTTCCCAGGGAAATGGCCCGGAGGCACCGGCTTGCAAGGGCTTAAAAAGCAAAATCCATAATTCACCACATTTCCCATCAGATCCAATCAGAGGCACACATATATCCTGACGTATTCCCTGCCCCTGTCTACTGAAAAAGTACTTGGTATCTGCTGTCAGCTGCTAACTTTTATAGGGAAATGAAAACATGTGACTGGTTATCCCTCATAAATAATAACCTACAGAATTTCAGGAAGTATTTGTCCTTGGGCAAGGGGCTCCTATGGCAGAAGCATTTTTGTTTCATGGATCTCTTAGGCATAGTAAAAAACTTAAAACTTAACTTTGGCTTAGCTAGGCTGGATTTAAACTTCTGATTTTCCCACCCCACCCGCCAAGTGCTGGGATTTACAGGCAAGAGTCACCCACCACACCTGGCAATTCCTCATGTTTTAAATAAAAAACCAAGAGGGAATCCAGTTAGATAATTTGACCTTATCCCCAAATGGTCAGTGATGCAGCTGACAGGGGATACCAAGAACCTTTGTGAAACTCTGGGTCAAACGCTGACTGTGGTGCCTGTTAGCATACAAAAAACAAACAAAAACCCACTAGCCACCAGGCTCACTCAGTACCTATGGTTCCCCTCAGCCCCTCCCACCCGCCCCCTACCCTAAACCTCTCCAGTCCAGGGGCTTCTTCCCTTCCCTACACAGCCCTGCCGGTTGCTCTTTTTGCCCCTGGCTGTTTCTCTAGAGCGCTCTCTTGGCCCTCTCCTCTCCTTGCTCTCCCCTCTCCTGCTCACATGGACTGGTTCACTCTGGACTCTCCCAGATGCCTCTGACTGTACTCTCCTTGATATCTACAGCAAAACCCTTTTCCTCTGCCGTGCCTGGGAGTGGTCAAGTCCTCCTGAATTCATTCACCTTGATGCCAAGGACGAGTCCTAGAAGAGCACGCAGACATTTAATTCTCCTTCCTGTCTACTTAGAGCACTTGTTTTGTGACACCCCCTTGTGATGCTGGGTTTTGACTCCCTGTCTGTGGAAAATGCATTGTCTATCTAAACATGAGAGCTTCAAGAACAGGCTAGTCATAATTCTGTCCTGTTCCTTCTTCCGTGCTCCTTGTGGTGCTGCACAGTGTCCTAGCGTTCTAGTTTGCTTTCTGTTGATGACAGAAAGGGACGGTGGCATGGGGGGTGGGGCGCATGACACAGGACACAACACAGAGTTTGTCTGGCTTCCAGGTTACACCCTCTAAAGCCAAACCCAGGGAAGAACCCACGTCAGGAGCTGAAGCAGAGGCTGTGACGAGGCTGCTCACTGGCTTGCTCAGCTTGCTTTCTTCTTGGTTGTGAGCCATCTCTCCATCTCTCAGCCTGCTTCCTTACACAGGCCAGACACCTGCCCAGACACCACCCACAATGGGTGGGTCCCACCACATCAATCACTAATCAAGAAAATGCCCCCAGGGACTTGGCTAGAGGCCAATCTGATGGAGGCATTTCCCCAGTTAGAGTCCCCCTTCAGTTTGTATCAAGTTGATGAACAGGAAGGAGCATGGACAGTAAGTGCTCAGCAAAGAACTTCAAGATAGTTTTCCCGACTTCATGTCACAGAGCCTGGGGAGCTGGGTCTCGGACAGCTTCAGTTTCCAAGAAACATGATTCAGGGCCAGGCAGACAGCTAAGTGATTCAGAACACTGGCTGTGCAAGCCTGCTAGCCTGAGCTCCACCCCCAGACCTCATGTAAAAAGCTTGATACAGTGCACACATTTGTAATCCTAGCACCTACTGTGAGGTGGGCAGAACTAAACCGGAAAAGTTGTCCTCTGACCTTCACACAGGTGTGGTATGGGTTCACACAAATGTATACATGCGTGCACATATACATACACACTCACATACTCTAAATAAATAATTTATTTTTAAAAAAAGAAAGAAGAGAAACTTGGTTCAGAAATCAAAAATAGCTTAAAAGTCATATGAGGGCCACAGAGATGGCTCAGCAGTTAAGAACACGTATTGCTTTTCTGGAGGACCCTAGTTTAATTGCCAGCTCCCACATCAGGTGGCTCACAATCACCTGTAACTCCACCTCCAGGATATCGGGCATCCTCTTCTGGCCTCTACAGACATCTGCACACACTTGCATACACATAAAGACCTACACACACACACACACACACACACACACACACACACACACACACACACGTAAGTAAAAATAAAAATAAGTCTTTAAAAAGTTATTTGAGGTCTGGGAGGTGGCTCAGTGGGTAAGGACGCTTGCACCAAGAGGAGTTCAGTTCTCCAGGACCCAGGTGGATGTGCTGGGGGCACGCTGACTGAGGTAAGAAGCCCCACCCACTCTCCATGGCACTGTGCAGTAGAGGCAGTCCTGGACTGTGTAAGTCGAGAGCGCTAACAGAGCATCCACCTGCACTTTTCCCTCTGCTTCCTGATTGTGTGCTGTTACCAACTGCTTCAAGCTATTGACCGTGACCTCACCTCCAGGTGGACTTTACTTTTGAACTGAGGGCCATAATAAACCTTTTCTCCCTTAAGTGGTTTTCGTCAGGTATCTTATCACAGCAAATGGAAAAGAAATTAAGATTATATGTAATAAACACACTGTGTGGTATATAATGCACAATCCGAAAGTTGGTATTAGTAATTAAGATCGGAATTAAAAAAAAAGCCCTATATTTGTCCTTACCAGCTGTCTTAGTCACTGTTCTGTTCCTGTGAAGACAGCACGACCACGGCAACTCTTACAAAAGGAAGCATTTAACTGTGGGATTGCTTACAGCTTCAGAGTCTTAGTCCATTACCATCATGGTGGAGAGCATGGCAGCATGCAGACAGGCATTGGATCAGTATCTGAGATCTTTACACCCTGGTCCACAGGCAGAGAGGAAAGGTGAGGAGAGGAGGGAAGAGGATGGGAGGGGAGAGGGAGAGAGAGAAAGAGAGAGACTGCGCCTAGCTTGGGCTTTCGAAACCTCAAAGCCCACTCTCAGTGACATACCTCCTCCAACAAGGCCACAACTACTCCAATAAAGCCACACCTCCTACTTCTTCCCTGACAGCTCATCAACTGGAGACCAAGCATGCAAATACACAGGGGCCTATGGGGGTCATTCCTGTTCAAACCACCACACACACCAGCTCTCAAGAGAAGTCAAGACTACTTGGCAATTTGTAGCCAGTGAAATGGACATAGCTTATGAATTTATTGTAATTCAATAAATTCTGACATTGTAGAAATACACAAGGGGCTGGACAGATGACTCAGTGGTTAAGAGCACTGGCTGCTCTTCCAGAGGACCTGGGTTCAATTACCAGCACCCACATGGCAGCTAATACCTGTCTGTAACTCTAGTTCCAGGGGACCTGACACCCTCACGAAGACATAAATGCAGGCAAAACACCAATGCACAAAAAATAAAAATAAATAAATCATCAATTTTAAAAAAAGGAAGAAAGAAAAACACAAACATTCCTGTCTATTTTTCTGACATGTTTGTGACAATATTAGAAATAGAGATTTTTAAGGGAAAACCCTGGGCTCCTTAGCTCTCCCTTGATGCATGAAGATGTAAATAATGATTACATCTCAGGAGGTGGTATTGTTACAGTGGCTTTGGAAGTACACAATATAGTAGCACGTAAAGATGGACATTATGGCCCTGCTGACTCGCGTTCAGGGAATGCTACTTCCTGGTCAAATAAGTAAAAGCTACCTCTGGCCTTGGGTGGAGACATCACATGTGATCTGCTCCAAGATGAGAACATTAAACACTATTTTTTTAACCATTAAGAGTTAATCTATATAGGCCTCTCCCATTCCTTGGCCAGAAGACTACTCCTCAGGAAGACTGATTCACCACGCTAAGGAGATGGGGAAGAATAATTATCTCCTTAATGAGATAGTGCACATATTCTTCCCAGAAACCCTTCCTGGGCAACACTGGCAGAACTTCTGTTGCAACACTGTGATGTCTCCTGGACACACTGTGACCGTCTCCTGTGCACACTGTGACCATCTCCTGTGCACACTGTGATGTCTCCTGTGCACACTGTGATGTCTCCTGGGCACACTGTGATGTCTCCTGTGCACACTGTGATGTCTCCTGTGCACACTGTGATGTCTCCTGTGCACACTGTGATGTCTCCTGTGCACACTGTGATGTCTCCTGTGCACACTGTGACCGTCTCCTGGACACACTGTGACCGTCTCCTGGACACACTGTGACCGTCTCCTGTGCACACTGTGACCATCTCCTGTGCACACTGTGATGTCTCCTGGGCACACTGTGATGTCTCCTGTGCACACTGTGATGTCTCCTGTGCACACTGTGACCGTCTCCTGGGCACACTGTGACCGTCTCCTGTGCACACTGTGACCGTCTCCTGTGCACACTGTGATGTCTCCTGTGCACACTGTGACCGTCTCCTGGGCACACTGTGACCGTCTCCTGGGCACACTGTGACCGTCTCCTGTGCACACTGTGACCGTCTCCTGGGCACACTGTGACCGTCTCCTGTGCACACTGTGATGTCTCCTGTGCGTACTGTGACCGTCTCCTGGGCGCACTGTGACCGTCTCCTGGGCACACTGTGACTGTCTCCTGGGCACACTGTGACCATCTCCTGTGCACACTGTGACCATCTCCTGTGCACACTGGCAGAACCTCCGTCTACTTTACAGGGTTGCTCAGAGAAGTGTGACTTTCTCCTTTCCTTTCAGATACTGATGGAAGTCTTGTCATGCTTTGCAGACACTCTGGACTTTCTTACTCTTCTTCTCTGAGCCTCCCTCCCCTCCTCCATGCAGATACTCATCCTCCTATGAAACTGCCTTTCCTATTTTTTAAGAATTTTATGATTTTTAATTACGTGTATGTGCACACACGTGCTGGTGCCTGTGGAGGCTAGAAGCCTTGAATGCCTCTGGAGCTAGAGTAACAGGCAATTGTGAGCTGCCCCACGTGGGAACTAGCAGAACTGGATCCTCTGCAAGAACAGTAAGTACATGCTCTTAACCAGAGCCCCTGCCTCCTCGCCTGCTTTCCTAAGGGTATGGCTCTCCCTCTTGGTCTCCATCACCCCTGACAACTGCTTCAAAGCTTGCCCACCCTGTAGTTTTTCTCTCAGACTCTGAGAAAGTTGTTCCTAAAGCTTCCCCCTGAGTCCAGTTCTAAGTTATTTTGTTAATAAGTCTAGGCACCCAAAGAGGGAACCTCAGTTTTCCCCCAGGACAACACTGCACATCTGAATGCACTCTAAACGGGGGCCTTTATAACAGATCCAGAAATGTCAGAAGGACTATACGATAGAATTGCAAAAGGATGCGGGCTCTAGAGCTAACATTGGGATGCCCCAGCACAAAGGGGCATACTTAATTTCTCTCCCTCAGCCACCATATCCAAAACTGAATTTACTTTCAATATATACCCTAAATACATTTCTGCGTTCTCACTACTTCCATTCTAGCTCAAACTCCCACACATCCTCCTGTGAAGGTTCATTTTCACTGGCCACTGGACTTAGAATCACCATGGAAACACTCCTCTTGGCATGTATGTGAGGGTGTTTCCAGAGAGGTTTAATTGAGGGGAGGCCCACTCTGAATGTGGGTTTCCCCATTCCACGAGCTTGGGTACCACACTAAATAATAAGCTGTTTGCCTGCGTTCATCTACCTCTGCTTTCTGCTGGCGCCATGTGACCAGCTGACTCCAGCTCCTGTGACCATGACTTCCCTGCTGTGACGATGGCATCCTCAGACTGTGAGCCATAAAGCCGTCCTTGGTGAAGTTGCTTCTGTCAGCGATTTTCTCACAAGTGAGAAAAGTAAGCAGTCTGCCTCTTAGTCACTCCACAGGCTGGGCATGGTGGTGCATGCCTATAATCCCAGGAGCTGAGCAGGAGGGTTGCATGGCTCTGAGGCCAGCATGGGCTATACAGAGTATCAAACCACCTAGGTTATAGAGCCAGACTCTGTTGTTTGGTTTTGTTTTGTTTTAAGCAAAATGAAATAAGACTGAATAATAATAAGTCATAACTCACTAATTCTTGGGTCACTTGCCATAGTTTTCTCCCTTTCTTTCTCTTTTTTGTTTTGTTTTGTTTCTTTGTTGTTTTTTGATACAGGTTTTCTCTGTGTAGCCTTGTCTGTCCTGAAACTTGCTCTTAGACCAGGCTGGCCTCGAACTCACAGAGATCCGCCTGCCTCTGCCTCCCGAGTGCTGGGACTAAAGGTGTGTGCCACCACCACCCGACACCATTCTTCTTTTTAAATGTTTGCAGGGCTAGATCCGAGTCCATGCGCTTCACAGTGCTGACTAAGCCCCAACCACTGAGCCACACTCCCAGGCCCCATAACATTTTTCTAAATATTTCAGTTCCTCGTGTGAAAATTCCCAAGACCCAAGACCCTTGCTGCCCTTAGTCAATAATTCCCAGACATGCAGGCTTTCCTTCTGCCCACATAGCTGGCACACTGTAGTGACCCAGGTTTCTCTCAAGGACTCAGTCTTCCTATAGCAGAAGTTCCTAACCATTTACTCTAAAGTGCCTGCTGCTTCTCCAACACACCACGGTTGTTATTTTTAGTATGTGTATGTGGTTCTTTTCAGCTGCTCAAACTTTTGTTGAGCAGATAGCGCACCCTACTCACCATTTATGGCCCAAATGAGAGCATGAGGTGCTGAGCAGGAACAAAGTCTCTAGCAGCTTCATCTCCTCTTTCAGAAACTTCCACAATAGTTATTTTATCTTTTCCTGTCACCTGAAACACTTGTTTCTGAAACCCTAGCTGTGAAAAATGTTCATGTAAGGAAGAATTGGGGCAGGAAAAAGAATTTGGGACATGAGAAAGAAAAGCCGGTCCTGACCCAGGAAACCAGGTAAAGCTTCTTAGGTGCAGAGAGCACAGCCAACGGCAGCCCAAGGCCCTCTCCATCCTCATCCTACGGCAGTCCCTAGGACTCTCACCAGAAACTCCTGGACCACGCCCCCAGACCTTAGCACAACTGACTCCATGATGGAAGTGCCATTCAGGCTGTAAAACTCAGCACGTGGACAGCACCATCTGCCAAAACTAAAACAAAGGCCTAATCCATCAAAGTCCATTGTTCTGGGACGTCTCTAAATGAACTAACCTTGCTTTTTGGCTTCTGTAGTTCCCCTTTGGCTAACTGTTCTTGTTAACTGAAGTATGTCAATCCAAAATGTGGGTTTTTTGTTTGGTTGGTTAGTTTTTGTTTGTTTGTTTGTTTACTTTTGCTTAAAAGCTCACCTTGAGAAAGGCTTGGGGCTAAACTGGGATCCCAAACATGAAATATAGTTGCTGGCCAGTTATAAAGACTTTCTGTTGGATGAAACCTGTGCCCAAGTTCTTTGGTGGATACCCCACAACACTCCACTCATGGAAAAAGGACACACTTTATTCAGCACTAGCGGGCCCGGGTTTCACCTTGTCAGATTTTAATTCCACTTCAGGCATCTCGGGAGCCTCCTCACTTAGCTCACTTATCAAAAGAGATGTAAAAGGGGCCTAGCAATATGACTGAGTGAGCAAAGACCCTGGCCACTAACCTGATAACTCCCCAGGACCCACAAGATGGAAGGAAAGAAATGACTCCCACAAGTTCTCTATGACCTCCACGCTGAGGCATGCTTGTGTCCACACACAGAAATGTGTACAACACACACACACACACACACAAAGTAAACAAAGCATAATAAAATGTTTTAAAAGAGAGAAAATGGGGAAAGGGTGTCTTAGCAACCTTTAGAGATGTAACTTGGGGGCCACGGAAATAGATAATGCTGAGACAATTCACTGTGACTCTCTCTTAAGGAGCCTGTATCCACACTGGGTACATCTTGCTCTTTTCCTAAATGTCTCTCCTTCTCCAACCCCCATAAGATCTCCAACTTTCTTCATCTCACTGACTAGACCTGAAATTCTTTTCTATATCAAAGCCACAGATCCTGGCCTGGGATGAGGTAACACAGGCCGCTGGGGTGAGTGCTGGCAGCATGAAGCCACCTCTCTGCCCTCACTGACAGAATGACACAAGGCCTTTTGATTAACTCCACATGTAGAGCTGAAGAAACAAGAATCCCTAAGGACAGACTAGATAGTAAGAAAACTGAACTGGTCCCTAAGAAGAAAGGGGGAGGTGATAACTAGGGACTTAACAGTAGAAAGTCCCTGGGGCTTTTCCCACAACCACCCAAAACTTGGAAGTCTCTTCTCCTGCTAAGACAACTTCATTCTGACTAGAACACACCCTGAAAACACCCAAGGATGACCTTTGGGGCAGTAAATTCTCTGCATTCAGACACAGATTCCCCACATTTTTTCTGTTCCAGGGCCAGGGACCAAATCTAGCATCTAATATGATGGTTCGTGTCCATGTCAACGGAACAATCTACAATCGCCTAGGAGATGGATGTGTGGGCACGCCTGTGGGAGATTCTAAATTGTGGTGGGAAGACCCATACTATTTTAAATATTTATTTCTGTGTCTGGGTGCTTTGTCTGCATGCATGCCTGTGCCCCACCTACATCCCTGCTGCTCCCTGAGGCTTTACGTCCCCTGGGACTGGAGTTAGAGACACTCGTGTACTGACATAGGGGTACTGGAATTGGACCGGTCCTCTTGAGGAGCAGCCAGTGCCCTAACCACTGAACAATCTCTCCAGCTCCAGGAAGGCCCATCATAATTGTGGGTGGGACGAGTCACTGGCCAGGGTTCCGGCACTGTACAATCCTGTAACACGGAGAACGTGAACTGCCTGCAGGTGTTCACTCCCTTTGTCTCTCTCTCCTCTTGGTCTACAGATGCCATGTGACCAACGGCCTCACTTTCCTGCTGCCGTGACTTCCTCTGCCAGTGTCGATTGTGACCTGAAACCATGAGCAAACAGTGAGTCTGTTTCCGGGAAGCTGCCTTTGTCCAGTGTTTAATCCCAGCACCAGAAGGGGGACTTCAGTAGGTGGACACCGACCACAGCTGCCTTTGTCCCAGACACTTGTCCCCTCCAACTGTCTGTCAGGCTGTTGAAAGTGTGGACTCCAGAGAGTGAAAACATTTCCAGAGTCCCATGCTGGGGCAAGAGGAAGACTGGAGCCTCCGTGACAGCAAAGGAGAGTCCACACAGTTCTGATTACTAAAATGAGCATATGTCTTTTTCCCAGTTTTTATTTCACCTTTTCTAGAAAATTGTAATAGTGCTATAGAAAATGCAGACAGACACCAGAACTCTCCTTCACTCTAATTTGGTCAAAGTGTAAATAAATCCATCCTCCTTTTTTATTTGTGTGGTGTGTGTGTCATGTGTGCCCGTGTGTGTCCGTGTGTGTGTCCGTGTGTGTGTGTGTGTGTGTGTGTGTGTGTGTGTGTGTGTGTGTGTCCGTCCACAGGGATGCATGCTCCACTCAGATTGTGTGTGGCTGCCAATGCAGGTTCCAGGATCCCAACCCGAGTCCTTAGGATTGTACAGCAAGTGCTCTTAACCGCTGAGTCTCTAGAGAGCCCTTCCATTTTCCTTCATCCATATGCTTCCCAGCTTCTTTTAAGAAGTGGTGGGGTAGTGATCTAAGATCCCCTATAACACTACCCCTGAGCAGAGCTCCATAGTCCTCCCTTTTTAAGAAGTCATCCCTTTGGAACTTCAATCCACTCAGAACTTTGTTTTCCCTCACTTATTTTTGTGTGTTTGAAACAGGGTCTTGCTGAGTCTCCCTGCCTGGCCTGGGACTTACTGTGTAGATCAAACTGGCCTCAAACTTGCAGCCATCTTCTTGCATCTGTCCTCACTGCCCTGGAACAGCAGTCAGTGACACTATGTGAGGCTTCCAGATTAGAAGTGGAAAGTCTAAATGCGAAGGCTTTTATTTTTTGCTTATTTTTGATTTGTCTTTGTTTTTAGCTCATTTTATTTTCCCTTTTACTCCTGTCCCTCTAGAGTCTTATACAATGTCAAACACAAAAAAAATATGCAATTCTTTTTGGTTGATTAACTATATGCACATTGGCTGCAATTTCCACTCTGAGGAAGACTGAACTAAAAGATGAGAAGGTATAAGGAAAACAGGGATTCTAGAATGCAGAGGGAAGAAATGGGTAAGTGGGCTTCCATTGTAAGACTCAATCAGAGTTTATCGTGGCTGTCCGTCCGCTAAAATGGAAACTGACAGGCACTTGGCAGAGACATGGAAATGGACACAGGCCAATTTACAGCCTTTTGTTAAATCTTTCCACAGCTTTGCCTAATGTATAGCCATCACAGTCTCAAAGCCTGATGAATTCTGATTCCTTCATCATGCAAATATTAATTTATCAAAAAAGTCTTATTGGCTTGTAGCTATGAGGTAATTATCCATAGAATGCAGATCAGATGGGTCCTCCTCTAGCATCTGCTCTGTTATTTATCTATCTCTCATGTAGCCTGGCTAGCTTCAAACTATGTAGCCAAGGGTAGCTTTGAACGTCTACACCTCCTGAGTGCTGTGATTACAGGCCTGCAGACCTCAAACCCAGCACCTGTTTCTTTTTAAATAAAAACTTGCCGTGGTGAATTTTTAAGCAAGTATGATGGTTAGTCTTCATTGCCAACTGGACTTAGAACCACTTAGGAGGTACACCTCTAGGCATGTCTACTGAGAGTGTTTCCTGAGAGGTTTAAAGAAGGAGGGCAGACCCATCCTGAAGAGTGGCACCATCCCTTGGGCTGAGATCCTAGACTGAATCAAAGTTAAAAGGGGCGAGAACATGGGTTCTGCCTCCTGACTGAGGACATGTGGCCTCCCTACGCTCTAGACCGTGCCCTGAGAGCTGTGGGCCAAAGTATAGCCTTCCTACGTTTGCTTTGTCACTGAGACAAGCACTGAGACAGCAAGTTCTGCTGGGAAAACACAAAATCTTTGTGTCTTTTGTATGATCATCACAAGAGCAATCTCTGCTGTTCCTGCATGGAAAGCAATTCACATCTGGTCCTTCAGGAATATTTTAGTGTTTATTGTGATTTTTACATTTTTTCTTTATGATTGGAGTATGAATATGCAGGTCACAGGACAACTTTGTAGACCTGGTTCTTTCCTTCCACTTTTTTATAAGGGATGTTGTTAATCAAAATCATCTTGGATACTTGTACAAATATTTATTAGAATTAGCAGTGTCAGAAAACAAAGATTCACTACTATTATAGTATAATATATATGATTATATATATATACTACTACCATAGTATAATAGTATAACCTAATATATAATTTGAATAATAAAATGCCCCCCACTCTCTCACTCTCTCTTTGTTTTTTGTTCTTTCAAGACAGGGTTTCTCTGTGTAGCTCTGGCTGTCCTGGAACCAGCTCTGTAGACCAGGCTGGCCTCGAACTCACAGAGATCCGCCTGCCTCTGTCTCCTGAGTGCTGAGATTAAAGGCATGTGCCACCACTGCTCTGACTCCCTTTTATATTTAAATAGAACAAGTTCGCATGCTTATTGAAAACAATGAAATGTTTCATTAATTAAAAAGATATCAAGAAAGTGAGCTGGGCAGTGGTGGTGCAGGACTTTAATCCCAGCACTCGGGAGGCAGAGCCAGGTGGATCTCTGTAAGTTTGAGGCCAGCCTGGTCTACAGAGCGAGATCCAGGACAGGCACCAAAAACTACACAGAGAAACCCTGTCTTGGAACAAAAACAAAAACAAAAATCAAGAAAGTAATGTATATGAAATCATTATTTTTGAGAATTTCCTGTAACTACAGCCTATATTTTTACATTTATTAATGATTAAAATACTAGACTTTCATGGTTATAAAGTAAATCATAATGTAGGTGTGATGGACATGAATTTGCCAGGTTCCCTTTCCACCTTCTTTATAACTAGAAACCAAGTACTTTGCATGTATGTATGTATGTATGTATGTATGTATGTATGTATGTATGTATAGTGTACGTGTGCATGTGAAAGTTGTGTGCACATGTTGTGGAGACCAGATGTTGTGTATCTTCCTCTACGGATTTCTACTATCTAGTTACTTAGTTATTTTGAGATGGTGTCCCTCTGAACCAGAAACATACCGGGTGTCTAGCCAGCAAGCTGTGGGAGCCACCTGTCTCTGCCCCTGCTGGCACTAGGGTTACAGGCATCTGTCACTACGCCCAGTTTTTACATGAGTGCTGAGCATTGGAATTCAGGTCCTCATGCTTGCACAGTAGACACTCGATGACGGAGACATCTCTCTAACCCCAAGTCACTTTTAACCTCCTCATTGGGGCCCATCAGTGTCTATCATGCCACTGGACTAAAGTTAGTTTACTAAATTAGCTTACTAGTATATACAATAATCTACCTTAAAATCCTGCACCTATCCATTCCCCTTTTTCTTTTCTTAAGGAGAATAACAATCTAATTTTTTGTTCCACCCCCAACCCTATAACCATCGTCCACAATCCTGAGAAACACGAAACCTTTGGGAGAGGGGTGTCGTCGTCTTAGAATTGCTTCCTGCTGTTTTACTAGTAAACTAATTTAGTAAACTATCAGCCTTAAATAATTTGCATGGTTATGGATTCTTGTATATTGATACAAATGTAAACTATTTTTATATTCCTATTTAAGATAATTAGTATAGCCAGGCAGTGGTAGTGCATGCCTTTAATCCCAGCACACGGGAGGCAGAGTCAGGCAGATCTCTGTGAGTTCGAGGCCAGCCTGGTCTACAGAGTGAAATCCAGGACAGGCACCAAAACTACACAGAAAATCCCTGTCTTGAAAAACAAAACAAAAAACAAAAAACAAAAAACAAAAACAAAAACAAAAAAAGATAATTAGTATATTGATACAAATACAAAACTATGTTTCTTGTATTGTACATATATTTTTACTCCGATTTGAAATACCTTGTATATTGATATGAATGTAATATTATGTTTATCATACTGTATGTATGTTCTACCTATGTTTAGGATATTTTGCATATTGATACATATCAAGGATATTGTTGTCATATTGCATATTGCACTATACATTTCTATCTCTGTTTAAGATATTTCATGTATTGTCACAATTTTGAGGTCATTGTCCTTTTACTGTACATTTGTTTACAGACTGTTCACCTTATTTATATGAAGCCTTAGTCCTTAGGTTATTTAGGTAGATAAGACTTAGAGATTTATAGTCACCCATGCTTGTCATCTCTATAGTTATATTAGTTAGATTGTCCAGATTTACAGATACAGAGGTCGGATGGACAGGTAATCTTCAAACACTTCATAGACCTAGAGAGTATGGCATTTAAATAATTCTGTTGACATGAGACATGATTGCTTCTAGCAGCACCATCTAATCCCAGGAGAATTCGGGCTTTTAAGACACTTGGTTTGGAAGTTTGTCTTCCTCCTGGCATAACGGCCTGCTGGGCAAAGAACTGCCCTTGCCTCGACTGCTGACAGTACGAACACTGTCCTTTCTGGATGAGCAGGACACAGGGGAAAGTGACTTCTGAACTCTGCCAAGACGGGGTAAGATAGTCTTTCAAAATTCCTGCTTCTGAAAATGGTCTGTTAGATACTCTAGGCCTGTAGCCAAAATGAATGCCCCAAAGGTGCTGAGAATCTTTAGGTGACTGTCCAGGCTGCCAGTTGCCTTTGTCTACTCTTGAAAGATTTTTGAAAATTGCTTGCGTGCATTTCCTGTTTCTCAGGTATTATTATATTCCTTCTCAGGTCTTTGATACAGTTACAATCTTCTTGTATCTTAGCTAGAACATATAAAGTACTAGATTCAGATTCTTCAGGATAGGACAGCTTTTGGAATAATCTCTCTAACATATCATTTACTTATGCTCTGGACATCTCTGTATTTTATTTAGTATGTGTCTCTTGTTTGATGTAATGTCATGTCTTCCTCCTGGCATAACGGCCTGCTGGGCAAAGAACTTGTTGGTTGTAATTCCATTTGTTTATGTCATTACCTTTTATTTCTCCTGGACAATATTTAATAATCATTCCTATTGTATGTAGTTTTGTGTTCGGTTAGAACCTTCTTGTTTAGACAAAAGGGGGAGATGTAGTGAGAGCTGTCTGAGCCATGCCCTGAAGCACCACCCCTAGTGAGGTAGCAGGTAGCTGTTACATCTGCCTATGACCTTCAGGTACATACTCCTGGGGTATGGCCGCCTGGGACCCTTAAGACCTGAGGTGCACGTATGCTCTATCGCTTTGCTACCTCGTGGTTTTAGATGCTGAGATCTTGGACCAGGCAGATCAATGTGGGACAGGTTTATAGAGTTAGGGTCTGATGTAGTCCAGGCTGGCCTCAAACTTGCTAAAAGCTGAAGAAGACCATGTATTCCCAATCCTCCTTCAGCCTCCCAAGTGATGGGATCACAGGACTGTGCCTCCATTCCTGGCTGCTGGTTTGGTTGAGACAGGGTCTCACTATAGATCCAGCTCAGTCTGACCTAGAACTCACTATATAGCTCAGATTGCCTTGAACTTGCAGTAATCCTCCTGTCTCTAACTGCTAAGGGCTGGGATTACAGGCCTGTGCTGCTACACCAGTTAGGGGCCTGTTTAAAGACATAGGGTAGACTGCATCAGTATCTTGAAACATTTCCTCTGCCACAATAACAAGAGTGGCATCAGTCTGAGGTGAAACTGCTGGACAGACACGCTTGCCGAAAGTACTTTTTGGATAAGATTCTGGTGGCTTCTGTGCAAGCTTGTGGTCCTGGCAATCTTCTGTGATGATTTCTATCAAGTATTCCTTAGTATAAGTACTTTTCCTTTGTAACTTTTCAGATTTATTTTTTGGTAGGGTTAACATGACTCCATTTTGATTCTGACACTCTTCACATTTCTGTTATGGGAAGATGAGCAAAGACAGAGTCGTCGACACCCTGGTATGTCGAGAACTTTTGCTGATTTGGTCACAATGAGCTATCACTAAACAAAGCAAGCACCTAGCACGGTGGTGCACACCTGTGATCCCATCACCTGGGAGGCTGAGGCAGGAGGATTGCCATGCATTGGAAGACATTGTGGACTATATAGTGAGACCCTGCCTGAAAATGAAACAAATCATCCATTCATATCATGGTATGGGGATCAGGCAGCAGACATTCTGGGGGAGCCTCCATCAAGGTCAGTCCCGGGAATAATTGTCAAGTAGACATCTTGTCTTCACATTGTCTCTATCCATTCTTGTTGCTGTAACAAAGTACCTTAGACTGATAATTTATACATAACAGAAACTTGGCACAGTTTTGGAGGCTGGGAAGTCCAAGGCAATGCCAGCAACTGATTCGGTGTCTGTTCAGGACCCTTGGTCTCATAGACTATTTTTTACTGTTTCTTTGTAGTAGCAGGGATGGGGATGGGGTGTGTGTGTGGAAATTTCCCTCAGGCCACTTTCATGAGGCACTAATTTCATTGTTCAGAGCTCTGTTCTTCTGACCCAATCACTTCCCCAATGCCCAACACCTTTATATCACCACCCGGGCGGGGCATTGCATTTCAACATTCGGAGTCAGGGCAAACATCCATTCTACAGAACGTTCCTTCCTAGTCCATGTCTGGAAGCACTTGTTAGTCCCATGACCAGGTTCTTCAGAAACAGAACCACCAAATCCTAAACGTACAACTTTTTTTTTTTTTTTAAGCCTGTGGTAGATGCCGGTATTTTCGGGTTGGCTGATTGCAACCTCGGATATAAGTCTTGTAAATGTAGAACAGATCAACCAGTTAATCCATGATCAGGACACATCTATAACCGATAAGCTTTGCTGGAGGTAAAAAAGTATTTCTCATAACCATGTTTTTAGCTTATCTTCAAAGTGTCCTGGATCAGGTGTGAGAGAGCTGCATTGCCCTGGATCTGTCTTTGACATTAGTTGAGGAGTCTACACCAGTCACATACCATTTTAGAGTTCTGAGTGGAGTCAAAATACCGTCTTTGGGAGCATTGGCTCTAGGGGCTTAAGAGAGATTTTTGTCAAAAAACTGGATCACAACAGCCTGTCCTGAGACAGGTCAGCGGACTCCATGCAGAGAGGGTCCGAGGTTATAGATGCAAAGTTTCCAACAGTTCTGCGAGCCGCATCGCCCACTCTAGTTGTTTCCGCACATATGCGGAAAAAGGGGGGCGCAACTGGAGTATGAAGATCGTGATATTTACTTTGGAACTTGAGTTTGTCAGCTCTTAGGAAGAGTCCGACCTTCCTACACTCCTCTGAGGGGCTCCCTCTGCAGTCATCCAGCCTGCGACTTCCTTTCTCGCTACTAGCCGCACACGCCCCAATCCTCACCGGAAAACTTCTGTACAAAGCCTGTCTTCCGGACGTCGGGCAAGACCATTGCCAGCCAGTGGCAGAGAAAAGGGGCGCCGTGGTCCCTGCACCCAGCTCCGACCACGCCCCGCACGAAAGGCCACGCCCTCACCCGCCTCCGAGCGCCCCGCCCCTTCTCGGCTAGGCCTCATTCGGTTCGAAGAGCCACGCCCCCACCCCGCCTCCTTCGGCCACGCCCTCTCAGCCTCGCCCCTCTTCTCAGAGCCACGCCCCCTCTGGTTCGGCAGTTTTCCCCGGCCCCGCCTCCTGTGGGCCACGCCCCTCCTGACATTGCGGACCACGCCCCGGCCCCGCCCCAGCCCGGCCCGCGCCCTATTTGGTCATTGGGGGGACCAGCGAGGCCGGCGGCGCTGCCGGGGAGCGGGACGCGGCGGAAGGGACGCGGAGCGGTCGCGTGCGTGGAGGGCAGCTCGGGCGCCGTGCGGTCGCTGCGGGCGCTCAGGGGCCCTGGGAACAATGGCGCTGTGCGCGCGGGCCGCGCTGCTGCTGCTGCTGCTGGGCGCGCTGCAGGTGCTGGCGCTGCCGGGGGCGGCGGCCGACGGTAGGTCCGCGGAGAGGAAGCGCGCTGGGGCGGCCTGCGTCTCCATGTCCGGCGTCCTCGTGGAAAGTTCCACGCATCTGCCGTAGACTCCGCGGGCCGAGGGGAACTGAGGTTGGGGCGGGTTTCCCGCTTGTCCTGGGGCCGCCTGGCTTTTCCGGGCTTGGGGGCAGCCGGCCGGCGTGGTGCCGGTAACCTGTTGAGTTTTCCTGGGATGGCCCTTCTGCCGAGGACTCAGCCTTTCCCTGGAGTTCTGTGGCTGGTAGAAAGACCTGTAGACTGAAATATGTCCACTGACTGCTGCAGAAACAGATCTGATTTTCGAATACCCACACAGCTTCCAGCAGAAGGTCCCCCAAGACGCTACAAGTTGGATTCCAGGGCCAGTGCTGCTGGCTGGGAGCCTTGCTTGGGTGTGCGCGCCTTGTTCCCCCCGCGCAGGTGAGGCTTATGCCGGGGCCGAGGCCACTAGGGAGGGCTGCGAGTCACCTGCGCAGCAACCTTCAGGTCTGAGCCCACGACGTCATTAAGGCCGTAACAAAATGTGTTGGCAGCCTTCTGTGCAGGGGATTTTTTGTTTCCCTTCGGGGCCTTGACCTTTTGGACCCTTTGAGAACTCTGAGTTTGTGAGAATTCTGTTTTCCCTTATTACCTACTAGAGTCCAGTCGCTAGGGAAATAGTAAACTAGGATGAGTAGCTTTAAGTGACCAGAGGCTTGTGGTTTTCAGTTCTGTCCATGTGTTGTGTGTGCTTTTAGTTTCATTTATGGAGAAATTTTCGTTCATTTTCTCCACCTGCTTGCCTTGTGTGCACAAATAAGTCTGTTTACTCTGAGTTAGTAGAGGAGAGTGGAGTGCCCTCTTCTAGCTTTTGCTGTCAGAACACATTTTTGTTGTTGTTCGATACTGCGTTCTGTTTATAAATGTCTCACTAGAGAGGTTAGTGCTATTTGGAAAACTTGAAATGCTCTGATGCCCTGATGTCATGAACTAGTAGAGCCAATGAATTTAGTTCTATAGACTAGTCACCTTCAAACTGTGCTAAAAGGAGGTTTTGTTAAGTGAGTAATCAACAGGACCAGGCCCCCTGGTAATCCCTGCACTTCAAAGGAAGTTTAAGGCCAGATTGGGCTACATAGGGAGACCGTATCTCTAAAAACTATACAACAAAACCAAATAACTCGTCTAGTCTTTGCATGCAACATGTAATTGGTATAAGCAGCATTACAATACATGGAGATTTTTAGCAGTCATACTGAGATGTGGCTAATATTGGCTAGGTACATCTTCTGCCATGTTCTGCACTGTAAATCACCCCTAGGATACTCATATACCATCTCCATTTTATAGCTGAGAATCTGAGACTTCCAGGTAAGCTAACTTACTTACAGTACAAGTAACACGTTTGACTTCAGATCGGAGCCCAGACTCTACCATTTCATCAGCAGGCCACATCAGCTGATGTTAGCTCTTACTGTTCTCATTCCACAATGCTGTCCAGAATATTGTGAAAAACAGAAGATAATGTCATTGAACTTCTGGTTTTCAAATATTATTCTGCCTGGCATGGTGGCACACGCCTTTAATCCTAGCACTTGAGAGACAAAAGCAAGTTGATCTCTGTGAGTTCCAGGCCAGCTTGGTCTACATAGTACCAGGACAGCCAGGGCTGTATAGAGCACCCCTGTCTCAAAATACCAAAATAGTAATTTATCATGATGATACTGATGCTGGGTTGGTGGCACACGTCTTTAATCCCAGCACTCAGGAGGCAGGATGGCAGGCTGTTAATATTTTTTGATAGATGACAAATAGACTTTCAACAACCTTGGGGGAATGAAATAACTTTTATTAACTTATAACTGAAAGCATGGAATGTCTGTTTAAACATTCAAGTATTTTGCCACTAAATACTGTCTCAGGAGTGACAGTGATTGATGCTTATGCAGCAGTTGAGACAGGTTGATCTTTGTTGTGGGGTCTTGGACAGACCACTTGCTAATAGATGGGACAGTGAAGCCAGAAGAGGGAGGAACCGAAGGATGGCTTGGTTGAGAAAGGAGCAGTTGGTGATGTCACACCAAGAAGATGGAGAGGAGAACATAGATGTATTGCAGGCTTTGGAATTCATCAGCCCCATCCACATCCAGACTCACTAATGAGCAGAGCAGCTTTGTCTGGGCCTCAGTTCCTGTCACTGCAGAACAGGGCTCCTGCCATAGACTTTCCAGGAGGCTGAGAGGAAGCATTTAATATTGTTGGCCACTGCTTGATGCCTGGACTGGTACATCTGGACTGATCAGGTCCTGTCTGAGTTCCGTCTCACACTGGATGATAGTCCCATCCAGAGGAAGATATTTGCATATAAGAAATAGATTTGTCAGTTGGTCAATATTTCAAAGTTGTTGTTGCTGTCTTTGTGTTTTAAAGGTTCTTTGGTTTGTTTTGGATTTCTGTTTTGAGTGAGGGAGTTTGTTGGGAGTGAGTTATGTCAGAAACATAAAACACCTTTGTGTCTCTTTACATTGGGAGTGACTTAGAGCAGGGCTCAGCCTGACCTTAATAGGACTGGTCTCTGTGACCGGAACAGTAGTAGTATTACCTGAACTCCCCTCGTGGGTTGTCTTTCTACCAGTTCCAAAGTAAACCACTGAAAGTTGCTCACCTGGAGCACAGGATTCTCTTCTCCCCTTCCCTCCAAATCTTAAGGTACTAGCTTAAAAATGAAAAGTCCTACTGAGATTTTCACTGAAAAATGAGAGAGCTACAAATATCATCTCTCCACTGAGTGAAACTAGGGGTGCTGGTGATGAGAAGACCAGGAGGAACCCATGAACAAGAGGGCCTTTCCAAGATGGTCCACAACACCCAGAACAGAGCTGACGTCACCAGCGGGTTGCACATAGTGAGCACTGCAAGTGCTTGTTACGGAAGCTTGCTGTGTTCTGTGTGGAAGATCTAACAATGCAACCTCAAACCCACTGACAGCTCCAGGACGTTTCATAGCAACAGTGGCACAAGCAGAACTTCCTGTGGCATTACCTCCCCTCCCCCATACCACTGCCATCCTCAGGCCTTGCCCATCTGCAGCTGTGAGTTCCCCTCCCCCTCATCTGCATACAGGCCCCAGGCTTAAGGACTCACTGTTTCTGACTAGGCATGGAGTATATGCATGATGGATATACATGCACTAAATGGGCCTCTCATTTTCTTCAAGCTCACAGTTCCTTCAAAATGCAAGACCCTCTTCCCCCCCCCCCCCGCCCCCCTGCAGCCCAGGAAGTGGAGACAGCCTGACTATAAGCATGTACAATGGACTGCTCATCAACCTGGTGGCATCTGTACGGGACACATTCTGCACTCTCCCTCAGAGCCCTGGCCATGCTGTCTTTGCATGGTGTAGTGTCTTTTCTGACCTCTCACACAAAAACAGTCAGAAGCTGGCTTCAGTGTGCATACCCTTTGGAGCCCCAAACCTTTCACTGAAGGGCAGAGGGCTCATACCAAGTTGAATCTTCAGTACGCTTTACTAATGCTTCTCTTTATTTTTATAGGCTCTCCAGGTGGAAACATCTCTGTGCCTCTACTGACCTCCAGTGTTAATGTGACAGGTAAATCTTAAAAATTCAGAGTTTCCTTCCATCTAGGCTATAACCCTACTAGCCAGGGAGTATATTCAAGCTGCTCCAGGGCCTGGCTGAACCACAAGTTTGTCTCAAGTGAACCCCATAGCCTGTGTAAAGGATTGCCCATTGTAGCCATTAACAGGTGGTGGTTCACTAGATGGTTGGTGTTAGTCCAGCAAAGATTGAGTAACTGAAGAAAAAGTATGGGAAGCTGGGTGCCTGTAATCCTAGCACTTGAGAGGTGTATGCAGGAAGATTAGGACTTCGAGGTGGTCCTCAGCCACATAGGGACTTCAAGGCAGCCTGGAATGCATGGGAACCCTGTGCGAGCTTGCTTTCAGTTGCTGTGATAAAATTCCATGAGCAAAATCAACATGAGGAGAAGACAGTTTATTTCATCATACAACTCTCAGGTCACACTCCATCACTCAGGGCAGGAACTCAGAGTTAAGAACTGAAGCAGAGCCCATGGGGGAATGCTCTTCACTGGCTTGCCCCTCAGGCTTGTTCAGCCTGCTTTCTTATCCAGTCCAGGACTAAAGAGAGAAATCCACGGGATTCTGCTAAGGAGTATTAGGGAATTTATTAGGACATGAATTGAGGAAATACACTCATGAATACAGAACTTAGTAAACAGCAGAAGTCGTCCTCTGTTCTGGCTGCGAGTGAATCCACCTGGCCATCCCATCACACCAGGAAGAAGGGACTCGTGACCCCTCTCCCTTTTAAGAGGACACATAGGACGGCAAGAAGCACACCTCCTTCGGGCCTTACAGCCCGAGGTCATGGGCAGAGCAAATACCACTACACAGGACCACCTGCCCGGGGATGGCACTACCCACAGTGGGCTGTGCCCTCCACATCATTCATTGATCAAGAAGGTTCCCCACAACCCTGCCTGTAGGCCAGTCTGATTGAGACCTTTCTCAGTTGAGGTTCACTCCTCCCAGATGGCTGGTGCTTAGTCAAGTTGACAGAATCCTAACCAGTACAGTCCGTGTCTCAAACAAAGCAAAAACATACTGGGATTTCAACCTGCATGTGGCTTGTGAAGTCATGAGTCTGCAGGTCCACTAATGAACAAAGTCCCCTGAGCTGTCATGGCTGGCTCTGAATGCCACCGTTTGAGCCATCAGACTTCGACCTGCCATCTTCCTTTTCCAGAGAGACCACTAATGAGGCCCTTCCTTCACTCACACTTTTAGTTTGGGACACATGAGCCCCTTCTTGGGGCTCTGTGCTCACTAGCTTGCAGGTACTATCACACGATAGGGCACCTGCCCACTGCCTTCATTTCCAGTGCTGACTTATCAGAACTTTCCCAGGGGCCTGCCCTGAGAAAATCTTTCCCAGATTCCTGGGGAAGACACTTCTTTCTTATCCAGTCCAGGACTAAAGAGAGAAATTCCTGGGGGGGGGGGGGGGGGGGGTTGGTCATCTGAGGGAAAATAATCTATGTACACCATGCTCTTTTGTCCTTTATTTCTCTAAGACAAAATTCTGTCTACATAGCTTCAGTTCCGTCCTGACACTCAGTTTCTCTCTGTCCCTTCTTTTTCTGTCCTCTCATAGTCTAATAGTAACTAAGCCCTTATGTTTTTGATCTCCTCTTCGTCCCCTGTTCCTTCATCCTCCATCTTTCCTCCCTCTCCTTACTCCTCGGCCTGAGCCAGCCTGCCTTACCATCTACAGAAACTCTGCCTTGTTCTCTTCTCCCCCCCAGCCATGCCACTCTGCTCTGACCAGGAATTCTGCTCTAGTCTTTACTGCACCTGGTTATGCCAAAAGCCCTATTGTCCTGAGGCAATAGCTCTGGGGCGGGGTGGGGGGCTGGGGGGGGTGGGGGGGGTGTACTAGGCCTGAAGGCAAGGGGTGGTCTGAGCTTCATTTGCACAAGAAACGAAGCTATGCATCTACAGCCCGCCTGTCTCCTAGGCCCTGCAGGGGTATTAGTTACCTAGTGGATCAGTAGTAGGTCTGAGAAGCTAAACTGTTTGCCATATGACCTGATATATATTGAAAGCTGAATAACACCAAATATTCCATGATAAATGGCTTCCCTCTTGAAGGACTGCTTGGTCGATCAAGGTATAGCTTATTATATACAGCTGGACTCTTATTTCATATTCTTGTGGCCCATGACACTGACAGAGTCAGAAACTAGAAAGGTTGCACATAGTCTGAGTGCTCAGGGCACAAAGTAGACCACATCTTGATTCCCTAAAATGTTTTATATTTAATATTCTCATGATAAAATATGGATGAGATGAAATTTCTGATTTTTGCCACTTTACATTTACAGTTCCTGCTATTACGTGCATTCACGTTATTGTGCAACTTCATGGAGTTGTGTTGTTATTTATTTCTTTGTTTAACCATGTCATACAATGTAGGTTAGGCTTTGCTCAAGTTCACTGTGTGATGCAGACTGGTCTTGAACTTGATATCCTCCTGCCTCAACCCTGTGGGTACTGGGATTAGAGACTTAGCCCACCCAGCTGGTCCCAGAGTCCTGTGTGGTTCATCCTCACACCCTGTGCCTTGTTCTCATTAGGTCTGCCTTTCCTACTGATGTCTAGTGAAACATAGCTATGCTTCTGTATGATCATAGTAATGACTGTGCTGAATTCCAGTATATGTGACAGAATTACAGAAAACTTCATGGGAGAGAAAAGGACTAGAAAGATGCCCCCAAGTATAGTAATATTTATCAACTGGGTTGATCAATTATTGTCAGCAAGTATAATGGTAATTACCACTGGGTAGTGAGTGTTTTACATATATTACTAGGCTGTTAGGTGAATGTCTCTTCCTGTTAGCTTATTTTAGGGGGAAGGAAAACGTGTGTGTTTGTGTGTGTGTGTGTACAGGTGTATTCACAATTCACCTGCGTGTGGTGAAGGCCAATGATTGGCCTCAGGTCTCTTCCCTTGTCACTTTCCATCTGTACTACTTTTGTTTATTGTTTTATTTATTATGTTTATAGGAGATGACTTAGCAATTAAGAGCTTTTGTTGCTCTTATCAAGGGAGAACCTGATTTCAGTGTTTAGTACCTACATCAGGTGACTCACACCCACCTATATATCAAGTCCAGGGAATACAATGCTTTTGGCTTCAGCAGGCACCTGCACTAGAGTGCATACACACACACACAAACACACACACACACACACACACACACACACACACACACACAACTAAAATGATTTTTTTTTTTAAAGTAAAACAGCAGAACTTTAAACGTGGTGGTGGGGTTATAGAAAGAGATTTGATCTGGGAAAGAGTTTCCCTCACTGCTCTGAAAAGCCAGTTCAGACTCAACCTGTTTGATTTTTCCTGCTATTAATGACATTCATGTTTGTGTGCTTGCATTTGAAGATTGCTGGTAACGTGGAATGTCCGTAGATTTTCCCTCAGATTGTAGAGTGGAATAATCATACACTGCATGCCCACCTACTGAACCAGATGGATGTTTGGATTACCCACTTGACTTGGTGCTATTTCAGGCACAAGGCATTTAGTAAATAAAATAGATCTGAGTTTCCTCTTGAGTGTTCCATCAAGGGAGGGGAGGGAGTATAAGGAAGAAATGAACTGCAGATGGTTTGAGATGGTGATAAGAGGTAAACAGGTAAAATCCATACCTAAATAGGTGTTGGGTTGGGTGGAGACTGACCACGGGTCTGCTTCAGGTTCTTTGATGTGGGTAGACCTGTACAAGGTGGGCTGGCTTAAGCTGAGACTTGAAGACTGGAGAGAGCCAGCGCTATCCACAACAGAGGAAAGAACCCTCCAGGCAGGGGAAACAGCTGGCGTAGGCACTGTGTTACAGGCACTCTGAGGCAGGAGCGACCGTCTTCCTCCAAGGAGTATTGGCAGTGACGTGGAAGGGTGTCTGCTTTTTGGTTATGTTGTCATTTACAGGAAATAGGGGACAAAACAATTACGGATTAGCTGTCAAAACATAGGAGGCTAGAAACGGGTCATGGCAGCTCAGTTAACTTTTCAGGGTCTCTTTTCCTCAGAAGATGAGGGCTCTTTTTTCTGTAGTGTCTGTCAGTGAGTCTAGCCCACTGCACTCTCTCATACTCCGCAGCTAGGATGATGCAATGCCCAGGCTTTCCTTCCACGTCTGTCTGTAATACACCGGCATTGTGATTAGGAACCTGAACTGTACCTGGCATGTTGATGACTCGACCAGGACTGCTGTGCACATCACCACTGTAAGCTTGTTGTGAGTTCCTTTGTTGTTGTTGTGGCTGGTTTAGGTGCCCCTTTTCTGGTTGTAAAGGTAATTCATGGTTCATGTGGAAATTTTGTAAGATACAGTAACTAGCTAACATCATTACTTGAGGTAGTTTGTTTCATGTGTGTGTCCATGGGTTGTGTGGAGGTCAGGGAACACCTTATAGGAGTGACTTCTCTGTCCTGCATGTCCTGGGGATGGAACAAGACTGTCAGGCTTGGCAGCAAGCACTTTAACCAGCTGAGCCATCTTGCCAGCCCAATAACAATGTTTCATACTTGAAAACTGCTGAAAGAATAGACTGAGGTCTCACCATAAAAAAGTAAATGTGTGAGGTGGGGCGTGATTTAGCCAATCCACGGTGGCTCAAAACATGTAGTACACCGTAAATATATACACAGTTTTAAAAGTACTCTATTTTAGGTTTGGGTTTTTTGTTTGTTTGTTTTTCAGCTTAAATTTGTGAGCACAGTATTTGAAAAATGGGAACTGAGACCCTCATGGCCTGTGCTTATAACATACTTGCTCACCCATGTGGCCCATTGTCCCTCTTTCTTTCTTTCTTTTTTGTTTTGTTTTGTTTCTTTTTATAGAAGAAGCAAAATTACTTTATCCAGAGCAAAAAAAGAGTTCAGGTCAGGGAGGGAGGGCTGCACAGTCCAGACTGGTGGCGGGCCACATGAGCGAGAGTCCCCAGAACCCCGGGCAGTGTGTGAGGCCTCCTTTTAGCAGGTCAGGATGCAGGCGCTGCTCGCCAAGCGGGTAGTGTGAGCAGTTCTTTTTGTTTTGTCGGGTTTTTTTTTTTTTTTTTTTTTTGGTTTTTTCTTGTTGCTGAAAATTTTTTCATACACTACACTCAGATCACACATTCCCCTCCGCAACTCTTACTGGACACTGTATTTTATAACCTTTGCTTCAAATAGAGTTTCCTTGCTACTTTCCCAAGAAGAGGAGAGAGGGGAAGGGGGGGGTGAAAAAAGGAAAAAACACTGTGTTGGGTGCTCTGAGACTGGCCTGCGGGCTCTGGGAAACTGGTTTGGTTGCTTGCTCTCCTCACTAGTTTTTAGTGTCTACCCATGGTATGTATTTCATGTTGTTCTTCAGAGAAAATAAAAAGAGAAAAAGAATCATTTTGTTGTTGGTTGGACATGGAGGATATGTAGTCTCTCTGAGTCTCTCCTTCCATTCGGCAGCACAGGCCTCACAGAGTAGGTGAGGTGGCATGTAAGGACCCCAGCACTCAGCACTGACCAAGAACTCATATGGTTCTGTTCCTCCTGCTTCTCCAGGCTCCCCTGGCTCCCCTGCCTCAGGGCCTTTGCACCAGACTGGTCTTGATACTAAAGCACTGTCCTTCCTGTGTCCGCCTTTGCCTGCCTGTTATCCGTACGTCAGAGTGCTGGACTCTGAATGCTCAGGCCTCCCTCCTTAGTGAGCAGACCTTGATCTCACAGATTTCTATGTCCACATGATGCTTTCTTCCTGTTACTCCAACTGTACAGCCAGTGCCTGAAGGGGCAGTGCTGATTTCAGCCACCACATCCCAGGGCCCAGTGCAGGACCTGGCACGAAGTTCTGTTGGAACAGTAAGTGATAACCAAGCGTTCTGCACAGAAGAAGTGTACAGGCTGTCCTCGCCCGGGTGCCAGGAGTCACCAAGGTGTAGTCAGAGCTCTTGTGTTTATGGGAGTTGCCATGATTAGGTTCTGTGTAGAAGCAACCCTGAATCTTGCTTCTTCCCAGGTGAAATCAGGCTGCACACCTAGCAGCTTCTTGGCAGGACAACATCTCTGCTTTGTAAGAAGGTAGAAAAGGCAAGAGGAAAAAGGCTGGTCCTGCAGCTCTCCTAAGGAGGACAACTGTCTCCCTGGAGTTTGAAATTGATTATAATGCAGTCAAAAGCCATGGAAAACTCAAAGGTGGGCAATCCCATGATTTGATTTCAAAGAGCAAGGTTCATGATTAGGAACCTGTTGAGTGAGTGTAGATGGCTGTAGGCCAGGGCAGTGGTGAGAAGTCTGCACAGGCCTTCTGCTGATTGACTGGGTATAGCAGGTGGGAGTAGGGACTGCAAGCTGGTGTTTTGAGCTCAGATGTTTCATTGTTTGGGTCAGTGAGCAGACACTTCACCCCCACCTTTGGAGATCATTTCAAAGGGAGAAATTAAGATTGAGCACTGTGAGTTCACAGCAGACTGGAGAGGCCCGACAGGCAGAGACATGTGAGAGAGGAAAGGGAACCGGGCTAGAGAAGGAGACTCCCTCTTATTGTGCTCATTGTCTGTGCAAGGCAGCGGTGACTGGGCCGTGGCAGCACTGAAGATAGGCAGTTTTCACTTCAGTGAGCCACTTACTAAAAAGGGTTCTTGTGCTTGTGGATCAATGGCTCCTTCAGTCCTGGAAATGGTTAGGTTACCCATTGCTTTTTAACTTTTAACATAACTTTACAACTTGCATCGGTCTTTATTTACTTACTTACTTACTTACTTACTTGTGTGTCTGTATTCTGTGCCACATGTATGCAGATACCCATGGAGGCCAGAAAGGGAGACCTGGAGTTACAGGTGGTTTTTGAGCCACCCAGTGTGGGATTTAGGAACTGAACTTGAGTCCTCGGAAAGAGCAGTAAGCTCTTGTCTTAGTCACCACTTTATTGCTATGAAGATACACCAAGGCAACTCTTATAAAAGAAAATTTATTGAGGGCTTGCTTACAGTCTCAGAGGCTTAGTCCATTATCATCATGGCAGAGAGCGTGGCAGTAGGCAAGTGTGGTGCTGGAGAAGTAGCTGAGAGCTATATCCTGATCCAAAAGCAGAGGGAGAGGGAGATCCATGCTGAGCCAGGTGTGAGCTTTTGAAAACTCCAAGCCCACCCCCAGTGACACACTTCCTTCATCAAGGCCACGCCTCCTAGTCCTTCTTAAATAGTGCTACTTCCTGATGACTCAGTATTCAAATATTTGAGCCTTTGGGGGCCATTCTTACTCAGACCACTCCAGCAGGCTTGACTCCTGAGCCTTCTCATCAGCCCAGATTCCATTCCCATCTCCAGAGCAGCAGCGCTCAAACGGAGCCCTAAGTTATTAGAAATACCAACCCTGGTGCCTGTTGAGACAAATTAAATCTGAGTGGGGAAAAGCAGAGCATTGAAACGCTCCACTGTGTCTGAAGTAGAGAAGCACTGCCCCACCCCCGCTCCCACAGTGGCTGAGGGGCCATCTCCTCCTCAGTGGTCTTTGCATAGGTACATGCTCAGCATGGCGGTCATAACAGATGTGAAGAAAGAACAGTTGATGGCATTTGGCAAGTAAGATATTTGTTTCCTTGCTGGGGTTTAGAATATGTTGCCTGGTGATGGTCACTGCGTGGAGGCCTTCTGAAAACAGACCTGACACCCCACCTGTACAGGCATGAGGGCGGTTACAGCAGCTAGACCCTTGGTGTGGTGGGGATTTTACTCTACTGGCTGACCTGTTTGATCTGATAGTCAGTCCATTAGCTGTCAAGAGAGTAAGGGGAAAGTCCGTAGGAGACTTTGAGCTTCCCTCAAGTTTCAGAACTGAAACTGAGATGTTACAGAGAATAGCGGAGAGGTCCCGTCCCATGGCAGACTCTGCGTAGGTCAGCATGACACCTGTGTTCTAGGCACCTGTCCAGGGTTAGCCATGAAATGTCCTGAAACATCAAAGCTAACCTTGGCAAAGCCGTCATCCCCATTAGTCCTTTTGTGGCAGTGTAATGAGAGAGAAGGAGACGACAAATGTGAATTTTTTTACTCATTTATGCCTTGAAACTTTGCCCTTTGAGAGACTCCTGTGAAGGTGGGCACTTTGATTTTTGTGGATTTTGTGAATATACATGAAGACTTTTCAAAACCATAACCCTAATGTCATTTTCACACTTTAGAAAAAACTCAAGTCATGTTTTAGGTGGCTGTCCAATCATTGCCCTTTGAATAATTTTTCATAAACTAACTCTGAAAAAAGAAAAAGAAAAATTTGACAAACCCCTACCCACTGAGTCAACCTACTGACCATTTTTCCATTTCATTGCTCTCCATGGTCAAGCTCCAGTGAAACCAGCAAGCTTCTGGCTCCTCTAATGGGGTCTTAGTACCCTCCACTTTCCCAGAACCCTTCCATCCTCATGTCAACAACCACAGTATCAACATTTTAAAAAATATTTCTTTTTAATGATGTGTTCACTGCAAATGCAGATGCCCTTGGAGGCCAGAAGGGGGCGTTGGATCCCCCTGAGCTGGGGTTGTAGGTGGTTGTGAGCTATGGCAGTCGGTGCTCAGAACAGAAAACCAGCCCTGGTTTTCCTTTTTTTCTTTTTGTTACAAAGTCTGCCTGTTTTTCCAAATTGTCTCATATGGTCTACATACCATAGCCAGGACCAAACTTTAGATTCCGTGCGTGCGTGCGTGCGTGCGTGCATGCGTGCATGTGTGTACAGTGCTGCTTTTTCAGTTTCTGATTTATTTCACCTGACATGATCCTCAGTCCATCTGTGTCACAGGATGGTCGGGATGTCTTTTTATCATCAGTGGCATTCTGTTGTGTGTACCCACCACATTGTCTTTGTCATCAGCGGGTGCAGTTAGGTTGTTTGCATTTCTGGTGATTGAAAGCTGCAGTCAAGATGGGCATGCAGCTACCTCTTTGACATGCTTGCTTGTTTTCCTCTGGATTGAGACCCAGACACCTGTCTGCTGCTGACAGTGGAATACTAAAGTTGTCAGCTAATGTTGTTGAAATTTTATCTCCACTTCCTCTTGCTGGACCGAATCTCCCATCATTGTATAATGGTCATATTTATTTGTACTGCTTTTGTTTTAACACATATTTTACCTGTGAGGCTACCCTCTCTTTTAAATTCCTGTTTTCATGGGATTCTGTCTTCTTTCTTTACTTTCAGTTTGCATGTGCTCAAACAGTTGAACTTAGTTTTGTAAAGATCATTTAGTTTGATAGAAATATGGGGTTCTGCCCACATTTACTCATTGTCTTTTAATTGGGGATTTAATGCATATACTTCAAGGTTCCTGTTGATCGGTTGGGTCCGAGTCTATCTTATTTTTACAACCCGTTTTCTAGTTTTGCTGTGTTTCCTCTTCTCTTGCAGTCTTTGTGGTTAAGTGACTGATGGTTTGGTTCCTTGCTTACTACTTTTGGGTCTTATCTGCTAGTCTTGATTTGTGGTTTTGTTTTGTTTTGTTTTTCCATGAAACTTGAAAGAAACAAGCCTTGATTGTAAGTAGCTGTTTCAAAACTAGTCCACTGATTTCCTTAGCACTCAGGCACGAGAATCACTGTGCCCTGGTGTGCCAGTGGGAGACTGTCACCAAGGCTCTTACTCAGCTGCCATCTTCCTGGGAAGAACATGTTTTTAAACGTTATGCAACAGGTTCTCTTTATCTTCCTTTTCTAGTGAAAAGGGAGGGGGGCTTTCAGTGTTGTATAGCAACAAAAAGCACAGCACCAACATTTGCACATGGTGATTATAAACTTCCCTTTTCATGGTATAGAGTCAAGGTGGTTTTAGTAATTCCTTAATGAAGTTGAAAACTTAAGGTTGATTGTAGGTTATGTAGCTCCATTGTAGAACACTTGCCTAGCATGCAGGAGGTCCCAAGTTCTATGCCTGGCACTGTAATTAAGTAAATAAATAATGAAATTATTAACTGTATGTCTTACACATTTAAATGCTTTAAGTGTGGAATGGTTGTGATAAAGAAATTTATTCTGATCCGTTTCTGTTGATGCTTGAGTTAGATTGCTTACTTGTGAGAGTCTTTGTTCTGTTTTGGTTCCTTCCTGCTTCTCAACCTCCCTAGTGCTGGGATTACAGGCATTTGCCACCAGCACCTGTAAGAATTTACCAGCCAAGCCTATAAAGAATCAGGTTTGCCAGACAGGAGGCTCTTGATCTTAGGGGTATTTAGGGTTTCTAATGCTGTAAAGAGACACCATGACCACAGCAACTCTTATAAAGGAAAACATTTAATTGGAGCTGGCTTACATTCAGAGGTTCAGTCCATTATTGTCATGGCAGGAAGCATGGCAGCACACAGGCAGACATGGTGCTGGAGAGGTAGCTGAGAGTTCTACATCTGGATCTTCAAGCAGCAGGAAAAGACAGTGAGTCACTAGGCCTGGCTTGAGCTTCTACAACCTCAAAGCCCATCCCCAGTGACATACTTCCTCCAACAAGGCCATACCTCCTAATGGTGCTGCCCCCTTTGGGCCTATGGGAGCCATTTTTATTCAGATCACTTTACTCCACTCCCTTTAGGAGCATTTGCCAGGGTATTGCATCACAGCAATTGTCTATGAGCAACTTCAATTACCTGAACTTTCAAGCTTTAGTTACCTCTAACAAGACCAGAAAAAGCCTCCGGGTCCACTGTCACTGGCTAAGCCCAGGTCACTCCCTGCCTCAGGCTTTTCAGCTCACTGGTTGACTGCCAAAGCTAAGTAATAAGTTATTTTAAAAACAAGATGGCTGGGCACAATGCTCAGGGACAGAGCACTTGGGCTGAATCCTTGACCCCCTGTGGTGATGGTGGTGGTGATTTGAATAAAAATGGCCCCCACAGATCCATTAGGAGGTGTAGCCTTGTTGCCATGCTTCCTGCCATAACGATAATAGACTAAACCTTAGATCTCTGAATTGTAAGCCAGCTCCAATTAAATGTTTTCCTTAATAAGAATTGTGTGGTCATGATGTCTCTTCAAGCAACAGAAACTCTAAGACAGAGTTGGTACCAGGAGCTGGGGTACTGCTCTGATAGGCCAGGCCATGTTCTTGTTGCTGGAATGTGGACTTTGGGACTTTGGATTAGAAAAGCAGCTGAATACTTTTAAGTGGACCTTAAAGGGCAGTACTAGTAGGATCATGGAAGACAGTGGTGCTGAGATGATTTGAACTGTGAGGGCCTGGTTCAAAACAAAGCACTTCCTCATGTATTGAGGCTGGGCAAGGTGACCCAGTATGAGGAGTAGGGTCCCAAAAGCCAGTAGGAGAGTCAGAGACAGCCTCTCTTCCCTCTGTTTGGAGTCCTATAAGAGGACCAAGCTACACAACTGTAACATATATGCAAAGTACCTAGATCAGCCCAATGAAGGCTCCCTGGTTGTCAGTACAGTCTCTCTGAGCCCCTATGAGGCCAGGTTAGTTGATTGGGTGAACCTTCCCATGGTGTCCTTGACCCCTCTGGCTCCTCCTCCACGCCTTTCTCCTCCTCCAAAGGATTCCCAAGCTGCACCTAATGTTTGGCTATGGGTCTCTGCATCTGTCTCCTTAAGTTGCTGAATGTCGCCTCTATGATGATAATTAGGCCAGGTACCAGTTTGGTCACAGGAGATGGCCAGTTCAGGCTACTTATCCACTATTGCTAGGAGTCTAAGCTGTGGTCCTCCTTATAGATACCTGGGAGATTCCCCTGTGCCAGGCTTCCACCCAACCCCGAAATGCCACTCAGCAGTCCCCTTCAACACTCTCCCCTTCCGTATGCCCCCAACCTGATCACTCATGTTCCCATCCCCACCTGCCCTCAGTCCACTCATAAAATCTATTTCCTCATACCAGGGAGATCTGGATGTCTCCCCACCCCCATGAACCCTCCTTATTAACTAGTCTCTGTGGGTCTGTGGATTGTAGCATATAATTATCCTTTATTTTACAGCTAATATCTACTTAAGAGTACATACCATGTTTGTCTTTATCAGTCTGGGGTACCTCACGTAGGACATTTTTTTTGTAGCTCCATCTATTTGAGGCTCAGCATGTTTCTAACATGCCTGGTTGACAGATACATAAGGACTCTCTGTCCTGCCATTCTTGAGCATGAAAACTGATACAAACTGTAAGTAAATTTGTTGCAACTCTTTTGCAACTCTGGGGAAAGGTGTCCTGACTACCTGGGGAGTCAGGCAACATCTTGAGCTGCTCAGGATAGCTCTGCCCTGGAGGTATCCCAGACACCTGGTGTAGCTAGAGTTTTCCTGCCTGGCCCACAGTCAGGACAAATCTCTATCACCCGCCAGTCCCACAGCCACTCCGACCAAGTAAACACAGAGACTTATATTGGTTACAAACTGTATGGCTATGGGAGGCTTCTTGCTAACTGTTCTTACAGCTTAAATTAATCCATTTCTATAAATCTATACCTTGCCACATGGCTCGTGGCTTACCGGCATCTTCACATGCTGTTTGTCATCATGGCGGCTGGCAGTGTCTCTCTGCCTCAGCCTTCCACTTCCCAGCTTTATTCTCCTCCTTGTCCCACCTACACTTCCTGCCTAGCCAATGGCCAATCAGTGTTTTATTTATTGACTAATCAGCAACACATTTGCCATACAGAACATCCCACAGCAACCTGGAGCTGTGCAGCTCTGATGGCTGGGGCTGCAAAAATGCAGCCCAACCCTGGAGGGGAAGTTTTTCTGACTTCTTAGAAAAGTCAGGCCTGGAACTGCTTCAGCAGGGAAGAGTATCCCGACTGTTTGGGACAGTCAGAGTATACCTGGTGTGATGGGGGATGGTTGCCCCGCAGGATATTTCAATCCTGCTCCTCTCCTGGAGAGCGACTACAGCTGAGCTTTTGCTCAGCCCCCACTTAAGGGGGCTTTCTAGCACAGCTCTGCTTCTCCAGCCTAAGAAATTGCAAAAATGTAGCAATCTCCTCCGACTCATGAGAAAAGTGTTACTTTTTCAGCTCTTTCAGCTCCTCCTTGCTCTGTCCACTGAGGGACGTCTCAATAAGGGTCTTCTCTATGCCAGTAAATGAAGATCTTCACACCCCAAACTCTTGAGAAAGAGATTTATTTGGAAAGGAGGAGTCCAGGTGGAGAGAACAGCTCTTTTTTTTAACTGACCAGGCAGGGCTGTTTACATAGGATGTCTTGGGGGTGGAGTCAACCAGGGGTTGACTTGGGGCCCAGGGTTCTATTGTCCTGCTTTGTGACTGGTTGGTTTCACAAGTCAGTTGGCCAGGGGCAGCGATGGCTCTGATCTGACTGAGCCAAACTGTTTCTTTCCGCCCTGGTCTGAGCCATCTTTCCCTAGTTCTGGGGTCCAGGGTCAAGGTGGGTTTCCTTAGCCAGCCCCTTTCTCTACACAAACCAGGGACATTCTTCATTTCCTCTTCTACGTTTTTACAAAGATAGGTGTTATGCCTTCTCAGTGTTTCTCAGTTGTGTTTCTGAGAAAGCCACCTGGTGAGCATGGTGTTGGATGTTCAGGTAAACCTCCTTCTGACTCATATCTTGAGGACCCACTTCAAACCCGAATTTTACAAAGTCAGGAAACTAGTAATGTCTCCATAAATCAAGTTTTAACTGTCAAGGAAGGAATTCAGTCTTTTGTGCCCTGCTCCACCCACTTCCCACCTTCACTTCCAGTCTGTGGGATGCCAGTAAAAATCCTTCTCCATGAGCTCTGCATGTGGAGTGCCTCCTCAGCCAGTCATCTCCTTAGACACATGCTCATGAGGCAGTTCCAGCCTCAGAGGCCTCCAGATTCTCAAGGTTCTTTGTCCCCACATTCTAGAAGCTTCAGATAGCTTGGGTTAGGTTTGCTTTGTCTTCTGTCTCCGACAGACGGTCATCTGTCTGTCCTGTACCAGCATTATGCCTCCCTTTAATTGCCCACTCCACCCTCAGTTGGCCTCTTTTAATCAGCAGTCAGCCAGGAACTTGTTCACAGTGTGTCTAAAATTAAAGTCATTTTGTTCTTTTCTTGTCCAAGAGTTGAGATTCAGTTGTTTTAGGAATACACAGCCCCAGGGACAGACCTGGCTGGGGTGGAATGAAGAAAAGACAGGCAGATGACACAGGAAGCTGGGGTCAGTGGTCTGGGGGTTCTTAGCTGGAGAAACTGCAGCCCTGGCAGCTCGGGTGTTTGTGACAGAGTCCAATAGAGAGATGGGTCATTGCATACCACTGGACACTAGGCAGGGTAGCCAATCTTAGTAGTCGTAGTCTCCAGGGTTGTGGGGGGCATCTTTAGGCTGGAAATGGGGGTAGAGGGAAAAAGCTATGGTGGACATTTTCTGCACATACTGTCAACACTTGGTCCCCAAAAAGGCTTTGCCATCCTTCTGAGTCTGAGGCTGTGAGGTCATTGACATGGCTGAGCTTTATGTCAACACGCATTCCCTCAGGACCTGCACTCATTCAGGCTTCCTTTGCTCCCTGCAGGGTGTGTCTTATTTAAAATATTTACAGACCTCTGGACAATTGTGGCTGTTAACACTCGTGCTTTAGCCTTTGAGGTGATGCTTTAGCATGTAAAGCAAAAACTTGAAAGGGTCCTGGCCTCTTGCCACTCCTTCCAGTAACTCCTAGACAGTCACAGCGAGACATGCCCGCATTGTTTGCTACTGTGAGTAACGGAGACATGCCCGCATTGTTTGCTACTGTGAGTAACGGAGACATGCCCGCATTGTTTGCTACTGTAACGGAGACATGCCCGCATTGTTTGCTACTGTGAGTAACGGAGACATGCCTACATTAGCATTGTTGGTTTGGACTCTTGTATCAACTGCAGGTTCAGAGCCCCAAGCTTAGTGGAGTTTTAAAGTATTCCTATTATGTAGTGTCGTCAGGAGCTGGGCAGTAACTCAGTAGGGCTCACTTTATATTGCAGTCATTACCGGTGTCCATAGGCCTCACGTGGTTAGCTTCCCTCTTCTCCTGAAGAGGGCTGTGGAAGCTAGCCTCAGAGGTCAGGAGGCATCACCTGCACCAGATTCTCTTTCTCGGAAGAAAAACCTCAAGACAAGGAATGTAAAATCAGACCTCAACTTTTGGAAGGGAGCATGCGTAGCAAAGAGTTTGTAGACATGTTTTCTTGGGGGTTAGGGACCTATCACACAGTACATGTGCGGAGGTCGGAGAACAAATGGCAGGACTCAGGTCTCACCTTGTAAAATGTGAGTTTCAGGGATGGAACCAGGGCGTCAGACTTGACAGCAAGCACCTGTACCCACTGAGACACATTGTTGACTCTGTTTGAAATGTTCCCTATTTTGTCCTATTTCATTGTGTACCATGGTGTAGATTCGTATAGTTTCCTTAGCCATACCCCATCAGTGCATATTTTATTCTTCTAAGCAGTTTTGCAGTGATCTTGCATGTACATCATTAGCAGCTTGAGCTAGGACTTAACTCGATTCCTAGATGTGGGATTTGGGGCATCAGTAGTTGTGAGATTCTAAGGACCATAAGGAATGGATCTCATGTAACAAGAAAACCTAAATATGTACAAACCTACCTGACAGTACAGCTCTTAGGAAAGGTTTTAAACACTTTCTAAAACCAGTTACGTCGAATGCAAAGAGCAGATGTCAAAAGACATATTGTACATAGAGTAGTTAATAAAATTTAAACCATGGAGAGTAGTAGCACTATATGGTGTAGAAACCCTGCCAACTGAGATAGTGTAAAGAAACCCTCCGTTGGGACAGTGACTTCCTAAGAGGGAAGCAGATAAGGGAACACTTGCACCTTGGGGGCTTCGTTACTGAAGACTGCCTAAGTTAGGGTCGTATTGCTGTGATAAAACTCCATGAACAAAATAACTTGGGGAGGAAAGGGTTTGTGTGTCCGTCACTGAAGGAAGTCAGGACAGGAACTCAAACAGAGCAGGAACCTAGAGGCGGGAGCTGATGCACAGGCCATGGAGGGGGGCTGCTTACTGACTTGCTCCTCATGGCTTGCTCAGCCTGCTTTCTTATAGAACACAGGACCACCAGCCCAGGGATGGTGCCATTCACAATGGGCTGGGCCTCCCCCATGAATCACTGATTTAAAAAATGTCCTACAGGCTTGTCTATAGCCCATATTATGAAAGCATTCTCTCAATTGAGGCTCCCTCCTCTCAGATGGCTCTAGCTTGTGTCAAGTTGACATAAAACTAGCCAGTACACAGACTGATGAGAACACAGATGTTTCTGTTATTGGCACCTTTCTTGTACCGGTCAGTATTGGCAAGTGGGGAGGGGCTGTGGGTACAGCCAACTGGCAGGTTCAACCCCAGCAGGAAAACACAACAGAAATCAAAGTTGTGAGACACTATGATCTTAAATGCTTTAAAAGCGAGCTTTCTGCTTCTGGTCTTTGTGACAAGTATCCGTGTGTGTCTTCTGATGCTGTCTGTAGTGCTGTGAGGACTGTCAAAGGGGAACCCGTGTCTGAGTGAGCACTTTGCGTGGCAGAGCGCTATCAGCTGGGCCTTCGCTGCCGAACAAGATGTTCAAATGGCACCACTGTGGCATGGGCACTAGGCTTGCAAAAGAAGTCCTGTTAGCCCTCCTCCAGTCCAAGAGATCACACAAACTTGAAAACGGGAAAACCACCTGGCCTGGCATCATGTGGGAATTTGGCCTTTCAATCTAATGACCAATGGGATAGAGCAGATTGACCTGATGGGCATGGTTTTCTGTGAGGATCCGTGACCTTTTAAAAATCAAGGTGGGAGAGATGCGTGCCCTCTTGGACATGGAAGGCTTCCTGATGCCAAAGCTCAGTGACCTGGTCCAGACCTTTCCTCATCCCTCCCAGGTGGATGGCGCCTCTTCATTCTGTATTCATGAATGTGTTATATCAATTCATCCTTTAATAAATAAGTCCTGATCCAAGACTTCCATGGCCTCGATTGTCTGGCGCACCCAGCACGGGCGCACATAGGCTGCTGCTGTCTGAAATCCAGGATTTTTAGAAAACATTAAGCATGTGTATACTTTAGTGTCTCAAGGTTTTGCTGTTCCTTTGTCTTTCAGGGAACATATTGGGCATTAAGTATTAAACTTGGTTGTGCAGAGTCAGCCCAGGTAGCTTATACCTGTAACCCAGCCTTCACAAGGCTGAGGCAAGAGGATTGCCAAGAGTCTGATGCTACCCTTTACATAGTGTTTCAGGACAGTCTGGGCTATGGATTGAGGCTCTTGTCTCTAAAACAATTACTATCATCAAAGCTGGGTGTGGGAACCATGCCTGTAATGTGGGTACTCAGGAGAACGAAGCCAGAGGACTGTAAGTTTGAGGCCAACCTGAGCTACACAGCAAGTTCCAGGCCAACCTTAGCTACATAGGAAGAACCCTGTCTCAAAAACCAAACAACAACAACCAGAAAACTGGTACCTTTCCACGGGGACCTGAGATGGTTGCCACGTGCTCCATTGCAGCAGTTGTTGCCTCTAGGGGCTTCTCTGCTGACATTGAGCAGCTGCTGTTTTGCTGACTGGCTCTCTCTTTGTTGTGGTGCTCTGAGCTTGTGGATAACCACATTCTTTTGTGGCAGCTGCGTATTGCACATGCCTATTCTGTGTTTAGGCCATAAATCTTCTGTAACCGAGTGGCAGTACCATCTGCATAGCCTATAAAATTGCTAGTACAGCTTTAATAGTGTTATCTCAGGCATGATTTCTCCCTCATCTCAGCCCTTCAGAGACAGTGCAAAGACACAGGGGTATGTGAGAGGTCACTGTCAGTGCCCTGTGTGGGCCCCCTGATGGAGACGAGCCCATAGTGTTTCTTATATGCAGATTCAGGGAACATCAAAGTGTTTTGTGCTGAAATTGATACTTGAAGTAATTCTGAGCATGTTTGCGTTGTAACTTTTTCAACCTAAATTCTTTTTAAATTTTTTTATTTTATATAAACTGGTCTTTCGCCTGCGTGTATGAGGGTGTTGGAACCCCTGAAACTGGAGTTATAGTTGTGAGCCACCATGTGGGTGCTGGGGATTGAACCCAGATCCTCTCGAAGAGCAGTCAGTGCTCTTAACCACTGAGCCCATGTCTCCAACCCCCTCAATCTAAGTTCTATTCATGGTTTTATCATTCCAGCCAGGAGCGTGTTAAAGGGTAGCACTGGGCAGTGGTGTACCTCCTGGCCCATTCCAGCCAGGCTTTCTGACTCTGTGGCACTGCTGTCCCTTCTGACTAACTTCTCGTCATGGCCTCCACACTTGTGACCTTCTGTGTGCCTTTGTTTTTTCTGTAAGTGGGGCTGATATCTGCCTCAGAAACTCTGTAAAACAATCTTTGGCATAGAATGGGAACCAAGGTAATATGGGGCCAGCAGCAGAAGATACAGAGGACATGGACTCAGCTCAGCAGAAGACACTGGCCTTTCAGTTATGTTAGCCAACCTGACACCTCAGGAGGGGTAGAAAGTGTGGCAGTGAGACACTCCCTCAAATGAGAGCCCAGGGGCGCGCGGAGGCCTGCAGTGCGGCCCCAAGGACTACTTCTTGGGGCCAGAGCAGCTGGAACAGGGCGGGCCTTGGTCACATTTACATATAGTATACATATTTGTGCCAATTTCTATGTAAGAATCTTCCCCATTGCCTTGTATGTTTTCTAATTTTCTACAGAAAGAAATTTGGATTCAGCTTGTAAAATGAAAGGTAAAAACTGCTTAAAATGTACTTCCAGCATTAGAATGCCAGTGTCTGAAGAAAGGGAGAAAGCATTTCCTTTCTATCTGATCTAGAAAAGCCATTGCTAGCATGATAGAAAAACAAATGTTTAGTTATGTCGTGTGTGTGTGTGTGTGTGTGTGTGTGTGTGTGTGTGTGTTAGGTACATGCATCCTCATGCTGATCCCAAGAATCATTAATTTCTAAAGTAATAGAAATATAATTAAGAACTATAAAAACTAAACCAGGTATTTGATTAAAAGGGAGACAGCGATGCCCAAGATGGAGAGAAAGGCTTGCCCAGGTTGTAACTGTATTGGCCCTTGTCTGTCCAGTCACCGTGAACCCCTCACAGTAAGGCCCATCTGCACCAGTGGGGCCTCCAGGCATCATGGTCAGTGTGGAAGTAGCACTCGTACAGTCAGGAAGATGTGACTGAAGACCCATCTGCTTGTAACTCGGGGTTTCGGGGTTAAGAGAGTATAGGATGGACCTGGTGTGGTGCCGCACGCCTTTAATTCTAGCACTTGAGAGGCAGAGGCACATGGATCTCTGAGTTCAAGGCCAGCCTGGTCTACACAGGGAATTCCAGGACAGCCAGGGCTACACAGAGAAACCCTGTCTCAAAACACAGAGAGAGGGGGAGAGGAGAGAGAGGGATGCTGAGGGGTTTGGAGGATCTTGAGCAGGGACACAGGATAGTAATGCCAAGCGTGCTTCCTTCTTTTCAGGAATTGGATCTTCTGGAGCTGGCGAGACTTTCTCCCTGTGGGTGTAGGATGTGGTGGTGGACTGGAGTGGGCAGGCCCTTGACGAAGGGACCTGGCTAAATGAGTCTTGTGGGCAGCCTCGTTGCCCTGAGCAGCCAGGCCACCAACTACCCTGCCTTTCCCATCCAGCTGTGGGGGTGAGCAGCGCTCCTGCTATAGACTCAACTCCTCAACAGACTAGACAAAGCCAGGTTTGTCCTGGGGCTTTAGATGAAACAAACCGTTTGTACTAATAGGACCCATAAGACATTCGATATTCACAAAAAGACACTCCCTTATGATGGGGCGCCTCTTAAAAGGCCCAGTTTTCACTTAGACCCATTTTGGTACATATTTGTCTAGGGTTTTGTTTTGTTTTGTTTTGTTTTTTGTTTTTAGACTGATTTTTTTTTTAATCAGATTTTCAGTTCTGTATTCTCACTGTCAAGTAATTTGAATTTAGAAGAATTTCTAGAACAAGTCTGTGGACTCGCAGTAAGAAGGCCTTTGGCTTTTAACAGTGTCTCTGAGTTTGCTCAACACTTCTTGCCAGGGTAAGGGTAAGGTGCACTCTGAAGAGGGGTTCTCAGGGGTTTATTTATTTATTTTTTTAATTTTAGGAACTCATTTTAATTTTATTCAAGTTTTCAAGCTACAAACCATGCTTAGAATCAGCTCCTCAAAATCACACTTGGGCACCAGAACGTCTGGTTGTCTGGAAACGGCGCCTTGTTTTCAGCAACTGTGCTGGACAGGGAGCTGCAACTACACTTAAAATAATTGAGTTTTAAAACTGGATACGGATTTAAGTGTGCGTTGATGCCCTGAGGAAAACAAATAGTTTCCCTTCTGTTTTGGGGACTTGGTTACTGGGAAGGGTGGTTGCTCCTCACAGCAGCTACCCCGCACTGAGGCAGCTGGAGCTCTCCAGGTGTTCGGGTCACGGGGAGGCTGCTTCACAGGGCACCACTGGCTGTCAGGCAGTGGCCATTGCCTCTTCCATAGCTGAAACATGTCGTGGCTGCTAACAGCCACCGTCGGAATGGGAGGCTGGCCGGTGCCCCCCTTTTCTTCATGGAGGGAACTTTGCAGTGCCGTCTCCCATAGGCTTGATGAGCTAACATTACCTCAGCTAATGCTCCCAGCCCTGGGAGCACTTTACAGGCACAGGACAGTGGCCCCCAGAGATGTTAAGAGGCTCCGAGCTCTGCTCCCTGTGACTGGAACTAAGTGGGATAGAAGAGTGAAATCTGATCAGACTGGTGGAGGCCCCAAACATGCGCGTGTGCACATGCGTGTCTGCCTTTCTCTTTTTCACTGCAGCTGTTGGGAGGTACATGGGCTGGTACTGGACAGCTTCCTTCCTTCCCTTTCCTATGATTATGTTCCGTGAAGACAGAAGACCTTGGATCTCACATTTTGACTAAATTCATCTCCCCGTGACCCTGGAAATGTGTAGAAGCAATGGGCTGAGCACAGACACTGTGCCAGCTGTCCAGCTGCGGGGCACTTTCATGCCAGTGCGTGGGACCCTGGAGCCAAGCACAGAGCTTGCCAGGACTGCCTGAAGCAGCATCGAGAATGTAGGGAGATGCACATGTCAACACTGAGAGATAGCGTCCCTGGGCGCTCTGTGGTCAGAAATGTAAGCAGTGGGCAAAAGTGCCTTCTCTGGGAGTCACAAAGGATAAGGGTGGGCCACCCATCCGAACGTAATGTTTAAAGTGATAAGTAATAATGTGAGTGAGAGGGGTTTGCTTACTGCACGAGGAGGAGCAGACAGGTCTGGTGACCCCAGCCTTGTCTTCAGAGTACAGCCATGTGCTTCACGCCTTATTACAGAGGGAACTGGGGTGGGGAGAACAACAAGAAATTCATAACTAAACAGTCTTGGTCAAGATTGAGGTCTGGTTGATCTTTGATCAAAGTGGTTCAAAGAAGTTGCTACTGCCGTCATCCCAAGAGAAAGTCTCATGAGATGATCACGTCTGCTGGGGTACAGCCTTGCCATGAGAGCTAATGGCCTCTGGGCACAGTTTCTCCTGCCCTGCTAGGCTCAGGGCTGCTGTGGGTTATAGTCCCTTGTCACAGTGTTTACAGATGAATCCTTTCCCGGAATCTGAGATGGGGGGGGGGGGGGGGGGGGGGTTGAACAGCCGCCATGAGGAAAGGTTCAAGAGGCAAATGAAGAGCCAGGGAGGAAGACTCCGTGGAGTGATGCGGCCGGTGGCTGGAGCCTCCCTCCGCAGCAGCCTAGTGCCTTTACCTTCATCCTTTTTCAGAAGATACCACAGTGGATTGTAGCTGACCCCAACAACTTCTCTTAATGTGATGATCTCTGTAAAGACCCTGAATATCAGGGTTGAGTCTGACACTGAGTTTGGACCACATATGAATTTCAGCCGCAGCTCAAGCGTTAACATTGAGTGTGGGCAGTGCTTTCCTGGTGCCACCCCACCCCACACTAGCTCTGGTGTCATAGGTGATATGTGCGAATTACTGAATAAAAATAATGGGTACTGTTTCTGTAGAGCATGATTTCAAAATGCTGAAATGCTACAGCGATTCCACACTGGACCTTAGATTTGCCAACACAGCCAGCTCCGCAGTTACACGTAGTCTACCGGAAGAAGCCGACACTGTTGGCCACCTCTCCCTCGGCTTGCTTCCCTTATCGGGCCAGGCCCAATGGGCTTAAGGAGAAAAGCCAGTTAGCTGCTTGACAGTTGGCACCCTCTGGAAGACCCTCCTGATTCTCTGGGAGGTTCTGCAGATTGTCCTGCTGAGGCCCCTTGCTCCATCCATGCAGCAGCATTTCCTTTGCTGGCCTCACCCCACCCCGAAGCACCCTGCAGGCTGCCCCATGGCAGCTCTCCTCTTAGGTTCTGTGATTGACTCATGTGAACCACTTCGGTATCAGGTAAGGTGGCATCCTAAATTCTGCTGGTAGATAGATAAACTATCTAACAAACAAAGCTTGCCTGGAACAGCCTCTTACCTTGGCCAGTCTCAGGGCAGAAAGCTGTCTGACTTTTCAGATACATTCCGTTGTTCTCTTAGTTTCTCTCCATGGGCCGAGGGTGGGAGCCAACACCCTTCCCAAGCCTGCCTTTTCAACCTCTGCTTAGAGCAGCAGTTTTCAGCCTGGGGGTTGGGACCCCTTTGGGGGTCGGACGACCCTTTCACAGGGATTGCATATCAGATATCCTGCATATCAGATATTTACATTATAATTCATAACAGTAAAATTATAGTTACGAAGTAGAATGAAATAATTTCAAGGTTGGGGTCACCACAGCATGAGGAACTATATTAAAGGCTCACAGCATTAGGGAGGTGGAGAACCACTGGTCTAAGAGACTAGAGGAGAGCGAGGCGCTGAGCTGGGTGGATGACAGGGTTTCTCCCTAACAGGGCCAGCTGCCTGCCTGGCCAGGTGTCCTGACACTACTGTACACATGACAGTTTTGTTAATGGTACATTTAGGTACTCATCATTCCCTGGACAGTGAAAAGAGGGAGAAGACCAGGCTTAACATGGTTATCATTTATATAAAATATTTTATTAAATGCATTCATTGTGAGTGTATGAACATGCATGTGTGTGTGTGTGCCATAGCACGCGTGCGGAGGTTGGGGACAACTTGAGAGTGTCCTCCTTTTATCATGAGGGTTCTAAGGGTCAAACGCAGCTCTCAGGCCTGGCAGCTACCACCTTACCCACTGAGCCATCTGCCTAGCCCATTGTTTTTGTTCTTTGAAACAGGATCTTGCCTTGTAACCCTGGCTGGCCCCAAACTTGCAATCCCCTGCTTCAGCCTCCTGAGAGCTGCTTTTGTAGCTGGGTGCCTCTGTGCCCAGACTGATATGGTCATTCACAGAGGGAACACATGACATTTTATTATACTTTAGAACAAGGGAGTTGAGTCACCAGACATGAGCTCTGACCTTAAAAAGAGCATCCTTACATCCCAGCTCTTACATCTGAACCTTAACACCAGTTTACCCTTTGGAGTATTTTACCAATTTTTAGAAATTTCTAGCCAATTAGTTGTTTCTCTAGCACGTTTGATTTTCCAAGTAGGACACTAATATATCCTCCCGTCCTGCTTTTGCCCGTGTGGCTTTATGGGTGGGAAGCTGTGTTGTTTACTGCTCTTCACTGTGTTTAGTTTCACCACCATAGAATCTGTCAGCATTTAAAATGTGATTAGATGTTATAGTATTCAGGATTGACTAATAAAAGGTTAGTTCAAGTGTGGCACCTCCTAGGATAATGATAAGTGTTCTCTTAATCTTAAAAAAAAAAAATAGCTAATACCCCATGGGGGAGAACACAGTGGAGGAGCGAGGTCGTGAGGCGCACCGGGAGTTAAGTGTCTGGGTGTGGAGAAACAGTGCCCGTAAAACCAGCCTGGACAGTTAAGCTTGAAATGCTCGAGTCTTAAGACTAGCTGTAGAGGACAGGATGGTGACATGTGGAGTCATCATTTCGCTCTGTAACACAACAGAAGGGCTGATGAAGATGGAGCAAGAAGATGGACCCAGTGACTCATCTTCTCTATATGAGGAGAAAAATGGGCAACAAGGAAAACCAGTAAGCTGTTCCATTTCTGAGATGGAAAGTCAACCCAGAAATAAACACCACCATCTTCCAGAGTCAGACGTGCATTATACATCTCCCACACACGTGTGTACACTGTAAGCAGCTGTAGAACGTCAGAGTGGTGCCGTTTGGACCATTGATGTAGGACTTGGTTTTGGTTACATGGAGTGTTTTATACTCCCTCAAGGGAAATACCTACTGAATAAGACATAAAGAAGACATTTTGTTGTTGGGAGTTTTACTTAAGAAGACTAAATGTTTCTGTCCCTTTTTCATGCACACAATATTTCATACCAAAAAATAGGAGCTGGGCATGGGCTGAGGCACCAGCACTGTAAGCCACAGTGAAACTGACTTTGAGATTTGAGGTGTTCAGAATCACAGCCTTCCACCTGTGGACCCCATCACCATCACAAAATGACCACCTAACTGGTAGCATTTCATCCCCAGAGTCACCCCAGGGAAGAATACCTGCCTGCTCATATCCTACTGTGTCTTGGAAATCTGTAGCTGCTGGCTGTCGGCAGAGTTCTTGAAACAATGTGGCAGAGAACCTTAAACTTAAAAACCTTTTCACTTTCACATTCAGGGTTTATTCCTCTAGACAAGAACTGATTTGTTACAGGTTATGCGGGGCCTGTAATCCCAACACTCAGGTAGGCTGCCGTGTGATTGCTGCAAGCCTGGGGCCAGCCTGGGCTACATAGCAAGACCCTGACTCTAAAAACAAAAAAGTATCTTATAAAAATCAAAAATGTGTGGGTGGTGGTAGTGCACACCTTTAATCCCAGCACTCAGGAGACAGAGGCAGGCAGATATCTGTGAGTTTGAGGCCAGCCTAGTCTAAACGGACCCACGACAGCCAGAGCTGTTACACAGAGAAACCCTGTCTCCAAAAACAAAAACAACCAACCTAAAATGTGATAGGAAGTGTGGTGCGGCATTCATATTCGCAGATGACTCAGTCTTACAGGTTTTTAGCTCTGTGAATGTGGGCCTGGTTTTGTTGACAGCTTGGGTGCTGTTGTCACACAGCTCTCCTGCCGCTGCCTGGTTAGACCCGCTCTGTGTGAGGCCATGACAAGTGGCAGTGTGTGGGATCTTTCACTCTAGATCCTAACGGCTTTTATTCTTGGCATTTTTTTTTTTTTCAGAGAATATCACTGTGCACATGACTTCCAACCAGACCAAGGAATTTAACAGCAGCACCGTGAAGCCAGTAGTAACTTCAAGACTGCCAAAAACTGTCACAGCTGTCACTTTGAAACCTACAACTATTGCTAAAACATCAACACCAGGGGTCTCGCCACACTCGAATTCCACTGCCTCCAAGTCTACACCCAAAGCAAGTGCTTCCCCAAACTCAACCCACACCTCAGCATCGGTGACGACCACAGGCCCCAGTAGTTTAAAGACATCGATAACAAGTATGTATTAAAATGACTTACATTCTCTGTGCTGTAAATTAGTTGTCAAATGCCACGTTAAAGCCAGCTTTCCATTGTGCAAAAATACAGAACCTTTATGTGCCTATATTTTCCCTCATCCCCACTTCAGCACTCTTAAGAGAAATTCAGACTTCAGCGCATGCACTGTTTCAGACTACAGCACGGACATCTGTTTTGTCTCCTTTTAGTAACAGCGACTATTCATTCTGACAAAAGCAAAGGATCCAGGTTTGACACCGGCAGCTTTGTTGGAGGAATAGTGTTAACACTGGGAGTTCTGGCTGTGCTCTACATTGGATGCAAAATGTATTACTCAAGGAGAGGCATCCGGTATCGAAGCATGTAAGTCTGGCCACTCTACATAGCTTTATCATGACCAGTGTTCTCTCCAGGACAGACTTCCGCTACGCTTGGGTCAGACCTGTGCTCAGATGAAAACACCCCTGGGACCAGACATTGCTTTCGCGACTTTTAACCAACTCCTTTGTTGGTGTTTACCACACGTCATAAATGACATGCCTGGTCTCGTCATCCTCGTGACTTGTCCACATGCCATATATGTTATATATATGTCAGTGGTGTCAAAGAGTATTTTTGGTAAAAGCATGGTTTTTGCTTTAATGACAAAGATACAGACACAAAAGGAAATTGCTCTGCTTAGTTTTCCCTGGTAATAGTAGTTATTGTGAGTACAGACTCCATAAGCCAGGTGTGGTGGTCCATGACTTGTAATCCTAGCCTTTAAAGTTGCCTAACTTCCTAACTTTACCCTTTATGGGCTAATTTTTCCCTCATGTGTACATGACCAGATAATGGCTTATGCCCTATGAAAAGTCACAGGGATTTGACTGTGGGCCTGTTTGGCAATCTTTTTTTTTTTTTTTTTTTGGTTTTTCGAGACAGGGTTTCTCTGTGTAGCTTTGCGCCTTTCCTGGAACTCACTTGGTAGCCCAGGCTGGCCTCAAACTCACAGAGATCCGCCTGGCTCTGCCTCCCGAGTGCTGGGATTAAAGGCGTGCACCACCACCGCCCGGCCTATTTGGCAATCTTAACCACTGCAGTATACTGGGTATGCACATAACTTAATGCTGAGCAACAGTAATTAATTTTGATTGTGAAAATAGAGACCGTTCTAACGTCTTCCTTACAAATACTAATTTGACAGTAATTTAAATTTTCTATTACAGTGATGAACATGATGCCATCATTTAAAGCACTCTACTGAGCAAGGAAAGAAGAGAGACTTCAACCCTATCAATTAGTTTGTTTATATTAGCTTAAAATATTATTTTCTTGGAAGTAGTATAAGAAGCATGCATAAAATGAACAGTGTGTTCCATGATATCCAGAAATCCCTCATTACTGAAGGTAAAGGGTGTGGTCTGGGCAGTTCAATGAATAATTGGAGCAAACAGGTAATTTATCCAGTGATTACATTTACTTTAGAAAGTCCTAGCAAGACAAGTCCTAGCAAGACAAGCCCTGTCTTTCGGAGTATGCAGATGGCACTGGTTGTCACTGGGGGCAGGATCCCATGTAGCATACAGGGAGGAGTCTGCCGCAACACTCGACTTTCACTAAACAGTGATCGTGTAAAGAACCTGAATGCCATTCAGAGCTGGGTGTGCCCTAATTCATGCCTCGGGTTCCACAGCTCACCTTAAGGAGGCGTCAACATTTTAGGGTTTAAAGTCAGGCTTGATCTAGAGAGAACTTGCACTCCGATGCAGCCCTCACAGCACATGCTTGTATTAAAGGCCCTGGAGTGCTGCGGAGTGTGGACTATACCAGCCACCTCTTTTCAGCTCTCCGTGTTGCTCTCTCTTCCTTTCTACGTGATGTAGGCAAGCCACAGCGCTGCCTGGGAGCCTGTCGCACCACTGGGAACGCTGTTCACAGGCACTTGACAGTTTGAATTTCAGTGAACAATTTTTAGGCAATGTAGAGCTGCTTTCCTATGTAGAACTTTGTAATGGAATGTAAAATTCCTTTTTTTTAAAGTCCCCATTATATGATTTCCAAATCAGTGTTTAGAAGTCTACATTGACAGCAAAATGCTGTGCTTTCTGAACCAGGGACTGTGAAGCACCCCCAGGCCGCTAAACCTACAGAGTGGAGATGCTGCATTTTTTACACTGTCAACTCACTCAGATTTGAGAAAATGGTGTTTTTATTCTAGGCTGTATTTTCGAGTAAATTCCAGCTTCCTTATCCCCGGGCCCACTTCTTACCCTTTGTGTTTCCAGGGAAATCAGCACCCTGTCCCCCAGTGGCCCGTCACCCCAGCAGCCCGTCACCCCAGAAGCCCAGGCTCTCTGCGGCATTTAGTTCTATAGTTTAGATTCCAGGTCAAACTCAGGGTCAAGGTTAACAAAGGAGGTGTTAGTTACAAAATACTAATATAATATTTCTATTGTAGAGGGCAAAAAAAATTACAGCAATTTCTGAAAGTGTAGAAATAAGCCACAAATGTCCTAATGAGTGCATACTTGTTACAGTTAAAATTAAGTATAACTTTTGTAATCTACTGCTGGGTTTCAGAAAATGCAAACTACCAAGAATTTTTTATATAAATAAATTTATTTCTACTTGCTGTGCATTAGGGCCAACTGATATGGTAAATGTGGAATGCTCAGATCTATTAACAGGGAGAATGGAGGAAATGCTAGGAAATGGAACATGGGGTAGATTAGTTTCAAGTGTGGGCTGATGGGAAATGAGTGCTTTCTCATTGGCTACTTTCCTTTTTTCAGAATCTAGTTTAGGCTCCTGCAGGTGGTGAGGGCCTTTAAGTTTAACTTGTTTCTGTTTGCTGCACTCTTGATACTTCAGTACCAGCCAGCGGTGTTCTTGGATGCTTGTTTCCTTAGAACTTGGAAGAGCTAAACCTCTTCCTGAAGTACCTTCTTTGCCTCTTAGTCTCCACTGATTTGGGGGTTAAAAGTAATGTTGTTATGTCTTTTCTAATTTGTTACTTTCAAATACCAGGACTTTTGTTGAAGGGATTTCTTTTTAATCTACCAAAATTGACCACATTTTCGAAGCGTAAGTTTGTCTTCCGAGACTGGCTTAAGCGAACGCTCACCTTTCCTAGCTTTCCTAGAGAATGTGTTTGTTAAGATAAAGCAATCCTAGATGTACGTGTGGACAGTAGAGCTATTCTGGCTTTAAATTTCACTTCAGTAATTCCATAAAAAGAATAATTCAAAGGTAGAGAAATGAGAGTTGGCAACATATTTTATGGTGTGATAATTTTGTATCTTTAGGGGAAAGACTAGCAAACTCTTGTTACCCTTTTTTCTATAATGACCAATTTTGGTATTTCATTGTTACTAAGATCTATTTTTAGAATAAAATTTGTTCTCCATTCAAAGGCTTTAGTGTTTTGTTGAATGTGCACAGTGGTTCCTATTTTATTTCTCCAGTATATAATTTTTTTTTTTTGGTTTTTCAAGACAGGGTTTCTCTGTGTAGCTTTGTGCCTTTCCTGGAACTCACTCTGTATAACAGGCAGGCTGGCCTTAAACTCACAGAGATCCGCCTGCCTCTGCCTCCCGAGTGCTGGGATTAAAGGCATGTGCCGCCGCCGCCGCAGCCGCCGCCACCGCCACCACCACCACCACCACCACCACCACCACCACCACCACCACCACCCGGCTTCCAGTATATAATCTTGACGCATGTACAGTAAAGGCCTGCTTTTACACCTAGGCCAGACCTTGGATAATTTAGTCTCACAATAAAAACGTCCATTCCTTGGCACAAGCTTTGAAAGTTTGCCATTGGGGTCTCTCATTTCTTCAGTATTCTTGAGTTCAGTTTCTTTTGCAACAGATTATCAGCCATCCATTTCCACCAGAGGCTGCCACCCCCACAAACACATCACACACCACAAAGCAGCCACTTATTTCACTCCAGAAATCAGAGATGCCATCTCTCCTGCCGACCCTGAACAAACTCGAAACACTCCAGACCTAAGCCCTGAGGCTGCATAGAACCTGCCTGTGCTTCTGACCGGTAGACATCCCCAGAACCAGCTTGCTTTCACATGGACCCTCAAGCCGTGTGCACATTTAAAGTGCCAGCTCGGCTGTCAGGGATGCTCAGGCCTAGACATCCAACATCAGTGGTCTCATGCTTGGGGCCCAGGGCCACTGCATGGTGTGCCTGTTTACTAGTGCTAGCCCATGCGGTCACCAGAGAGAACACAGACCTCACCTCACCCTGCAGCCACCATAACCGTGTGCATGCCACATGCCCTTGTTCCCGGTTCTTGGCTGCTTCACAGGTGGAACCTAGACACTGTCATGAACTTATCAGCAGGGCCTCAAACCTGAGAACCCATGCTCCAGTCCCTGGAGCCGCACCCTCTCCACAGGCACCGCTCTTCAGAACATAGTGATGTCACAGTGTGCCTGCAGCTGGACTCGGTGCCTGGAAAAGCCTTAGCGATGACCTCTGTGGTGCAGAATGACTCCAGCAGACGTCACAAGTGGACCCACAAAACCCTGAGCTACTCACGTACGGAGCTCCGAGGGCGGGCCCTGCAGTGTCTGCCACAACCACCTCAGCTGCTGGCTGTCCTTGCCTGTGCCGGGTGATTGTACCTCTCGCCAGCGCCCTCCATCCCAAGTGTAAGTCCTTTGTCCCAAAGCCACCCTAAAAGTGACAGTGCCACCAAGTACAGAGTTCAACAGGAAATGTGACGTCAAGAAGACGGGAATATCAACCAACCACTTCCCAGCAGCTAGAGAGCTCCACACTATTAACATATAAAAATAATTCGGGATAATCATTTTAAGGAAAATTAAACAAGTGACAAAGTGAAAATTGTAATATAATGAAGTGTTAAATCGGCTTTACGTTCCTGTAATAAAATAACTTGGTACTCAGCCTATAAAAAATATTTCTTGCCTAAGTGGGGGGAGGGCTGTTCATCCATGATTGATGGCTACTTGCTTGCTATTAGGCCCATGGTGGGGCAGAGCATCATGGGAACATGTAACAGAGGAAACTGTTTCCATGCTATCTGTGGGCGACTGGATCCAGGACTCCGAAAGCTACCAAAATCTGCTTAAACTCATCACTGGAGTACTTACTGTACCTACCTAGTGCAGTGCAAACACTAATAGACGATGAAGTATACAGTCATCAGAGGGAAAAAGATGTGAAGAAATGAGACCCTACACAGTTTATGAGCCAGCATCACAAGTGAAAATACTGAATACAGTATTAAAGGAGGAAAAATTACTTAAAGAAATAATAACTAGAAATGCCCCAAATCTGGGGGAAGAAATTATTTTAAAAAATCCAGGTACAGAAAGATCCAAAGTCCCAACTCATATTTGATTCAGAATGGATTACACTGTGACATTGCAATCAAATTGCCAGACAGGACAGGATCCTGAAGGCAACAAGAAAAAGATGTGCAACCCCACACAAAGGCTCCAATTTTACCATCAAGACTTCAGTGGAAACCTGACATGCTAAAAGAATGGGGTGGAATGATCTAGTCAACGTTCTAAGGGGAAAAACAAAAACCCGACTAAATGGCAAAGCTGTCCTTCAGGCTTGCCACAAAAATGTGGGTGGTGTTCCACTATCACACTACTCAAGGAGGGAGCCTTCCAGAATGGTTGTGGGAGCCATCGGGCTTTAGAATGGGCATTAGAAGGATAAGCATTTCCGGTGACAGCTGCACTGTTAGCGGTATATGACAAAAAAGGACACGTTATGACATGAGTAATAAAAATGGAAGGTGGGACGGTAAAAGTAGAGAGCAGTTTACACAAAGTTGTTAGTTCCTAAAAGAAATAACCACTGGGCTATGTAACAGCCAATGGGTACATAGAAGATAAATAATAAAGCACATTACCACTGCTGGTACAGAAGATTACCCAGGCGCAGGAAGACAGCCAGAGGATTTGCAGGACCTAAATAATAACACAATTCTTGCCTGTATGTCCAGGTTCAGTATCTCTAACCTGAGATGCTAGAGAGCAAATGTGTCTCAGATTCTGGACATTGGGATATTTACATAAGCAAATGAGGTATCTTAAGGATAGAACCTGTCTAATCATTTGTGTGTGTGTGTGTGTGTGTGTGTGTGTGTGTGTGTGTGTGTGTATGCGTATGCCTTAAACACTAGCCGAAAGGTAGCTTGTGTGGTATTCTTAGTGTGCCTTCATTTTGACTGAACATCACGGAGTCAGGTATGGAAATTTCCTCATGTCATCAGTTCAATGTTCAGGAGTTTCTGATTTTGAAGCATTTCAGGTGTTAAGAGTAGGGACGATAGCAGGGTGGTGGTAGCATGCGCTTCTAATGCCAGTATTCAGGAGACAAAGGCAGGCAGATCCATGAGTTTGAGGCCAACATGGCCTACAGAGCAAGTTCTAAGACATCCAAGGCTACACAGAAACCCTGTCTCAAAAAACAAAAATACAAAAGAGTAAGGATGATCAACTTTGAATATGTTTAGTAAATAAATATAAATGAACTAAAACCTCTAACCAAAATCATTGACTGAACTGGGAGATGCTCAGTGGGTACACTGGTCTTTGTGTGAGCACCAGGGCCGAGTTTGGATTCCCAGCACCCACATAAGGGAAAGGAGTGGCAGTACACACCCATAACCCTGTGCTGGGGAGCAGAGACACTGAAAGACCCCTGGGGCCTGCTGGCCAGCCACCCAAAAAAAGTGGGCTCTAGGTTCAGTGAGAGACCCTGTCTCAAAAAATATATATAAAGTAGTGGAGGATACATCCTAAAGTTAACTTCTGACAGCATACATGTGCAGATGAACACACACCATTGAATAGATTTAAAAAACAATACTCAGGTTTATTACCTGCCTCCTGGCAGGCTTCTCTAAAACCAGTAAACTATGAAAGACTAAAAATGATAATTCAAAGGACAAAAATCCATCTCATTTCTTAGAACGGCTTACTAAGGCCCTTCTTGAATATACTAGCCTAGATCCTGAAAGCCCAGAGGGCAGGCAGCTCCTTATGACCCACTTTGTCTCACAGAGCTTCCCCAACATAAGGGCAAAACTTAAACACTTGGAGAAAGGCCCTCTGACTCCACAGGCAGAGTGTTGGTGGTGGCATTTAAGGTGTACCATGGAAGAGATGAAAAAGCCCAAAAAAGGAATGTGCCAGATGCTGGCACATGCTGTCTGACTGGCTCCCCGGAAGCCGCCAGGTCCCTGTTTCAAGTGCGGGAAAGACAACCATTGGGCCCAGGCTTGCACCACCGCCCCACAGGGGGGCACTGATAGGGCCTTGCCCAAAATGCTGCCAATAGGGTCACTGGTCAGGTGTAGTTGGAGTTTTCTCCAGTCCCGCTCAGACCTGCAGCCCCTCACACCCAAATAAGCACACAGATGCTTATATTATTTAAACTGTTTGGCCTAATGGCTCAGGCTTCTTGCTATCTAGTTCTTGTATCATAAATTAACCCATTTCTATTAATCTATAAGTTGCCACATGACTTGTGGCTTACTGGTACCATACATGTTGCTTCTCATTAGAGCAGTGGCTGGCAGTATCTCCTAACTCAGCCTTCCACTTCCCAGCCTTCTCCTCTCTCTTTGTCCTGCCTATACTTCCTGCCTGGCTACTGGCCAATCAGCACTTTATTTATTAACCAATCAGAGCAACACATTCAGAGCATACAGAACATTCCACAGCAGTCAGGTGACTGTCCTAATGCACCTAGTAGCATGGGAATGCCAGATCAGGACCACCCTCCAGCTGACTTCCTAGGCTTGGCTATCAGCGACAACTGATGCTGCCTGGGTCCCACCTCAGCCACTCCCATACAGGGAACCCAGGGTAGCAGTAATAATATCTGGGCAACCCATCTCCTTCCTTCTGGACACCGGAGCTACCTACTCTGTCCTGAGGGAGTATTGGGGCCCGACTTCTTGTCTCCCTATTGTCGAGGTGGGGGGACAGCCTTACCTACCTCATCAGACCCCACCACTTAATTGTATTTTCAGAGGCATCCCTCTTACATTCTTAGTGGTGCCAACCTGCCCTGTGCCTCTAATGGGAAGGGGTTTTCTAGCTAAGGTAGGAGCATCCAGTTCTTTTGCTCCCCACATTCTCCTCACCCCAGACTCGCCAGCAGCTCCTCTTCTTCTTCTCCTAGCCACCCACCCTACTAACTCTAACAGTTCCTTTCCCTTGCCAGCCTCTCAGGTAGACCCAAAAGTCTGGGATACCCAGAACATTTCTATCGCTAGACACCATCAGCCTATTACTATCCAGTTACAGGACCCTACCAGCTCAGTACCCTCTCTCACTCCAGAGCCTAAGAGGACTTAAGCCTATTATTTCTGACCCTCTCAGGAAAAAGCTGCTCTGCCCAACCTCTTCACCTTTTAACACCCCCATACTGGCAGTTAAAAATGGAACCTACCACCTGGTTCAAGACCTCCGGCTCATTAACTCTGCAGTGGTCCCTCTCCATCCTGTAGTGCCTAACCCTTATACTCTCCTGTCCATGGGTCCCTTCAGAAATCTCTCACTTCTCAGTTCTAGACCTCGAGGACGCCTTCTTTTCTATTCCTCTCAGTCCTCAGTCTCAAAATATCTTTGCTTTCACCTGGACTGACCCTGACACCCACCGGTCCACACAGCTGACCTGGATTGTTCTGCCACAGGGATTCAGAGACAGTCCAGACCTCTTTGGTCAGGCTCTGGCCTCTGACCTGCTTTCTCTGTCTCTCCCTGGCTCTAAACTAATACAGTATGTAGATGATATTTTACTCTGTAGCCCATCCTTACAGGTTAGTCAAACTAACACCTCTGCTCTCCTAAATTTCTTATCCAGCCAAGGTTACAGGGTATCTCCTTCTAAAGTTCAGCTGTCAACTCCCCAGGTCACCTATTTGGGTCTAACCATTGCTCCAACCCACAAGGCTATTACTGTAGATAAAAAGCATCTAATCCAGTCTCTTACAGTCCCTTCTACTAAACAGGAGATTCTCTCTTTCCTAGGAATAGCTGGCTTCCTACAGTCTTGGGTTCCACCTTTTTCTCTTTTTGCTCGCCCCTTATACAAGGCAGCTCAGGGCTCCCCACATGAGACCCTTCTCCACCCCATTATTAAACCTTTCCAGAAGCTCCAACAGGCTCTTCTCCAGGCTCCAGTGCTTCATCTCTCAGACCTAACCCATCCCTTCTCCCTCTGTGTAGCAGAGAAAGAGGGATTTGCCCTGGGAACTCTAGGGCATCAGCTGGGACCCTCCTTTGCACCTGTAGCCTATCTGTCAAAGAAGCTAGACCTTACCAGTCAGGGCTGGGCACCCTGTATTCATGCTTTAGCAGCTGCTGAGTTCCTTATTCAGGAATCAAAGAAGCTAACTTTTGGGTCACCTGTTACTGTCTTCTCTCACCACAACATGTCCCATCTCTTAACTTATAAAGGCTTACAAATTTTACCTCCTTCCCAGGTTATTTCTCTCCAGGTGGCATTACTAGAAAATGCCACACTTACTTTCCAGACCTGTCCACCCCTTAATATTTCAAGCCTCCTCCCTCAACCTAATGCTAACTATTCTCCTTCTCATTCCTGCACTGAAATCTTGGAGGAACTGTTACCTTACCCTTCACACATACAGGAGGGCACATTGCCTCAGGCCACTTATACCTGGTACACAGATGGCAGCTCCTTCTTATATGAAGGGACCCGTAAAGTGGGTTATGCCATAGTGTCAGATACTGAGATAATAGAAGCACAGGCATTATCCCCACACACACCACCAACCAACAGGCTGAGCTGATAGCTCTCATCCGTGCCTTCCAATTGGCACGGGGACAATCTCTAAATGTTTACACAGACTCCAAATACGTTTTTCATATCCTCCTGTCCCACGCTGCTATTTGGAGGGAGCATGGCCTTCTTACAGCAAAAGGGGGATCCATATCTAACTCAGGCCAAATAATGGCCATGCTGGAGGCTTCCCACTTACCTCCCCAAGGCTATAGGAATTGTCCACTGCCGGTCTCATCAGACCAATAGCTCCATCATCTCTAAGGGAAATAACTGGGCTGACCAGGCAGTCAGGATGCTCCAGGGCCAAATCTCACCCCACCCACTGCAGGGAATCCATACAGTGCAGCTCACCCCTCACAGGGAACTCTTGACACTAGGCAAATTCTTTTGTTTTTTTGTTTTTGTTTTGGTTTTTGGTTTTTGGTTTTTGGTTTTTCGAGACAAGGTTTCTCTGTGTAGCTTTGTGCCTTTCCTGGAAATCACTTTGGAGACCAGGCTGGCCTCGAACTCACAGAGACCTGCCTGCCTCTGCCTCCCAAGTGCTGGGATTAAAGGCGTGCGCCACCACTGCCTGGTGCAAATTCTTATCTATACCAGCTCTTTCATTCTAATAATCTTGCTCTGTCTCAATTCGTTAAAGCCCACCTGCAGCTCACCTCTGAGGATTTAGAGTTCTTAAGAACTATTACTGCCTCTTGTGAGATTTGCCAAAAAACAGATCCCAATACCAAGTATAGGAGTCAGCCTTTTCCCACCCACCAGGCCAGAGGTTCCCTTCCAGGGACTGACTGGCAGCTCGATTTTACCCATATGCCACCATCAGGAAAATTAAATATCTCCTCATGATGGTGGACTCATTTTCAAATTGGGTGGAGGCATACCCTGCTTCTAATAAGCAGGCTCAGACAGTTGCAGATCTCCTTCTCTGAGAAATTACTCCTTGGTTTGGGATTCCTGCTTCTCTCCAGTCTGACAATGGCCCGGAGTTCACCTCCCAGGTTTCCCAGACACCAGCTAAGGTTCTTAACATTCCTTGACATTTTCATATCCCATACTATCCTCAGTCCTCAGGAAAGGTGGAGCACACCAACCAGTCTTTAAAATCTATTCTTACTAAGATGTCACAGGAACTTCATCTCGACTGGGTAAGATTATTGCTTCTTATTAGCTCTTCTCAGGCTCAGGGCCCTTCCTAAAAAGCCTCTTTCAATTTCTCCATTTGAACTAATGTATGGAAGGCCAGTTCTAACACCAGGTCTTCTATCCAACCCTTCAACCATTCCAGACAGCCTGTTAACTCCCCTGCTATGTCACCTAAGGTCTATCCTGTGGAACTTCGAAGACCATTCCTTACCTCAGCCATGTGACAGTCCTTGCCCACCCCCAATCCACATTGGGGATCAGGTTCTTCTTTCCCCTCCAGGCCAGCAACCTTCACCCCTTCCCCCTAAATGGCAAGGACCCTTCAAGGTAATTCTTGTAACCCCCACAGCTGCTAAACATGAGGTCTTTCCTCAATGGGTCCACCTGTCTCATCTGAAACCTTTTATCTCACCTCCACAGAAAAATCTCTCTTCATTCAGAGTGACACAGAGGACACCAGGATTCACTTCCTTGTCATCAATTCCAGAGGAATGAGGTATCACCCCATAAGCTCTTCCTTTCCTAATTAACCACTCAGCTAATTGTTAGAGGGCCACCACAGCAAAAGGACCTCAGACATATCCAGGCAGTAAGGAAAAAAAACAGTAATAATCAAAAGGTATTTACAACCCCCAGACCCAAAGGTGTCTGGTCTTTGCAAAAACAGACTCTAATATAACAATCTCTGACTGTTAAATGCTCTCAGCAATTGATCACCTGTGTCTCCTGAATGCTAAACTAATAAAGGAAACAGGTGCCTTAAATAATCTGTCTCTGATAAAGCTTATCTCGGGTAAAAATTAAGCAGAGGGCCGGGCGGTGGTGGCGCACGCCTTTAATCCCAGCACTCGGGAGGCAGAGCCAGGCGGATCTCTGTGAGTTCGAGGCCAGCCTGGGCTACCAAGTGAGTTCCAGGAAAGGCGCAAAGCTACACAGAGAAACCCTGTCTCGAAAAACCAAAAAAAAAAAAAAATTAAGCAGAGTACTAAACACTACAATGGTCACTAATTTTCTCAATGTTCAAAAATTTTCCCAAGCTCCAGAAGCCAGTTTAAATCCATCTGGACAGTTTGGATCTACTTCAGATAAGTGCCAAATCCAAACTTTCCTGGTCTGGGAACACTCCAAAGAAAATAAAAATAATAATGATCCTTTTTTCCTAAGCTTTTTCTGTCTCACCAGTATCCTGTCAGCCAAAGAGTTCCAAGGAAGAAAAGATGGACAACTCCAGGGCAGCAGACGACAGCCCACCATCCCAGGACACCTGTCTACCTCAGAAGCCCTCTTCCCTAGCCCCCCAAGAGCCAACCAATGCCTACCAAGTCAGCTGGAAGCAGTTTTGGGGAGAAACGATGCCCATACCCACTCATCCACCATCTTTTATAAAAACAAAGAGTCCGGGATGATAGGAATTCCAGCCATGCCCCCATGGTCATGCATGCCCCAGTGGGACACTTCCGCCTAGTTATTTCTGGGTCATATAGCCTATGTAACCCATGCACTGCATGGTCATGTAATCACATGCCCTGTGTGCACATGCTCGGGGTGGTCCTTAAAAAGCAGGCTCCATGTCCCCCCCACCCTGCTCTTCTCCTTCCCTCACGTGTCCTTTCAGCAGGCCTGATCACATCTATCCCCTTCTCCTTGTCTTAATAAAACTCTTGTTAGTGGATTCTGTTGTGTTTCGTGACTTTTCCTCTCAAGGTAAGAGTGCCGCTAAAAAACCGTCACTTCCCACTTCATTCTGCATCGCACCTGAAGCTGCTCCTGTGGTCAGGGTCCTCTGCAGGGACAGAACTGGCAGGATGAGAACACATCGCCGGCTTCCAGGATGTGAGCTGCAGTCTGCCAGTGCCTGTCTCAGCTGCAGTCAGAGTCTGATGCTGAAGGCCTGCAGGACTCCTGGAGAGCTGCTGGTTTACAGTGGAATTCTGAAGAAGTTGCTTCTAATATCGGTGAAGGAATAACCAGCAAAAGAACAAATGCACTTAGCAGCCAGAGTGGGTGAAGCAGGCAAAAAGGAAAGTTTCTTTCTCCCTTGAGGCTGCCATCGGAAGGCACAGCTGGAATTTAGGCCTTTCTGCTTCAAATACTGACTGAGAAAGTCCCTCCCAGGAATGCCCAATAGTTTGTGTTTCAGTTGTCAAGTGGACAGTCCAGATCAGCCATCACAGCTCTTTAAAAAGGTTTATTGTAGCTATTTAAAAGGGTCGTTGAGGGGGGCTGGAGAGATGGCTCAGTGGTTAAGAACATGTACTGCTCTTGCAGAGGACCCAAGTTCAGTTCCCAGCCACAATGATAGGACCACAACCTCCTGTAACTCCAGCTCCAGGAGATCCAATGCCTCTGGCCACTTGAGCACCTCTGTACTAGTATGCACATACCCACACATAAGACACAAAAGGATACAATAACTCCTTTCTAAGAAAGGCATTGAGCATTGGGGATACACTGGAGAGGAGTCTGCCCAGATGTGTGGGTCATACCAGGCAAGGCCAGCATGGACTGGTACCAGGGCCTCCAGGGGCTGCAGTCTGGGAACTGCCACTTGACATGGCTCCCATATGCATGCAGTTAAACGTTCCAGACACTGAGATGTGAAATGCTTTGTCTGCCATCCCAGAATGTAGCTTGCTGAAGGGGAACTTAGGTATTCTGAGCTCCCTGTAATCCTGACTTGTCCTCTGCTTCCCCATTTGAGGGTATGAAAAAACAAAACTGCTGTTAATATACTCACTGGCCAGGGTCATCAACCCCTGCAGCAGTCCTGACCCCACTCTTGCCTCTTTCATTATCTCTTTATTTGTCATCCCCAGTGCTCTCCCTTGAGACCCTGTCCAAAACCCTGACACGCTGGTCTGGGGTCAGTTGAGGGGCCAGTCAGATGGCTCATCAGGTAAAAGCACTTGCCACACAGCCTGACCTGAGTTTGACCCCTGGAACCCTAGTGATAATAAGGGAGAGAACCAACTCCACAAACGTGTCCTTCAGGCTCCACTCAAGCGCCCGTGACACATGCACACCTAAACACACACCGTATAAAATATTTTAATAGTAATGATTTTTGTTTCACATTCCCACTACCCTTAAGAAATTGCCACTTGCCAAAGGTCTGGGAGAACATAAATGCCCACTAACTGCATAACAGTCTTCCTTTTCCAAATATGTACTTCTGAGGCTCAATTTTCTTTATGCTGCCACCAAACATGCCCTGAGCAGTGATGTACAAGCAGATAAGAATGTAGCTGTCTTTTAAGGCAGACATAAAGCTTTGCTAAAAATAGGAACTACCACTCCTAAATCTTATATTCTTAAAAAGCATTGTTAACATCTAATTATTATATTATTTCAATAAATTAATATTTCAATTTTTTTTTACTTTCTAAGTGAATTTCAACCAATGTGTTTAAATATTTATTGTTTTTGTTCTTCTGAGGCCCTTGCTTTTTCTCTAGCCAGGCTGGCCTGGAAGTCACCATCCTGAGCATGAGGATTACAGACACGGACCACTCTGCTCCATGCAACTTAATGGGTCAGTTTGTTCAGAGAGCAGATAAAGAGACAGGTCATGTTCTAGGTCCAGGGCCCATCCTTACTCTGTGGTTGTGAAAAGCCTAGTGCTGGTATGCTCTAAGGCACCCAGAACAGGCATAGTGGAGCTCCATGAACTGAGTGACTTACCCAAGTGTGTTCTCACAGTCCTAGCTCAAAAGTCCAAGCTGTAGGTGTTGGGAGCTTTGGTGTCCTCACTCCTTGCCTTACAAGTGGTAGTTTTTTCACTGGCTGTCTTCACAAGGCTTCTTAGGGTATATGGACTGTGTAGGCCCCTTGAGGCAGAGTGGCCAGGGCCCTCCCCCAAGGACCACCAACTTCCAGGTTCCACCCACAGAACACTCTGTCCTAACAGCTACACCCAGCCCCCGTCCTACAGAGTAAAAAGCCCAAGCTCTGGACATGAAATCCCACCAATCCCAACCCTGGAAAGCTCCACCCCACACCACCCCCAGGAAACTCTATGTAAGTCCTACCTTCTGCTCATTCTCTGCTGTTTCTCACCTGAGCAGAGGCAATCACCCTCTGGGTTTTTCCCTCCAAATAAATTTCTAATGTGAAGTTTGTTGTGTGCTGTGACTTTGTGGTATTCCTTGGTGCCCGAATGCCAGGATACCTTTCCATCCGAGACGTAATGCTTACATTTGGTTCTGAAACCTGGGATAGCCTCTCCTAGTTCCTGCATTTCCCCTCATGGTCTAAGCTGCACTGGGACCCCATCCCTCATCTCCAGTCCACCGGCAACAGACTCATCTCCAGGCTCACCAATCTCTTGGTACCCCATCCACCAACAGCAATTGGGTGAGTTTCTCCTTGGGTCAGTGTAAATGTTTCCCTGAATCTGAGGAAGTGACTGTTGAGTGTCCAGCACTCCTTTGTTACTCCTGGAGGTAGAGGTACCCCCAGCCACATTCTTTAAGGCTCTGTATTATGATCAATCCACATGAGTCTATTAAACGGGTAACAGAATTTATTAAGATATAAACTGAGAAAACATACTCAGAATACAGAATGGAGTAGACAGCATAACTCGTCCTCTGATCTGACTGGGAGCAAATCCACCTCGCAGGGAGGAGCAGAGAGAAAGGGCATGTGACCCTTCTCCCTTTCCTTATAAGAGGTCACTTACAATAACAGAAAGCACCACCTCTTTTGGACACTATAGCCCAAGGCCATGGGCAGAGCAAACACAACTACATTTCCCCTTTTTGTCTAAATAGGAACGTTCTAATCTTAATGCAAACTATATACAATAAGAATGATTATCAAGTATTTTCCAGGAAAACAAAGGGTAATAACATAAACAAAATGGAACTACAACCAACAAGAATAACATCAAACAAAAGACACATACTAAAATCCAGAGAAGTCTAGAGTATAGGTAAATGGCACATTACAAAGATCATTCTAAAAATGTCTTATCCTGAAGAAACTGAATCTAATACTTAATACGTTCTAGCTAAGATACAAGAAGATTTTAACTATAACTGTTAGTCTTCAATTCCATCAAAGACCTGAGAAGAAATATAATAATACCTGAGATATGGGAGAAGGATGCTAGCAACTTTCAGGAGTCTTGCAAGAGTGGACAGAGACAGCTGGCAGCCTGAATATTGACCTAAAGTTTCTCAGCATCATTGGTGCATTCAAACTGGCTACAGGCCTAGAGTATCTGACAGATCATTTTCAGAAGTAGGTATTTTGAAAGACTATCTTACCCTGTCTTGGCAGAGTTCAATAGTCACTTTTCCTTGTGTCCTGATCATTCAGAAGGGACAGTATTCGTACTGTCAGCAGTCAGCAAGGGCAGTTCTTTGCCCAGTAGGCCATTTTGTGCCAAGAAGACAAACTTCCAAACAGGAATGTCTCAGAAACCCAACATTCTCTCGGGATCAGATTGGTGCTGCCAGGAGCAATCATGCCTCATGTCAACAGAATTCTAAGTTATCAAAACATTTAGATGTCATATTCTCTAGGTCTATGAAGTGTTTGAAGATTGCCTATCCATCTGATGTATATTTCTGTAAGTTTGGATAACCTAACATAACTATAAAAATGACAAGCATGAATGACTATATCTCAGTAAGTCTTCTCTACTAAAATAATTTAAGGACTAAGGCTTCACACTAACAAGATAAACAGTCTGTAAGCAGATGTACCATATAAGGACAATGACCTCAAGAGTGTGATAATACACAAAATAGCTTAAACAGAGGTAGGAATGTATAGTGCAACATGTAATATGACAATAATCCTAAATATGTATCAATATATCCTAAACAGAGGTAGAACATACATACAGTATGACAAGTATAATATTACACTTGTATCAATATATGAAATATTTCAAACAAGAGTAGGAATATGTGTACAATACAACAAATATAGTTTTGTATTTGTATCAATATACAAATTATCATAAATAAAAATATAAGAATAGTTTACATTTGTATCAATATATAAGAATCCATATCAGTGCAAATTATCTAAGGCTGAATTTTACTGAATTAGTGTACTAGTAAATACAATAATCTACCTTAATATCCTGTACCTATCCATTCCCCCTTTTCTTTTCTAAAAAAGAATAGAGTCCAATATTTTCTTCCACCCCCAAGCCTATAACCATTATCCATAACCCTGAGAAACATGAAAACTTTGGGAAAAAGGGCATCATTTTCTTAGAATTGCTTCCTGCTGTTTAGGGGGCGATGGTATCTCTGTTGGGTTCTGTAAGAAAGCTCAGATAGTTAGGTCTCAATAGGGCTAGCCATAGAGTCTGCAGCCAGTCTCAGAAATGGGTAAGATTAAGATTCTGGCTAGAAGTGTAGTATGCTGGACCATCTCATCTTAGAACTGTCTGGAAGAGTTTTCAGTCCAAAGTTGATCATTGAGTGATGTTCATGGGTACCATGGCATCATTCTGGACTGGGTAGAGTTGTTGTTGTGGGGCCCCATCTTCCTTCTGGAGACTTCAGAGATTGCTATTGGGAAGACTTATTTTCACTGTGGAAAACTTAATACCAAAATGGAAAGTTTGGATTTAAAGATGACATGACATGTAAGAAAGGATTCTCTGAAAGCAAGGACAAGCATGGAAAGAAATAGAATCTTGATAACCATGATCCCTTTTTATTGGTATTCTTCTGTCCCACACCAGATGGCTCTTCTGATATGAGACAGAGTCTTTTAACTTTTTCTTTTAGCAACATGCTTGGGTTTAGAGGAGGGAGACAAATTCCAACTCCAAAGTCAACTTGATATATAATTGAATCAGAACCACAACTTTTCTAGAATTAAAGAGATATAGATGTGAGGAAGTGAGACATTACCCTGGGTATATTGGTACCAATAGATTCTTTCCTTCTGCGTAGATGTCTGGATATCCAAGGCCTTATGATTTCTTGAAGATGGGTATTTCTATTATCCTGTAAAGACAAAAAGCAGAACCCTGCTGTGGTGATATTTTATTTGTGCTTTAATAAATAAAGCTTGCCTAGAGATCAGAGGAAAAAGGCCAGCCATTATAAGTAAACAAAGAAGTCAGGCAGTGGTAGGACACACCCTTAATCCTATCACTTGGCAGGCAGGATCTCTGTGTGTTCAAGGCCACACTGGAAACAGAGCCAGGTGTGGTGGCACACAACTGAATTCCAACACTAGTTAACCACGGAGGTGTGTACAGACAGTCAGAAAGTGACAGAGCTGGGCAGGAAGAGGAAGTGATATACCTGGACAGACAGCAAATCAAATGGCAGAACAGCAAGGCATATAGACACGGGTAGACAGGAAGTAACTCGCATTGGGAAGCTGCAGAGTTGGTGAGGTAAAGTTGGCTGGTGGCTTACCCTATTTCCCTGATCTCTCTAAGACTTTCACCCCTATATTTGGCTACATGTTTTTTTTTTATTTAATAAGACAATTTAGAAATTCATACATTCTTATAGCTTGTAGAGATGTCACATCAGTGGATGAACTTTTACTTCTCCTCATCAAGGGGTTTCTCCCTGTCAAATTGAATTTTTATTAATTTTGTTGGTATCCAAAACTTTTTTTTCCTCCTTCAGAAACAAAAGCAAAACCTCTTCCCCATTGTAGAACATATCCTGGTTTCCATTGTGAGGTTAACACATCTTTGAAGTAAACTGCTTGGTTTAGCTCAGGAGTTTTTTCTGTTGTCCAATGTCTCTCAGCAGCTGTTATCTCTTTCTCATCAGCATTGAGAAAATTCAAGGTTACTAAAGCATTATGCAATCTATTTCTATGAGTCATTGTTATCTCTTTCTTGCTTGTTCAGCATATTCTTTAAAGTTGGATTAGATCTTTCTGACTGCTTGGCCTGTGGGATTGTGTGGTATCTGCAATATGCTTTATATAATATGCAAAACTGACTTATTTTATTGGAGATATATGCTGGGGCACTGTCAGTTTTAATTTGTACAGGTATTCCCATGATGGCTATAACTTCTAATAGGTGTGTAATCACAGAATCAGTCTTTTCAGAACTCATAGGAGTTGCCCACTGAAATTCTGAATAAGCATCAATGTTATGGTTTACATACTTTAATCTTCCAAGTTCTGCAAAATGAAACACATCCATCTGCCAAATTTTATTTCTTTGTATACCTTTTGGATTGCTTCCTGCATGTAATGGAGTTTGGTTATAGAAGGAACAAGTAGGACATTTTTTTACAATATCCTTGTCATGTTGCCAAGTGATGGAGAAAACCTTCTTCAAACCTTTGCTATTGGTGTTTCTTATTAAATTCTTAGGCTTCTAGCACATAACCTATTAGTAACTGATCAATCTCATCCTTAACTTGTGCTAGAGTTCCTGGCAGACCTGTATGAGATCTGATGTGTCACACACACACACACACACACACACACACACACACACACACACACACATATATATATATATATATATATATATATATATATATATATATATATATATGATGTTCCCTATTTATGATGATTTCCTGCAAGTGTATGAAAAATGAAGTTAATTCTGTATTATCAGGAATAAAGTCAGCAGTTTCAATGTATAAAACAACTCTCTCTGTGTTTTGGGAGTCAGTGACTATATTGAGGTGTTCTGTGAAGTCTGTCAGTACCATAAGAATGACATACAGGCCAGACGGTGGTGGCACACTCCTTCAATTCCAGCACTTGGAAGGCAGAGCCAGGAGGATCTCTGTGAGTTCAAGCCCAGCCTGGTCTACAAAGCGAGTTCCAGGAAAGGCACAAAGCTACACATAGAAACCCTGTCTCAAAAAACAAAAAACAACAACAACAAAAAGAATGTCATACAGTTCTGCTTTTTGTACAGAGCTGTATGGACTTTGAACCACTTTACTTAAGTCTTCTGATTTGTATCCTGCTTTCCCTGATTTATTTGCATCAGTATAGAATGGAAAGACTCCAGAAAATTGGCTTTTGTTGTACAATGTGAGGAAGGACCCATTCAGTTCTCTTTATGAATTCTATTCTTGTGCTTTTGGGATAATGGTTGTTAATCTCTCTCAAAAAGTTACTGCAGACTCTTTGCCAGTATTCATTATCTTTCCATAGTGAGGAAATTTCCTCATTAGTTAAAGGTACTACAATTTCTGCTGGGCCCATTCCTGTCAACTGGCAAAGTCTTAATTTTCCTTTTTGAATCGAATCAGAGAACTTTTCTATTTAAGTCTTTAACTTCTTCCTTGGTTTACATGGTAGAAATATCAATTCTAATATAATATCTTCCCACTGCATCAAAATTCTGTGGGGGAATGTCTGGAGGGTAGTATGACCAGAATGCATTTAAGTTCTGGATTCACACAATCCACATGTGCTTCTTGAATAGTCTTTTCTACTAGAGCCAATTCTTTCTCAGCTTCAGCTGATAATTCTCTTGGACTATTTAACTCCTTGTCCCCTTTTAGAGTATTAGCCAAATTTTTTAGTCCATCTTTAGGTATTCCAATGATAGCCTATAAGTTGGAAATGCTTCCTAACAATTTTTGAAAAACATCAAGAGTCTGCAATCGATCTCTCCTGGGTTGTACCTTTTTGGGTCTAATTTTTTGTAGCTCTATCTTATATCCTAAGTAATTAATAGAATCTCCTCTTTGTATTTTTTCAGGAGCAATTTGTAGTCCCCAGCAAGGCAAAATTTTCTTTACTTCTTCAAACATGCTTTCTAAGGTACCTAACTTTGGATCATCTAATAATACATTATCCATATACTGATAAATTATAGATTATAGAAATTTCACATGAATTATCTCCAATGGCTTTTGCACAAAATATTGGTACAGGGTAGGGCTGTTTAACATTCCCTGTGGGAGCACCTTCCATTAATATCTCTTAACTGGCTGGGAATTGTTATAGATACTGTGGAGGCAAATTTTTCTCTATCATTTTCTTATAAAGGTATGGTAAAGAAATAGTCTTAAGTCAATAACTATTATAGACCATTCTTTGGGTAGCAGAGAGGGCAAGGGCATCCCAGTCTGTAGAGTGCCCATAGACTGAATTATTAATGGCTCTCAGATCCATCAGCATTCTCCAATTGCCAGACTTTTTTCTAATAACAAATACAGGAGAATTCCAAGGGCTGGTAGATTCTTCAATGTGTTGAGCATTCAACTGCTCTTGAACCAGCTGTTTGAAAGTTTGTAGCTTCTCTTTTGTCAAAGGCTATTGTCCAACCCAAACAAGTTTATCAGTTAGCCATTTTAAAGGTAGGGCTGTAGGTACTTCTGAGAGTTCAACAGCAGTTGTACTCTGTTTATGCACAGCCTGAATGGTTGGTGGCTGTTTTTTATAGTATGTTATAATATTATTCCTAGAAACATGCATTGGTCTGTATTCCCTTTGTGAGATTGGAGGAATTTTCATCTGGGTATTCCACTGCTGCAACAGATCTCATCCCCAATGATTCACTGCTACATTTGCCACATATGGCTTCAGCCTTCCTCTCTGTCCTTATGCCCTCAACCCATCTCGAACTTTGTTTTACCTGAGATTGGGTTCCAATCCCTAGAAATTGGACATCTACCTCTTGAAGAGGCCAATTCCAATGTCATGATTTTGGTCTAATTAAATTCACATCCACACCTGTGTCTACCAGGCCCTCCAGAACAATGCCATTAATTCGAATTCTAAGTTTTGGTCTTTTTTCATTTATGGAAGTCTGCCAAAATACTCATTTTACTGTGTTCTTTGGAACTTTTGATTCATCTATCAGGGCTGTTCTATAATCCAGTACAGTATCATTCTTTACATTAGACATTGGGTTATCAAATTGTCCTCCACATTGGCTGGAAATGTTTGGACCACGTTTGATTTGAGGGCCTGCAAGAGGCCCCCTGAGGCGTTTCCTGCCAGTAAAGCATTACCTTGTATATCTATTGTTGATCTGCACTCATTGGTTCAATGTTGACCTTTGCCACATCTTTTACATAATCCAGAAGGTTAGGCTCTCCCATTTGGGTTATTTCTAGAAGGAGTATTGCTTCTAGGAGCACCTCATGTACAGTTTCTACTTATATGACCTGGTGTACCCCAGTTAAAACATTTGGTACCACAGGGCCTTCTTCCACCTCTGGGAATTGCCTCTCCTATCCAAGCCTCATTACTATAGTTAAGAGATCCAACACCATTAGTATACTGAATCCATTCTTCCAAAGGAGCTGATTGACCTTTAATGGCATAAGTATTCTTTTGCATTCTATTTTAGCATTGTTAAATGCCAAGGACTCAGTTAATACTTGTCTTAATCCTTATCTGACACAGCCTTCTTTATAGCTGTGGTCAGCCTTTGTAAAAAATCAGTAAAATGTTCTTGTGGTCCTTGGAATATCTTTGTGTATAACTCAGTTGGCTCTGTAATTTTTCCCAAGCATTTAAATCTGCTGTATGGCAAAGAGATATTGTATGCTCATCATAAGTGGCTCCTATCAGCAAAACATCCCTCACCAAGAATTTGATCTTGGGAGATCTCAAAACCTCTGGCCTTACCCTGTTGTTCTAGGACCCTTGTTTCCTCTCTCAACCAGCCTTTCCATTGTAGCTGCTGGCTATATTCTAGAACAGCTGAGATTAACTGATTCCAATCATCTGGTATGATTCTATGTGAGGTAGACCACATATTTAACATCTGTTTTATATATGTTGAGTGTATACCATAGGTGACTACCACTTCCTTAATTTGTTAAATCTCTCATAGGAATAGGTTGTAACATATATTCCACATTAGGCTCAGGATGTCTATCATCTGCTGGCCTCTCATGGAGGATGACCAGATAAGCCATTGTATGAGAGCCATCTGGAGATGTTATGACCTGTATGGTTTTGCCCTTCTACCTATTAGGTCCCTTGTCATCTTTTTTGACAGTTTCTTCTAGGGCTTACAGACAAGCATCTAGGGTCTGTTCCAACAAATGAACCTCCTTTGTTGTAAGAGATTCCAGAGATTTCATGGAATCATGCAACCTTTTATGTTCTTTTGGAACACATGATTCCATAGATCTTCTTTTATCAGTTAACGATAAACTTTCTTCCTTATAAAGTGTCTGAGTAGCAACAACCTCACCCTGAAGAGCTATTGTTCTACCCATTAAGTATTCATATTTGCTACTAATAAAATCAAATCTGTTTGTACATTTATTATTAATGGACTGAAGTTCTTGTAGTAAGTTAGCAGATTCCAAACTAAGGAACCTGTTATGTAAGTCTTTATTACTACCTTGTAAATCCTGGTTAACAGATTCCAGAGAAAGAATCTTTTTATGTAAGCCTTCATAGCTACCTTGTAAATCCTGGGTAGCAGATTCCAGAGAAAGGATCTGTTTATTCAAGTCTTTTTTGCTACCTCGTAAATCCTGTATCAGTCCCAATAATGACTCATCTTTGTTATTATTATTAAACCAGTTTTTCAATGCTATGTGAATTATTGTGGTAAATGCCAAAATGGTGTATACCAAGTATGTCCCAGGAAGGTTGTGTATTTCCTGTAAAATGACATTCATTATACAGGCAAAAAAGTTTATAAATCCTTGTGAACTAATATTTTCTGCCATGTTTTGAGAAATAGACAAAATTTGTAAAGAAAATTTTATTAATTTGTTTATTTATTAATCAGTTTTAAGGTGTAAAAGTATCAAGTACTCTTACCTAGAATGAAATACTGGCTTCCTTGTATTACCACCCACAGGATGGTTTTTGGGTGTAGTAGCATTGTTCAGCCAGCAGGTGTCACCGGTGTAGCGCTAAAGCAGGTCTGGTGCAAGGTGACTGAGGTCTCTGAATGGTTCCTGTGAATTAAGCACTCACCCAGGCAACCCCTGAGCACTAGGTAGGTTTGCTGAAACCACAACAGATTGTATACAACAATGAGGGAATACACTAGTGAACTGGAAGCACTTAGGCACACTCATGCACCTGGCAGGAGCTGCCTGTCTGATTGGTGTTATAGGGCTGGTGATGGCGGGTGGGGGCTCAGCGCTGGGACTGGACTCAGCCAGAGTGGTGGAATCCAGAGGGTGGGCAGGCAGGCATGCTCTCAGGGCAGAGTGAGGCATCCCAGGGTGGCGGGAATTAGCAGCTGCTACACTAAACAATTTTAAAAATAAAGGAACAGTCTGCTGGTAATCTCTAATGAGGTGGGGAACTGTGGCCCAATCCTGTCACTAAAAGCATGGAAATAGAAAGGCACCTAGAGTTGCCTTGTGAGTCGCCTGGCCAGAGTGATTGACTCATGTGCCATGTGAGCTCCTGCTCTACAGGTGCTGGGCTGCTGTATGCAGCTGGTCACCTGAGCTGGGGTCAAGCCCTTCCTGGGGGTTAGGGCTGTGTGCGCTCTGCAGGGCAGAGAAACTCACCGCAGGTGCCCATATACTTTAGGGTTTAGTCATACAAGTAGCCCTAGTGGACACAAGGGCTCAGATCCATGTGGCTGGGACCCAGTGGCTCTAGGGTGCTACCATGGTTGACCTGCAGTGGACGCACAATCCTCTGAGCCAACTTGCTGCCACTGCTGCAGAGGCTGTGGGCAGGAGCTATAGGGAGTGTGGGGTCTTTTTGTCACGTGGGCACCACTTATTATGATCGATCCCCATGACTCTATTAAATGGGTAACAGAATTTATTAAGTTATAAATTGAGGAAACACACTCACAATTACAGAATGGAGTAGACAGCAGAAGTCATCCTCTGATCTGGGAGCGAATCCACCACGCAGGCAGGAGCAGGGAGAAGGGGCATGCGACCCTTCTCCCTTTCTTTAAAGAGGTCACTTACAATGGCAGGAAGCACCACCTCCTTTGGGCTGTATAGCCCAAGGTCATGGGCAGAGCAAGTACCACTACAGCTCCAGCTGGCTCTCTTCACCTGACCCTATACCCCCACCCTCGGAGCTGCAATCCTGCAGTTTCCTTAGACCTGACTGGGCTATTGTGCGCCTTCCTGCCCTCTTCTCCAACCCTCTCCTCAGAGCTGCAGTGTGCACATTAACTCGCCCCTACACACACACACACACACACACACACACACACACACACACACACACACACTCACACTCACACTCTTCAAGGGCTGGTACACCTCTCAGCTCCCTTCTGCAGTATCCTCTGTCTATAGTCAGGACTCAAAAGTTTCCTATCTCTAAGCCTTCTTCGTTCTCAGCTTACAGGATTCAGTTTTACAGGGATTCAGGTGTCTTTCAGGCATGAGTGGCATTAGACTGTTGTTCTATGTTGTCCCACTTCAATTAAAAGCTGGCTTTGGAGTTAGCGTATGGCTGCCCCTCCTCTAGACCCAAGAATGCTTGTTTAAAGGTTTCCTCCAAAATCTCCCATATCAGGCGAGCCACCTGAAGGAGAGCAAAACAAAGAGACACACTATTCCCGATATTGCTACTCATCTCATACTCTTGGTTTTGATTTAAATCTCTAAAACTTTTGCTAAGGTGTGAATATATTTTCTTTTGTTTGTGAGACAGATTTTTGTCTGAGTTTCAAGACAGGATTTCTCTGTGTAACAGCTCTAGCTATCCTGGAACTCTCTTTGTAGAGCCTCCTGAGTGCTGGGGTTAAAGACATGTACCACCACTCCCGGCAAGGTATAAATCTTACCTCAAGATTTTTAAGTATCTTGGGTATAATTAAAAACCTGTAAAAATCTGTAACAAAAGGGTTAACTTAAAACCCATAACACCAGGCTTGACAGTTAAAAATCTACACATAGGCAATCTTAAAGGAAACATGTGGCTTGCTGTCATCTTAGTTCCTGTCCCCCAATAGGGATGGAGGTGGCCATGTGACTGACAGCCATCTTTGCTAGGGTTGGAAAGGATGGGTTTTACCATATGACTTCACTCCCATCTTGATTAAAAGTGCCCACATGACATAAGCCAACCAAGGAAAAAACAGCTCCTCCCAGCTGAGGCCCAAACCAGACTTCCCACTGTTTCAGATCATGCTAACGACCCTCCTCCTTGTCAGCTTCAACCCACAGTCCCTTCTCTCCCTCTCCAGACTCTTCAATCTCCCTTTCTCCCTCCTCTGCCAGAAGCCGCCCAAATCAACCCTCTCAGGTGCCACTGGCAGCCCTTAGTCCTGCTCCTCACTCCTGCTCAGACATGGGACTTCCTTTACCTCCCCCTACGTGACCTAAACTGGCCACAGTTCTCGTTTGTGGGAGGTTGCTGGGGTAGATGGCCTGGTCAAGGATAAACATCACCTTCTCATTAAGATACTCTCTCAAATAGAAAAGATTGGGGTCCTACACTGCCAATTCTTTCACCTGTATTAAAGAATTCCAGTATATTACCCAGCCCCACAACCTCACCTTCCATGATGTTTATATGATTCTCCACAACAATCTTTTACCAGGAGTGCAGGTGAGTTTAGGACCAGGCTGTGGGGTACATGCAGATGAAATCCATCAAACAAACGCCACCCAGCTATGGCTGAGGCAGTCCCTGACCAGAACCCTGAATGGAATTACAACACCCCAGGGGGCATCCTTGCCAGGGATCAATTTGTAACTTGCCTCCTGGATAGTATTCACAAGGCCACCTTTAAAGTGGTAAATTATGAAAAAATTAAAGAGGTCATCCAGGATAAACCCAAAACCCCAACCTAATTCCTTGACAGCCTCACAAAGGTCCTCTTACAATATCCCAGTCTGGATCCTGAGACCCAGACGGAAAACAGCTCCTTGTGACCCACTTCTCCTTCCAGAGTTTCCTTGATATTAGGGCCAAACTTCAACGTCTAGAGGAAGGACCCCTGACTCCACAAGCATAAGACTTAGCTGTGGGCTCCAAGGTATACCATGAGAGAGATGGAAAAGCTCAAAAACAAAAACACCCGATGCCACCTAAGGGCTTTCAGCCGGCCATGGCAGCTGCCCAGGCATTCAAAGCCCGAGAACCTCCGGGTCCCCATTTCAGATGTGGTCAGGAGGGTCACTGGGCCAGGTCTGTCCAAACCCTTGCAAACTGTTCTAACCACGTGCATGGTGCCATCAAGAGGACACTGGGCTACTGACTGTCCTCATGTCCTTTGCAATGTGAAGACATCAAGCCCAGATCACCCTCCAGCTGACCTAGGTCTGGCCATGGAGGACTGTGGGGCCCAGGCTCCCTTGGCCTGACCACCACCATCTCTAACAGGGAACCTTGGATAAGAATCACAGTGTCAGGACAACCCATCTTCTTCCTTCTGGACACCAGGGCCATGTTTTTGGTCCTGATGGAATTTTGGGACTCTACCTCTCCTTGTTCCTCTATTGTCAAAGTAGGGGGACAGCCTTACCAGCCTCACCAGACCCCACCACTTAGCTGTATTCTAGGGGCATTCCCCTTACCTACACCTTCCTAACGGTTCCAACCTGTCCTGTCCCCTTGCTGGGAAGGGACCTCCTAACTAAGGTGAGAGCCTCTATGTCTTTTGCTCCCTTTATCCTTTTAAACCCAGGCTCACCAGCTGTCGCCCCCTTCCTTCTCCAAACCACACACTCTGACACACCTTTGCTATTACCTGCTTCCCAGGTAGATCCCCGGGTATGGGACTCCCAAAACTCCTCCACAGTCAAACATCATTCCCCTCTCATCCAATTACAAAATCCTTTCACTACCATCCATGGCAAAAGAGGAGATGTAGCCCTGTTGCTTGGTTCTGGTTGTTTGGAAAGTTTTGTCTGTCTGTTTTCTGTGCACAGATGGGGCTATGTTTTCTGGTGTATCTGTAAGTTTCATTGTAAACATGGGAGCTGAGACAGAAATCAGTCAGGCTCAGTTGAATGACAGCAGCCACTGCACGCTGTGTTTCTGAGTGGTCTTGTTGGAGTGTGTGAGCGCTCTGTGGTCTTGAGTGTGTGAGCTCTCTGTGGTCTCGAGTGTGTGAGATCTCTGTGGTCTCGAGTGTGTGAGCTCTCTGTGGTCTCGAGTGTGTGAGCTCTCTGTGGTCTCGAGTGTGTGAGCTCTCTGTGGTCTCAAGTGTGTGAGCCCTCTGTGGTCTTGAGTGTGTGAGCTCTCTGTGGTCTTGAGTGTGTGAGCTCTCTGTGGTCTCGAGTGTGTGAGCTCTCTGTGGTCTCGAGTGTGTGAGATCTCTGTGGTCTTGAGTGTGTGAGCTCTCTGTGGTCTCGAGTGTGTGAGCACTCTGTGGTCTTGAGTGTGAGCTCTCTGGGTCTTGTTGGAGTGTGTGAGCTCTCTGTGGTCTCGAGTGTGTGAGATCTCTGTGGTCTCGAGTGTGTGAGATCTCTCTGTGGTCTCGAGTGTGTGAGCTCTCTGTGGTCTTGAGTGTGTGAGCTCTCTGTGGTCTTGAGTGTGTGAGCGCTCTGTGGTCTTGAGTGTGTGAGCTCTCTGTGGTCTTGTTGGAGTGTGTGAGCTCTCTGTGGTCTCGAGTGTGTGAGCTCTCTGTGGTCTCGAGTGTGTGAGCTCTCTGTGGTCTGTGCTGGGTGGTTTTGTTTGGCTCTTGCTGGTGCTGCCAGCTGCCGGTCAGTCACCACTGCTAACACTGCCTGCTAACGGCTGCTCTGGTGACCAGAGCTCAGAACACTGCATGAGTTTCTGAAAGATACGATTTAAAAACAATTCTTGTTTAATGAGGTTTTTAACACTACACCTCCATGTATTAACATACAATAATGTACCTCTGGCCACAGCCTAACTTCTTATACGTGAATCAAAAAAGTTAACCTTGGGGTCACCTATAGTACTGTCTTCTCAACACCTGTCCCACTTTCTAACATACAAGGTCCTCCAAACACTCCTCCCTTCCCAAGTTCTCTCTCTTCAGGGAGCACTGGTAGAGGATGGTCTATACTTTTCAGCCATGACCACATCTCAACATTTCAAACTGACTCAAGTTATAGATTTGATGTCTAGACTTGCTCTCTCCTCCTCTATTTCTTCCCATCTATACCTGTCCAGGGTAGCTGACATATGAACATTTAACATCCAAGAGACCTCCACTCCTAACCAACAGCCTATTCTAATAGGGTTGGGAAATTGCTCTATATCAGGCTGCCAAAGGCCGATTCAGTCCCTACAACCCCCTTACTCATCTCTCCTTCACCATGGCTTACCCCATGCCTGTTTCTCTATGACCAAAAGGAAGTTTACTATAAAAAGTGGCCAGAAACATGAAGAGGTGCCCATATTGTCCCGAAAATACCATGGGACAAATCTGGGGCCACCCTAATTGCATATCAGCTACCAACCCTCTGCCTGACCACTTTGAACGCACTGGTGTGTGTCTCCCCCAACCCCCAGGTGAAACTCATGACCATCGTTCATGGGACTGACTCTCACCCTACCTCTCTTAACTGCCCCGAGCCAATCACCACTCCCACCTCTTATCTCTCCCATCTTTCTCTTCGGTATCACAGACTGTTTTAACTACTCAGGGACACACTCATGTGGGCACACAGGATGCCTCAGACTGTAATTATACTTTGAGCACTGCGACCCAGCCCTTATGTCTGAAAGTTTACAATGCCTCAATCCTCTGTGGCACTCAGGTTAAGTGCTGCCCCACCCACTGGGTGGTCTGGGACTTGTGCCCTGGTCTTTTTCCCATCACAGGGTTTATAGTGGCATGGCACGGCAAATGAGTGGTTCAGGGCCGACCCTTTCTCACAGCCCTGGGTATAACACCGCTGCATCACCACTGAAACAGCAGGGCTGACCATCCATTTTCCTCTCAGTTCATCCAGGACCTCCAACGCTCCCTGCTCCATGGCCAAATAGTGGCCGTCATAGTGCTACAGAGTCAGCAAGGACGAGATTTACTAACAGCAGAGAGAGGTGGTCTTTGTCTCTTCCTCAGGGAGAAATGTTGACAAGATCTGACAACTCTAGATAAATCTCCAAAAATGTAACAAACAACTCGATGCCTCTGGCCAGTGGCTCACTGACAGTCTAACATGGAATTGGATACTACCCTTCTTAACCCCTTTCTCCTGTTTTTCTTAATCCTACTAGTCACACCCTGCCTTATAAATTTCTTGTCTAGATTTCTTCAACAATAGATTCAAAAGATTTCTAACCAGATTTTTAACCAGCTGCTATTACAGGATTACCTAGAAGCCAGACCCAGAGGCCAGCAACTCCTGATGATACTGATGATGATCAAGTCTGCCCAAAGGACTTGCACATTCTGATTCAGCAGGAAGTTATCTAATGATACCATCGCCTCCCTTCCCCATAAACTGATTGTTTATCAATAATGAACAAAAAGGGGGAAATGTAAGGCCCTCCCTCGAGCTACACAAGTGACCAGGACCCTCCCCGAGGACCTCCAACTGCCAGGTTCCACCCCCAGAGCATTCTAACTGTCCAGCTACAGAGTAAAAATAAAAAGCCCAAGCTCTGAACTTGAAATCCCACCTATCCCCACCCTAGAAAGCTCCAACTCACCCCCAAGAAGCTATACAAGCCCTGTCTTCGGCTCAGTTCACTGCTGTTTCTTGTCCACACAGAGGCAGCCACCCTCCTGGGTTCTTCCCTCCCAGTCTCTTGTGTGAGGTTTGTTGTGTGGTATGACTTTGTGGTATTCTTTGGCTCCTGACTGCCGGGATACCTTTCCCCTCAGAGCTGAAACACAGACTGGAGCTCACCTACGTGATACTTCTCCTTGATTACTGCTTTTAAAGACCTATTTCCAAATGCAATTGCATTCTCAGTTCCCATATTATAAACTCCAAAATCAAAACTCGGCCCAGAGAACAGCTCAGTTGCTTGGCAGACAGTGACTCCTCAATGCATACTAGCCAGTAGTAAGCAAAGGGCTAAAGAGATTAAACAGTAAGTTTTAAAAGGACTGACTACCATTTAAGAGGGCATGAAGGGCTTGTTTTTGTTTTTGAATTGCAGAGTCTGAGATAAAACTCAGATGGCCTGGCACTGAACTGCCTACATCCTCATCTTGGGGTAAGTTCTAACTGGGTTGCTTGACTGGCAAACTTCTAATTTTACTCCCTGAGAAAGCTGAATGCCTCATCAGAAATCATTCATAATAGGTCCAAGATGAAGATAAAAAGTTTGGCATGTTTTAGACCTACTATGTATTCAGGGTGTAAAAAACTTCTTTGCAGCAAAGTGCTAGAGAGGCCCACAGAAATCCACAAAGATACCCCTACAACAGACTGCTGGGAATTGTCGAGAGAAAGCCCGAACTGACCTACTCTGGTGATAGGATGACCAAACACCCCAAATGTCGTGCTAGAAACCCCATCCAACAACTGAGGGATCTGGATGCAGAGATCCATGGCTAGACCCTGGATGGAGCTCTGGGAGTCCAATTAGCGAGAATGAGGAGGGTTTATATGAGCAAGAATTGTTGAGACCAAGGTTGGATAAAGCACAGGGACAAATAGCCAAACGAATGGAAACACATGAACTATGAACCAATGGCTGAGGGGTCACCAACTGGATCAGGCCCTCCGAATGGGTGAGACAGTTGATTGGCTTGATCTGTTTGGGAGGCATCCAGGCAGTGGGACCGGGTCCTGTGCTCATTGCATGAGTTGGCTGTTTGAAACCTGGGGCCTATGCAGGGTCGCTTGGCTCGGCCTGGGAGGAGGGGACTGGACCTGCCTGGACTGAGTCTACCAGGTTGATCTCAGTCCTGGGGTGAGCGGGGCTGGAGCGGGGAGAACATGGGAATCCGTGGCTGATAGGTAGAACTGAATTATACTGAAAAAAAAAAAAAATTACCCCATCTAAAAAAAAAAGAAAAGAAAAGAAACTTCTTTGCATTTCCCCCATGGTGGTATGGACAAACTTTCTCTAGGTAATACAAGATTCTGAACCTAGGCAGTGCCATTTATTTATCCTGACAGAGCTTCAGAAATGGCCCAGGGATTTAGAGCATTTGCTGCTCTTAAAGATGACCAGAGTTCACAACTCCAGCACCAGGGTTACAACACCCTCTGTGGACAACTGCACACATGTACAGACAGAAACACAGCCAGAAACAGAAATCTTTACAAAAACAATCAGGACAGGATGGGAACATTCCCAGAAGAGTGGAAGGCAAAGATTTTATCCACCTTTCCGAGTCTAAACACTGATCTTGTGGAGTAAGAAAAAATGGATAGCTATTCTTGGTTGTCAACTTGACTATATTTGGAATTAACTAAAACCCAAAAATGGAGGGCACACCTGTAAGAGATTTTTGCTTAATTTGAAGTAGGAAAATTCACTTCCAATCAGGATCTTGAGTTGAGAAGACACACCTTTAATCCACACCCTTTGAGCTGGGAAAACTCACCACTATTCTGGACCACACCTTCTGCTGGAAGCCTATGTAAGGACACAGAAGTAGGAAGCTTTGCTCTTTGCCTCCTTATTCTCACCTCCTGAGCAAGTCCATTCCTTCACTGGCATTAGAGCCTACTTCTTCCGGATTCTGGTGTATTCTAAAGACCCGCTGAGACATCCAGTCTTGTGGACTGAGCAACTACTAGATTATTGGACTTTCCATTCATAGCTAGCCACTGTTGGATTATCGAGACTGCAGCTTGTAAGTCATTCTAATAAATCCTCTTTCTATACATATATAGATTCATTCTCAAAGTTCTGTTACTCTAGAGAGCCCTAACACAGAGGGTCTTGGTTTTTGTTTGGCTGGTTTTGTCTTATTAGCTATCCCTGGCTGCTCTGGAACTATGTAGTCCAGGGCATCTTTGCTCTGTCTTGGTCAAGGTTTTTATTGCTATGATAAAACACCATAACCTGCCGGGCGGTGGTGGTGCATGCCTTTAATCCCAGCACTCGGGAGGCAGAGGCAGGCGGATCTCTGTGAGTTCGAGGCCAGCCTGGTCTACAGCGCAAGATCCAGGAAAGGCGCAAAGCTACACAGAGAAACCCTGTCTCGAAAAACCAAAAAAAAAAAAAAAAAAAAAAAAAAAAAAACAAAAAAACAAACAAACAAAGAAAACACCATAACCCAAAGCAACTTGGGGAGGAAAGGGTTTATTTCAGCTTACAACTCTCAGGTCACACTCCATCACTGAGGGAAGTCAGAGCAGGAACTGAAGCAGAGGCCATGGAGGTGTGCTGCTTATTGGCTTGCTTTCTTGTACCATCCAGGACCACCTGCCTAGGAATGGTACCACCTAAAATGGGCTGGGCCCTCCCACATCAATTTTTAATCAAGAAAATGTCCCACATACATGTCTATAAGCCAATCTTATATATGTTCTCAATTAAGATTCCCTCTTCCCAGGTATGTCTAAATTTAAGTTGTCAAAAACCAACCAGCAGAGAGATTTGCTCTGTCTTGGTCAAGGTTTTTATTGCTATGATAAAACACCATAACCTGCCGGGCGGTGGTGGTGCATGCCTTTAATCCCAGCACTCGGGAGGCAGAGGCAAGCGGATCTCTGTGAGTTCGAGGCCAGCCTGGTCTACAGTACGAGATCCAGGAAAGGCGCAAAGCTACACAGAGAAACCCTGTCTCGAAAAACCAAGAAGCACTTGCCTCTGCTAAGACTGAAGCTATGTACCACCATGCCATCTTGTTTTGTTTGTTTTATTTCTGTTTGTTTTTTGAGACAGGGTTGCTCTGTGTAAATTCTGCCCGTCCTGGAACTCTCTCTGTAGACCAGGCTGACCTCGGACTCAGAGATCCACTTGAGTCTGCCTCCTGAGTGCTGGGATTAAAAGCATGCACCACCATGTCCAGCTTGTTTTTTTAAAATATACTTCAATTTTCACAAGTCTACCAAACCTACATCTGGGACTGGTCATGTATGATTTGGTCCACAAAGAGGGTACTACTTATCATTGACTGTGTCCTATCCCCAATCCTATCAACACCTACATACCAGGCAATATACTGTTTCTTGTAAATTCTCAGGTAGATTTATCTGAGTTTTTTGATAGTGAAGTCTTCACCCAATGCTTTATTTGCAAAGCATACACAGTTTGTTAGCTAAAGGAATTCTCATGAATTGCATCATTAGAAACACTTTAATAATTTGTTTTATGAATTCATTTTTTTACCTAAGAGCAAATGAGTGCAATGAAGTCTTAAGAAAATTACTTTTTTAAGTCAGGGTAGAAAACACACTGTGTTGATGCAAGCCTTTCAAAAACACTTTATTAGTACGTTTCTCACAATTAGGGGAATCTTATTTACCAAGTAACAGAAAAATCCTTATTCTCCAGGAAGGAAATGCACCATGAAGCATGAGGCACTGTAACTGCTGGGTGCCAGGGTTACTGGTTTCCAGGATTTCTGAGCTCCACGTCACCCGAATCTAAAGCTTTCACAAACTCCAAACCAAGTAACTCCTGAATGACACACAGCAAGCACCACCATTCCTGTTCTTATACATTCTCACTCCTTAGCTGACCAGCATGGACCTTCTCTTGCAACTAAACAAATTAAATATACAATACTGTCTTTCATGAAGCAGGATTACTAGCTCTGGAGGAGAGCAAACATGAATGTACTCGTTGAATCAGTAATTCATTCTTTGTTCAGACGGCTTCTGGTGTCCAACAATACTTTAAAACCACTCTTCATTTATGAGAGAAATGTGCGCACAGTCCCCTTGATCGTGCCCCTGCAGATGGGGCACTTTCTCAGGGAAGGGGCACACTCCTGGCAGACTACCAGATGACCACAGGGAATGAACACAATAGAAACCTCTCTGTCCATACACACTTTGCAAGTTCGCTCTTCTTGCAATCTCCGCAACTGCTCTTCCAAAGACAAGCCTAAGTTAGAGAAAAAGAGCGTTGGTAAAATGCGGCTTCTCAAGAGCGACAGAAGTAATGTGGAGTATTAACTGTGTTTTACCTGAAACGTCTTCTGCTGGAATATACTTCATGTTCTTTTCCACTGAAAAAAGAAAGCATACAAAAATCTATCTCTATCAATACAAAACACTTTTAATCTACTATTTTTATATGGATTTTTAATATATATTACAAAGAATACTACCTAGACAGTAAAATACACCAGGTTTTTGTTTTTGTTTTTTGTTTTCTTTTTGAACAGATAAAATGTAAAGATTACAGTTTAACTGGGTTTATTCTGCTAGCTCAACAAACAGATGAACAAAGCTCTACATAGCTATCTAAATAATTTTCAAAAAAAAACTCACCAAATAAGTTTTCATATAACGTGGAGTCAATTTCCTTCAGACAGTTTTTGAAGATATTGGCTGCAGCATTTCCTTTGACTAAAACAGTGTCAATCAGCTCTCTTGCTTGTAAGGGCACCTGTGTTTTCTGTCGGATGATATCATGTTCCTGTCTAGTGATTACACTGGCCTCAAGAAGATGATCCAGGATTGGAAGGACACACGTTAACTGCTGAAAGAGGGCCATCCTATTCTTCCGAATTAATGACAAGTCACCTTCAGTTCAAAACAAGCAAGAAGAAAGTTCATTACATTTCAAACGCCCCCAACTACAACCCAACCAACCCTATACACAAATTAGGCACTAAGCTGAGCTGAAGGAAACTGACTTGTGTGCACCTCGTTGCTGCCATCTCAAACTTCCAGATTAAACTCAGACTGCCCAAACAACACATACACACGCTTTCAAGTCTAAATACTGATGAATAGTAAAGCATGTGCCTCTTTTTCTTTCTCTTTCCCCACTATGGAATTCAAAAAGTAATTTATTTTTTATCTATATTATATCACTTTACTTGTTTACAAGTAGAGGCACACAAATTGTCATATTCAAAATGTCAACTATCTTCCAGACAGGGAGCCTCAGGATAGCATGAGTGGCTTGTCAAAGGCCACAATGAGTTGTCAAACCAGTCCCTAGCTGAATTTTTTTGGTTTGTTATTTACTAAGATAGGACCTTATGTATTCAGGCTCCATATGCAGCCAAGGATGGCCCTGATCCTCGTGACTCTTCTTCCCTTCCAAGTGCTAGGGTTCCACGTATGAACCACTAAACCTGGTTTACATCGTGCTGACTTCCTTTCTGAGACCCCACACCATCTATGAACTACAGCACTCAAAAGCTTAAGCTACAAATCAAGACCGACTTAGCGGGCTCACAGGTAAGTCTAGCCACTTTAGCCATGTCCTGCCATACATCTCAGCTTCCTGATGTGAAATATGAATAATAGCACCTTCCTTAAAGAGTTCAATAAAATACACATAAACCACTTACCACAATACCAGGCGCATTTTATAAATCTAAATTTATAGTGCAGCTTTAGAATCTAGCTTGTTCATAAGAGAATACCTTACTTCGGAGGTTAAGAAACTCCAAATTTAGTGGAATGAGCTGCCTACCTATTAACCGAAAAGGCCAGAATTTAAACACCGATCTGTCTCAATCTGGAAAGTTAGACTTTTAAACACATTGCTATATGGTCATACAACAAGGCTGTCTTGAACTAGTCCTTTTTTTTTTTTTTTAACATTTTCTTCCTGGGGGTGGGGGGGTGCCACATCATGCAACTGGTAGGGATCAGTTCTCACCTTCCACCACGTTGGTCCTGGCAGCAAACCCAGCCGTCAGGCTCGGCAGCAAGTGCCCCCCTGGCCTCAACTACGCCTACCTTGACTTAAGGACAAAACGGCCTTCCAACCCAATCCCCCAATGTACACACACAGACAGACAGACAGCCGTCACTCCTCCGACAGCTCTTCTAGGGTTCTGTACACTGTGGGGGGGGTACAAGTGCCATGGCATGCACACAGTAGCCAGAGGACAGTCTGTAGGAGCTGGCTCTCTCGAGCTAGGGCTGTCAGGGTGGACAGCAAGTACCCTTTCCCACTGGGCCATCTTGCAGGCCCTCTGCTAGCTCTCAGACTCTGTCTTCTGTAACCTAGTTTTCCCAGCTGGTCTACATGCTTGAGAACAATCAGCATTTCCATATTACTTACCTCTGCTATTCACATACTTAAACATATGAAAGTATTTGTTAGATGTAATTACTCAGACTTGTTCTGGGAGGTTAAGGTGTGAAAAAAAATCTACACAAATATCAAAATCATTTATATATTGTCCTTGGGTTAGGCAAAGGACCACAGGCCAGGATGTCATCTTAAGTTGGCGTTTTGGTGTAAGAAGCACCTACCAAGGATTACTAGTAAAATACCATATAGATTTGAAGGAACATTATTTAAAAAGTAGGAAAATCGGAATCTTTTAAAAAGAGATTCTTGCTATGTAGCCCAGGCAGATCATGAACTTGGCATACTCCTGCCTCTCTCTCCTGAATTCCAGGAGTATAGGAACTAGGCATGTTCCACTACAACCAGCTCTGATTCAGTTTTTAAATACTGCTTTTAAAAAAAAGAAAGTATTCATTTTTACGTGTGTGTGTATGGGTCTGAGTGTACGTATGTGTACCAGGTGCATGCAAAGGTCACAAGTATTCATTTTTGTGTGTGTGTGTATGGGCCTGAGTGTATGTATGTGTACCAGGTCACAAGAGGGTGTCAGATACCCTGGAACTGGAGTTTCGGACACTGGACTCCACATGGGTGATGAGAACCAACTCAGGCCCTTCGCAAGAACAGCAAAAGCTCTTTGTCACTGAGCCACCTCCCCAACCCTTGAAATCATGCTTTTTAAATTTAGCTATGTAAAAAGAACAACTGCAATATAGCTCAAGAAAAAAGTCTATTAAAAACCTGGGTATGGTGGCACATACTATGGGATCCCAGTACTTTGGTGGTGGGGTTAGGGAATTCAACGATAGTACTAGCTACAGATCAAATTTAAAGCCAGCCTGAGCTTGGCAAACAGTTCAGAAACACTGGTGGGGGGGGGGGGGGAGGCGTCACCAGCAATGCATGGGTGTGAGCTGAGGATGCTGCCGTGTGACATGTGACTGACAGACTGTCGCCACCAACCCTGCAATACCTGATGCCACTTCTTCAGTCTGTCTGTCCCCTCTCCTCCTCTCTTCTCTCATCCTCAGCATTAAGAAGTGCGGAGACAATGTCGCTGACGGTCCTGTAACTGTCCCCGGTGGCCAGGATGTGACGCTGCACCGTCTCTCTCACCAGGCCCCTGCTGAAGCCCATTTCCAAAGCCGCTCTAACCACAGGCGTGCTCATCATGACCGCATCTTCTGAACTTTCGCCAGGTCCAAAATGCACAACTGCTCATAAACAAACTTGCTAATGTTAAACTCCACATATTTAAAAACTATGGAAAAATAATGACTGTAGCACCTTTATTCTCATATCCTGATAAGGGAGATATATCATATGCATCAATTAAATTAAATTAACTTCAATAAAATTTAAACTTGATAATGGGTAAAATGAGAGGACAGTTTATGCACTATGCATTTAACAAATTACTTCCTATAGTTCATACATCCTAGACACACTTAATAAAAAGACTCTCCTAGGAACAGGCCCAGGCATCTGCACTGTTAAACATTTCACCAGTGTTGAGGGGATGACCCGGTGGTAAAGGCACCTGTTGTCAACCTCACAGCCTTAAGTTCAATTCACAGGACCCATAAGTAGGAGAAAAAGAACCAACTCCCCAAAGTCTTCCTCTTTTTTTTTTTTTTTGGTTTTTCGAGACAGGGTTTCTCTGTGTAACTTTGCGCCTTTCCTGGAACTCACTTGGTAGCCCAGGCTGGCCTCGAACTCACAGAGATCCGCCTGCCTCTGCCTCCGGAGTGCTGGGATTAAAGGCGTGCGCCACCACCGCCCGGCTCCTCTTTTTTTTTAAATGGACTGGTGTTTTGCCTGCATGTATATCTGTATAAGGGTGTCGGATTCCCCTGAAACTGGAGCCACAGACAGTTGTGAGCTGCCATGTAAGTGCTAGGAATCGAACCTGGGTCCTCTGGAGGAGCAGCCAGTGCTCTTAACTGCTGAGCCGTCTCTCCAGCCCCCAAAGTTGTCCTCTTAACCTCCATACACATGCTGTGGCATGGGCACCCACACATGCTGTGGAATATTCCTTTACACTGTGTGAATACATGTTGCTGTGACTGGTTTAATGAACAAGCTGACTGGCCAATAGCTCAACAGGATACAGTTGGTGGGAGAGCCAAACTGAGAACGATGGGATGAGGAAGGGCAGAGTTAGGAGTCGCCGGCAAAATGCAGAGAAGATGAGAACGTCAATACTGAGAAAAGGTACCAAGCCATGTAGTTAAACATAGGTAAGAATTATGTGTTAGTTTAAAGTGTAAGAGTTAGCAAGTAACAAGCCTGAGCTATCGGTTGAGCATTTATAGGTAATATGAAGCCACTGAGTGGTTATTTGGGAACTGGCTGGTTGGAGAGAAACGTCTGACTACACACACATACACAATAAATAAATAAATACTTTTTTTAATTTTTCAAAAATTAAGCAGGCAAGATGGGTCATGGTAAAAGTGTTTTCTGCACAAGCCTACCCAAATTCAAGTCCTGAAACTCACAGTAGAGTACTGACTCCTGAAATAATTAACCCTCACTGTCTCTGTGTCTCTCTCACACACCCAATTAAATGAAACAGAAGATCTTCCTAAATGATTCTAATATAAATTCTTTTTTAAAAACTAACGTGCGGCCGGGCGGTGGTGGCGCACGCCTTTAATCCCAGCACTTGGGAGGCAGAGGCAGGCGGATCTCTGTGAGTTCGAGGCCAGCCTGGTCTACAGAGCGAGATCCAGGAAAGGCGCAAAGCTACACAGAGAAACCCTGTCTCGAAAAAAAAAAAAAAACTAACGTGCTACAAAAATAAAGGAGTGAGAAATCACCTCCAAGCACGAAAATCGGGCAAACTGAACATGTGACAACACAGACAAAGCCTTGGGCCCTTTCCTGACACTCAAAAACAAGATTTAACAAGCTACATCCTCAAAAAATAAAAATAAATAAACAAACACACACAGTAGGAAATAGGGTAACATGGAGGTACAGCTCCTTGGTAGAATGCTTATCTAGCATTTGGCTGATAGCACATTAAAACAAATTTAATTAAGAAATGGGGGTATAGCCTAGGTAGAGGACTTGTCTGGCATGCTTGAAAATTCCATTTCTAGCAATCATACACACATCTATTCCCTTCCCCCATAAAAGGACTAGGTGTGGGGCTGGGGCTTTGCAAAGTGTGGTGAGTGCTTGCCAAGCACACATGAGCACTTGGGCTGGATTCACACCATCAATGGAGATGTATCAGACTTGAATGATGAAGAATGTCTAAACAGGTACTAAATGAGACAGAAAAAACAACAAAGATGGGAAGCAAAAAGACAGAATGAAAACACAGAGTTAATAAGCAAAGTAATGATGTTCTGAACAGAGAGGCTATCGAGATGAAAAGGTGATGAAAGTAGGAACCGGGAGCCCATTTCTGAGAGGACAGGCTGGGGAAGCATTTTCTGTTAACAGTCAGTGCGAGCTCATCCTGTGCTGCACTGTTCAGACACTTTTCCAAGACACTGTACTGCCATCTGCTGGAAACTGGTACAATAAACACATAAATGTCCAATGTCAAAAGTGTGGAGAGCAACCTCCTCAAAAGCGTGTCTGAAGAGACCAAGACAGCCTTGATCCTGACACCTCCTGCAGAAAGTAACACTGAAAACAAATAAAGTCTTGAAACTGAAGTGACAAAGTAAGCGATGGAGTGTCTGAAAGAGACCAGCAAGCGTAACAGTCTTAAACAGGACAAAGCTTGGCATGGTCAAGAAATAAAGACTGTAGTAGACAGTGAGGACAGCAGCCGATGGATGGAGTGTCTCCATCACCCCAAGTTTGCCAGAATACTCTAGGAGGGTCTTGAGCAGAGGGCTATTCCAAAGGTGACTAGAAATGCTGCAGATGGACTTGGGACAACCTAGGATGAGGGAGAACTGTGCAGACAGATCAGGCAGCACGGACAAGGCTGGCAGTGGGAAGATGGTGAGTATCTGGACATCTTGTGAAGGCCCAGCTGGTTCTGTAGCTGGTGTTATGAACTGCGATGAGGAGAGTGAGAGCAGAAGCTCTGAGGAACAAAAGTGAGGGACCCTGTGCTGCTTTGGCGTATTTACTGAAACGGCCCTTCAGCCAGAAATGGAGGCACTTTAAATTTAAGCGGGTAACTGGACATTGCCACCTGGCACCCATCTGACTGACACTTCACATGGTAGCCTGTCACTTAGAAACAGGAAAAAGGAGCTAGCAAAGGAGACTGCTCAGAACCAACACAAGACACAGGAAAAACCCAAAGAATGTCAGGGAAGCCAACCAAAGGGTGTGCTGAGGACAAAAGCCCGTGTGCTGGAGTGTGCTTGTCACCCAGCACTAGGGAGGCAAAAGCTGTAGGACCCCAGGTTAGGGCAGCCAAGAATATGGCACAACACACTTCCAAAAGCAGCACTCAATCGTATCAAATGCCAGTTGTCACTAAGTAAGAGGTCTGCTAGTACAGCAGTTTCCGGGGACCACAACACGAGGGGACCCTCGCCTCCTGTCATTACCAAAGCTACATTGACAAATTGGCAGCCAGGGCCATAATCCAGAGGATGAAGCCAGGTATGACGGCATATACCTGTAATAGAGCATGTAGAGGCGGAGGCCAGAGGATTCAAAGTTCAGAGCCAGCTTGGGCCACATTATGAAACCCCGTCTCAGAAATGGACGAATAAAGGGGAGATAAAGAAAGAATGAACAGAGAAGAGTTCACGGAGACCAGTGGTTCTGATACAAAGACAAGAGTTCTCTTCTCATGCTTCTGTTTTCTCAGTGAAGCACATGGCCTAGGAAAACCATGGCAAGAGCTAGAGTGCTACTGAGATGTGGCCCAGGGGGAAGCACTTGCCAGGCAAGCCAGAATGATCCTCAAAGCCAAGAGAACTGACTCCTGAGAACTGTCACACACACACATGTCCAAACATACATCATACACACAGGTACACAATCTCTTACACATGCTTTCAAAAAGAATTTTGTAAATTAAAAACAGAAATCTGTGAAGAAAGAAAATGTCCAACAGTCATTCTGAAGACTGACAAAGTGATTTTATAAACAAAAGTAAGATGTAAGTTTTAAGGAAGTTTCAAGAGGCTGGAAATATAGCATGGTGCAGCATGGCATACACAAGGCCCTGGGTTCTAGCCCCAGCCCCAGCCTGAAGAAACACTAAAGAAGAACAGGTACCCACCACTTCACCTCCCCAGTTCTTCTACACAGGGGCAGTACCACACACTTAGTACTCCTTCCTTCCATGACCAGGTGCCTTATCTACTGCAGGCACAGCTTCCATGACTTCTAGATCTTGGTCCTCTTTCTCTGTTCCAGCTAAAGCTGCCAATTCCTCTCTTGAAATGGTGAGCCAAACTCCCCTTCTGATGTGATTAGCACATAAAGTGATAGTTATTCAACCACTGGGGGACCATGACACGTGGAGATCACACACATCAACTACTGAGTATGGTTAAGATTCAGCTCTAGCCTGTGGCAGTGGTGCATGTCTTTAATCCCAGCACTCAGGAGGCAGAGCCAGGTGGATCTCTGTGAGTTTGAGGCCAACCTGGTCTACAGAGTGAGTTCCAGGACAGAGAAACCCTGTCTCGGACAAAAAAAAAAAAAAGATTCAGCTCTAATCCAGAGACCCTGCACTGAATACTATGTACCTCCTTTACACCTGACTTCCAGCCCCATCATCACAGATCAAGTGCACACTGGGCCTTTTCCAGCACACTCAAGCATGGCAGCCTTGTCCTCTGGAGGCAGAGCGTATCCACCACGCCTTTCATTGGCACTGCTTCAGACTATCTGCTTTCTGCCTGTGTCCTGTTGTCTCACATGAAATGTCAGCACTGCAAAGACCAATAAATGTCCTGGAATCTTTGAAAATATCACGAATCTTAGCAGACACCTAAATTTTCTACTCAACATCCTGCAGTTCCCCATATGACTTCCTCTAATATACTTTCACTCCTAACATTCTTACAAATACTCCGTTGTATTTGAAATGTTTTCCAACTTACTTGGAGGTTCAGAATTTTCTTCTGGGGTGTCTGAAGTGGACAACAGCTATGAAATAAGAGAACACTTGACAGTTAAATCAGAAATCTCAAACAGTCTAAACAGCACAGTCAGGGACTTGCCTTGCTGTAAGATAGGCTTCTCACTCTGTTGCTGAGGCTGGCCTAGAACTCATGGCAATCTTCCTGCCTCAGCTTTCCAAGTACTCGGTGACAGGGGGTGAGCCACCACACCCAAGCAAACAACAACATTTACTTTAAGTAAATGCACATACCCTTTTGGAAACTGGGTGGTTCAGATATTCATTTTAAGCCAGGTATGCTAGCACATTCCTGTAAGTTCAGCACTTAGGAGGTTGAGGAAGGAAGACTAGGAGTTCAAGGCATCCCTCCCTCGGCGGCATGCCTCAAACCTCTAAAACAAATAATGCACGTGTACACTGTACTTGGTTTTCTTTCACCATAATTATCACACGGCTATGCTTACACTTGATCGACATCCAAGTCAGGGTTCAAGTGTATCTCCATTTCAGAGAACAGGAAGATACAACAGTGGCTCCTCACTCCATTTGGAAAGTGATATTTCATTTGGGTAACTCTTAAAAGGTTTAACTCCCTAAAAAGGTTTTTTTGTTTGTTTTCTGGAAAAGGCAAGAGACATTGAAGATACCTCCTCAACCCCATTAAAAAAAATTCTGTATATGGCAGAATGTAGTATTTTTCAAAAAAGTAAAAGTAAAAATCAGTATTTATAAAGAAGCCTGAACAGCAAGCTAGCAACAAAACTACCAAGGGGATGCCATTACCATGGCTACAAGACATGTAACATGAACTCCACAGCTCTACTAAGCACACACCCACAACCTCAGGTATGTCTTTCTTCCTAAGAACATTTCTTTTTCTTAACTATGGTGCTTAAAATCGCTATAAGAACTTCTTGATCAACTCCAATTTTGCCTCAAAAATTTTGTATATAGAACTAATAAAACAGATATAAATAGGGGTCTCTGTCTCATTCAACCTGGAACTCCCTGAATGGTTAGATTTTCTGGCCAGAGAGCTCCAGAGATTCATTGGTCTCTAATGCCCTAGTTACCAGTGCATGCTGCCACACCCAGCTTCCGGTGCTGGGATCTGAACTCAGGGCCTCATATTGCCTAGTCGGCACTTTACCAAATGAGTCATCTCCCCAGCGTTCATGTTAATTTGAAGAATCAGTTTACCTGTTCAAGAAGATGAGGATATCTAGCTTGAATCTCATTAACAAACTCCTGCCCCTTCATCCGTATCAAGAACTCACACCTAAATGTGAAATAAAAATGATTCTAAATTATTTCATATCAAGCATTTTGATATTTCATATCAAAAATAAAATTATTCTAGAAGAGTGACTTTCAAATCTTCTGATTATACCCCACAGCAAAAATTTTACATCACAACCCAGTAGACATTTCTATCTAAGAGAACTCAAGCTATCATACACCAGCACACATTCTTACTGTATTAGTACCTTCCATTATTTTTCTGTCTCCTTCCACTTACACACAGCAAAGGGAAAATTCTGGACTCAGAAAGGGCAAAAGTTGGCATGTGAAAAACAATGTTACAGACATTGTCTTTTTGTGTTTAACACTATTTCGAAAACTATTGCTCATTATCTATTAAAAGTTTATTGCTCACAATGTAGTAATGGCCAATCCTGCTCCAGAGTTCATGCTCCTATCTTGAAATACAACCCACCACACTCCTCCAGGAAACACATGATCAAGTCCTTTATCTCCACATTTTGTAGCAGTTTCTCAAATATTTAAACTACTATAACTTCTCAAAGGAAGTTCACATAACATCCATTGCCATATTCAAATTTTCTTTTAAAAGCACAAAAACAAAAAAATCTTGATCTACACTCATACTATGTGCAAAAATAAACTAAATATGAAAGACATCCTTAACTGTAAGAAAAATCCTTTTGTCCTTCCTTACGTCGGAATGTTCTTCCCTCAGAAGCTTGGAAGGAAGGCTGGAGACAGCTCAGTGCTCAAGAGCACTTGCTGCTCTTACAGAGAGCCAGAGTTCAGTTCCCAGCGCCCACGTCAGGAAGCTCACAGTCTTCTATAACTCCAGCTCCAGGTAATCCAATGCTCTGGCCTTCCTGGGCATCTACATTCCTGTGCACAGGTCCACATGCAATCACACACTGTGCCAGATATAGTTTTATGTCCATAAGCTCAAGCTGTAAGGCATTTTTATAAACAGTGACTGAAGGTGGTGGGCCCAGTCCATCGTGGGTGGGGCCACCACTGGGGCTGGTGGTCCTGGGTTCTATAAGAAAGCAGGCTGACTTGATGCATGGGGAGGGGCTTGTTCCTGCCTCAACTTGATATGCCAGGGAGGCCTTACCCTCTCTGAGTAGTAGATAGGGGGGTGGGATAGGGAAAGGTAAGGATGGATGGGAGGAGGGGAGGGAGGGGGAACTGTGGTTGGTACATAAAATGAAAAAAAAAATTAAGGAAAAAAGAAAGAAAGCAGGCCGAGCAAGCCATGGGGAGCAAGCCAGTAATCAGCACCCCTCCGCTGTCCGCATCAGCTCTCGCCTCCAGGTTCCTGCCCTGTTCAAGTTCCTGTCCTGACTTCTTCTGATGATGAACTGTGATGTGGAAGTGTGAGCCAAATAAACCTTTCCCTCCCTAAGTTGCTTTGGTCATGGTGTTTCATCACAGCAATAGTAACCCTACCTAATACACACATAATTAAATATGGTCAAAACAAATCTAAAACAAAGTAAAGAAGCCTGGGAGTATAGCTTCATCAGATACAAAGCCTCTGCTTAGCATGCTGAGCCCACAGGATTCAATATCCAAAAACAGAACTTTTAGGTAGGGACCAAAAACATAATTCATAAAAGATAAAATGAAAGACATCTGTTCTTCAAAAGACTCTGTTAAAGGAGTGAGGAAAAAAGGGGAGGGGGAGCTAGAGAGATGGAGCAGTGGTTAAGAGCAACTGCTGCTCTCCCAGGGTGCCCAGCACCTATGTGAAGGGCTCTCAACTGCCTGTAATTCCAGCTCTAGGAGGTTTTATGCCCTCCTCTGGTTTCCACAGGCACCTGTATTCACATGGGACACACTCAGACAACCCATACACATACACATAAATAAAAATTAAAAACCAGAAGTGAAAACATTGATGGACCAGACTGACTCCATCTTAAGGATGGAGGCCATTTTGTTGTAAGGTCAGAACAAGTTCATTACTGTTTGCTGCAAAAGTTGACCATGCTTTAACTGTTTCTGGAATGTGATGCACTCCCCACCCTATGGAGTTGACTCACATACTGAATACACCCTGATAAGATCAGATGGTCTGCCAAATAATGTTAAAATGTTCAGCTAAGTTCCTACGTAGCCAAAATTCCTCTGGAAATCCTCCAACCCTTGAACACCCCCTAGTCTTACAGTTTTGGACTATAGAAACCCTACTCTCTCCTGTGTCCATTGCTATTTTTTCAAACTCCACTTTAGGGAGATAGCCTGAATAACAGAAAACAAAGCTTGCTTAATTTAACCAGAGAATCTGGGTAATGGTCTTTACTCTCATTCGGTGGGATTAACAAATATAAACCACAGATTAAAGGACAGTTTGCAAGAATGTTATCAGAAAGACGGCAAAGTCAAAGGTTCTTGTTTGCTTGCTTCTATAACAAACCCAAACTAAAAAAGACAGCTGTCCGTGGAATACACAGCCTAGGGAGAGCTCAATAACCCAATTAACATAAAATGAACACAGATATGTGGGTGGAGACTGTGGCAGTGGTGGGGTGTTTGAATGCTCGAGGTCAGGGGTCAATCAGCAGGATCACAGCAGAAAAGAGAGAGAGAAAGAGAAAAAAAGGAGGGGAGGGACAGAAGGCCCACTGGGGAGGACAGGCTTAGCAGAGACATCTGGAAACATGTCTCTGTATCAGTAGTCTGGCAGGCAGACACCACCATGGTTCCTAGAGGCTTACTTTGGGGAGAAACCCAGAACCTTTGCCACTGAAGTTATCAACAACCTTGAGATAATCACCGACCTCCTGAGGTATCACAGCAAAAGACTCTCTAGTGTGCACTGGCACTGAACTCAGAACCTCCTCTGCCAAGAAGCAGCCAGTTCACACCACTACTGCTGAGGAACCCTGCAGGCAGAAAGGAGCAGTTGCTGCAACACTCCACAAGGAACCACCTTCCTCCCTAGCCCATGCGCTGCATCCATGCTGCAGAATAACCTGCATGTCAGAGCTCATTCTATATCCACTCTTGTTCTTGTGCTCTTCAAGCCCCAGCCCTGCAGCTGTTCTGCACACACCTGTGCTCCACATCTACTCCAGCTGCTCCAGCTGTGTGTCCTCATCTCAGCACAGCACAGCAGTCAGGGCTCTCTCCGCACACTCAGAGATCGCTCTGTGGCTGCTCTTCAGGCTCTCGAACGTCAAGACAGACACCAGTGCTACTGCCCCCACCATTGACAGAACACTCACAAGCCACAACAGGTATCAACAGGGGTCCCATTGGTCAGGATGTTTCTCATGACAGAAGAGATCAAGTCTTCAGCCTTGCCACCAAAACCTTTAATGCTGCCCTGGACACTGAGAATCTCTAAAACTTTCACTGACAAAGACTTCAGCTAACAGAGCTGAATGGAGATTATGACACTGGACTTCCCAAGGAGTCAGAGCATACCATACCCCTAACAAGCCCAAGCCCTCACCCACCTACAGTTAAAGGTCTTTGCTCAACACAGTCACAAAATCTAAGATGCAAGAAACTTAAAACACAAACAAAAACCATAACAAAGGAATGCAATAATTTTCCAAGAACCAATTCAAAAAAAGGAAGAGAAAGGCGCTTACATACTGCCAGATAAGCAATTAATATTCATCTCCAGGGAGCTTGGTGAGTCTCAAGAGAACAAGACAGATAATGCAAGCTAAAATGAAAGAACACAATGAGCAATTCTCGAGAGCACAGCAAAGTACAAAATTTACAGGTGAAGACAAATACAAAATCACCCCATCATATACTTTTAAACTACTAACAATTTTTAACATTTTATTGATCCACTATAAATACTGCTACTTCAAAATTCCTGTTCATCATATATTATACAAAAATGACCAAAGGTCCTTGTAATTCCCTGAAGGAAGTCCAACAGATTCCTCATTATTATGGAAGGCATGCACAGGTCCAAAGTCCCTTCATTGTACGATTTCACTTACATGTGGTTCCTAAAGTCAAAACCTCAGATATATCAAGTAGGAGGGTGGTTGCCGGGGGTATGCTCGCAAGTGTGTGGGATACAGAGTTTCATTCTAAGAGGATGAAAAGGCTCTGGACATGACTATAAAACAGTACACATGTACTTTATACTACACAAGAATACATTTTACATGGCTAAATTGGTATATTTTATGTGTATCTTATCATAATAATTAAAAACACCTAACATAACCCATTCATTTTAGAAATGAGGTCCAAGTTCACAGAGCTAATTGGGTACAAACACACAATTTCCAATTCCATTTCACTAACAACTGTGCCCCTAAAATCTTGTTTTGTTTTGTTTGTTTTTTGAGACAGAGTTTTTCTCTGTGTAGTTTTGGTGTCTGTCCTGGATCTTGCTCTGTAGACCAGACTGGCCTCGAACTCACAGAGATCCGCCTGGCTCTGCCTCCCGAGTGCTGGGATTAAAGGCATGCACCACCGCCACCTGGCCCCTAAATTATTTTACACAATAATAAAAATTAAGAGGTTAAGGATATACCTCAGGGGTATAGTACTTGCCTACCAGATGTGAGGCCCTGGGTTCAATCCTCCACACCACAATAAATTATCAGTTTTTAAGAACCAATTACCAAGCTGGGTGGTGGTGGCACACGCCTTTAATCCCAGCACTGAGCAGAGGCAGGCAGATGCTGTTGAGTTCAAGGCCAGCCTGGTATATAGAGCTAGTTTCAGAACAGCCAGGGCTACACAGAGAAACAAAAACCAAACAAGTAAACAAAGAAGCAGTTACCTTGGAAACCACTTGGCATGCTCCACCCAGGGGTCGTCTCCAGACTCCCAACACCTCAGCCCGCCATCACAGCAAAAGCACTTGACATCATCATTGCGATCTAAACAAGAGAAAAAGACCAGAAACTGATTCATGCATATTCCCATAAGCAAACTAGATAAAACTCTAGTTCTGCTGCATCTTACCCATGTAGTAAAATCCAGCACTTGCAAGCTGCTCAGGCTGAACAGGAACACTAGACGGCCAGTACAAAAACGTCCTCATTCGAGCAGAGTGTGTCTGCATACTCAGATTTGATATACTAAACCTCTGTGTTTCTGAAGAATTTTCCAGAAATGGGCAGCTGGGGAAATGTCTCCGATGCTCTGACATAGCATCATCCTTCGGTTCCCAGTTGCTCAGTTTCCCACCACAGGCAAAGCAGGCCACCCTGTCTCCAGGCCCTATGTAATAGAAGCCGGCTCTGGCCAGGTCGGCCGGTGACAGAAAGGACAATGGCCACGTACTGTAAGTAAGAAGTCTGGCCTCTTCAGTAGTCATGGCATGGCTGCAGGGACTCATCCTCGATGGGGAGTCTTCCACTGCTCTAGAACGGAGAGGGTTTGAGGACAAGCTGGAGTAAGGACCACCGCATTCCGGAGGAGGTAACGACTGTGCAAACCCACTCCTCACAGGAGCTGTGCTCTTAGTCGGGGACGGCAGACTAGCTGAAAGCAGAGTGTGGACGAAGCTGCAGCTGGGGTACAGCTGCCTGTGCTTTTCAACAGGGCTGTCCCCTTGTTTCCAGTTGTCCAGCATCAGGCCACAGCAGAAGCACTTGACCTTGTCGTTGACGCCCGTGTAGTAAAAGCCAGCACGAGCCAGACTCCGTTCTGAGACAGGAACTCCAGCGGGGAAAGCTGAGTATGTGGACATTCTGTACAGCTCACATGAAAAGTCGTACTTCATTTTTTCTTTGCTCTCTCTCGTCCAATTTGGCAAGGTTGTGCTATTTTCCATTATACTTTTGGGTTTTTTTTGGTGTAAGGTACCTTGAACAACTCTCTGGGAGACAATTTTGTGCATGAGTAGTGACGGTATTTCTGACAGCTTAAACTGCCCTGTGAAGCGTCTCACCACTTCCCACTAAGCTCTCTACCACAGACAGAAATGGAATAGCAGGCTAACTAGGTAGAATTCACTCTGATTGGATTTATATAAGTTCACTGTCACATAGGACAAATCTGTCTCCTTTTCCAAGATACTACACTACTCAGGACTCTGGGACAGTATTAACTCTTTTGGGTAACCCAAGAGCTATTTACCCATAATTTACTTTCATGAAAAGTTATGAACTCTAGATACTAAGTCAATTGCTGACTATATTGGAAAAATTATATGCACGCTTTTTTCCCTTATAAGGACTTTAATACAACATCCAAACTACTCTATTCGTCTACCAAATACAAGTAACTAAACTCTCCACATGGCCACATTTCCTAAAAGCTAACTTCATATAGCTCATCATCATAGTATTTTCTAAGGTGGGTTATACTGATCTCAGTTACCTTCTGAGGAAGTTAACACACAGCCCTATTAAGACTACAGACAGTATGTGTGGTGAATGATCTTTGCTTAAAGCTTAGACTGTTATTCTTCTTACCCGTTAAATCTTATACGTCACTACCTCAAGCCTTCCTGTGTCTATCATTTTAAGACATCTGGTCAACAGACAGCAAGCTTAACTAGACTGCATTTTAAAAAGTCCACCTGTACTTCTTTTAAGTCTGCTAGAATTAAGGATGAATCAAGTTATCAAGACATAGCCTTCTGTTATCACAAGTATCTAATAACCCTGTTTTACCACAGCATTCCTGTTGCACAATGTACCACACTTACTAGCATTCTTTTTGAGAACTCAGTATTTTATATAACTATTCATACACAAAAGTACACTCCACAGAATTCAAACTGGGTTTTTTATAAAATTTTTCAGATTTCTATGACTGGGTTTATTTCTAGTGAAACATGGGAGGAAATGAAGACTCTCAGTGATATAAGTCTGAAAGGAAAAAAAGATATTTTAGAAAACTAATTGCATAGCAATTATAGCCTCTTCAATTTACTCAGTAGTATTTAAAAATGTCTCATTCTAGATAATGCATCCTAACTACAGCAGTTTCTCACACAACCAGTCTACTTAGAAAAGGTTGAAATCAAAATACATGCTTGCAAAAGACTTCCTAGAGCACTAATTATGCTTGTCTTTAAAATGCACAGCTTTATACATTTTATAAAGCAAAACTTTGAAGACAGATGGACATTTCCACCCAGGAAGAAAAACTGGTCCCCAATTTGTTGATTTTATTTATTGTTTATTTACTGTTACACAAAATGTATCATACTTCATGGGCATCTTTTTTATTTTTTGCAGGGACATGGTCTCATTCTGTAGCCTAGGCTGGCTAGGAAGTCAATGTAAAACAAGCTAGTTTTAAATCTTGTTAGAAATCTCCTGTCTTAGCATCCCAAGTGCTAGGACCACACTACTATCAGGCTCCTTTCATTTCCTGATTTACTATTTTGATAGGCACTTCATTGGAGACAAAAGGCACCTGTGGGTAATGGAAAGACAGTCTGCAGGGCTGCTAGTGTAGCTCCGTGTTCGAGCTTTTGCCTTGAAGGTAAAGGATCTGGGTTTAATCACCAGCAATTACAAAAAAAAAAAAAAAAAAAAAGGAGGAGGAGGAGGAAAGCAGCTGAACAGAAAATTCCTGAGGCCTGCTTGCAATGTCAATCTCAACACTTGGAAGAAAAGGCAGGATGAGATGCTCCACCAGTCAGAGCACTTATCTAGTCAAGGCTGAGTTGGCCTAGATGAAAGTATCTGGTTGTCATCAACGCATTCCGTTAAGGACAACCATTCCCTAACAATTCCAAAGCAACCATCGCAGAAAGCATCTCAAAGCAAAAGGTACAATAGCTTGTAAAGCACTGGCTCTCTATGGACACTGAAGGGGAGAGACACCTGGGTCAGAAAGACAAAATACATGTTACCCCCATTAAACCACGGAGTTATTTCTCGCATCACTACAGAGCACAACTTGAGAACCGAGATCTCCCAGCCGCACAACTGTCTCCGTTTAAAGGCAGTAAAAAAATGCCTCGGGTAAGTTTAAAACCCTGCGAGGTGGGCGTGGTGGTGGTGCATGCCAGTAATCCTAGCACCTGGGAGACTGAGGCAGGAGGATGCCGCAAGTTGGAGGCCAGCCTGGACTGGCTCAAAAAAATAAATAAACCGAAGGGAAAAGAAAGCAAAACTGGAAAGCAACTCCAAGGACTGGGGGAGCGAGCGGTGGTCCGGCGGCCTTGAGAACAGAGGGGTTCTTACAACACCGGCTGCACTGGCTTCGGGGAGCCGAAGGCGGCCCGCTCGCCCCGCCAGGCCGGAGGGAGCCGCACTCACCGCGGAGCCGGAGGACTCGGGCCTCCCGCGCCCGGGAAGCGGCAGCAACGGGACTGTTCAGCCGCAGCCTTCCCGAAAGCCCCCGGGGCCAGCGGGACGTCGAGGACGCGCGTTGACGTCAGCACGGCGCGCCTCCACTGCGATGGAAGGAGGGGCTAAATTAATGCGCGCAGCTGCGCCTGCGTGTTCGGGTTTTGGAAGCCGAACATCCGGGCCTCGCTGCCCGGGACCGGAACAAGGCTGGGCCTTCACGAACGCCCTTCCGGGCGAGCTGGCGCCCTGCCTCCGCTAGGTTCTTCGGGCTTTGCTTTCTTGTGGTTTACCTTGCGGTTGCACCTTTAGGGGGGCTCGGGAAACCTGTGGGAAAGCCCGGGAAGGCGCTTTTCCCACCTCACCCCGCCAGGGTCCTAGAGACGGCGCTATGGCGAACGCGGCTTCGTAGCGAAGGCGGCTGACAGACAAGGGAGCTGGCCTCGGAACGCCCGAGTCAAGCGGACTACACTCGGGTGCATGAACATAAATATAACGGGTTTTTTCGTAAGATAGGCCTTTTCATTGATAAGTGGGCTTCTCTGGCAGGCCCGCGCGGTGGCGCGCACCTTGGATCCCAGGAGTTCAAACCCAGCCGTGGCTCGCACACCGAGGCTTCCTGAGACCCTTTGGGCGGGGAGGCAGTTATGCATATTTTTTTTAATAAACGCAGCAGGCCCCAAACAAAAAGATAAGGAGAAAGCAGGGGACTGCTTGGGAGGAAGGTATAGTAGGAGAGTTAATGGTATAATAGGGGAGCGTATGGTCAAAGTGCATTATATATGTGATGAAATTGTAGAAGAATAAATTTAAAAATGGGAAATTAAAACCTGGGTTCTTTGCTCACGGGCATTCTGTCTCCTCACCCCCACCCTCCGCTGCCCCTCCCACACAAAGCGCTAGCACACTGGGAATCTGCACTCGTCTGTTTGGATGTTTTGTTTTTGTTATTTGGTTGTTTGGGGTTTGCTTTTGCAGTTTTTTGTTTTGTTTTGAGAAAAGATTTTACTGCACGGCTCAGGCTGACCTAGGATCTAGAATCCTACCTCAGCCTCCTGCATGCTGGGATTAGAAGCATGCCACTAAGAGGGGGGTTTCTAGGGTTTAATTTACGTTGGGCTAGAAGGTCTTAACCAATGAAATCAAATCTCTCAGGGGAACTCCAGGGGGCAAACATTTCAAAAATTTAGAAATAACAGGCCACTAGGTTAGGCAGCCAGGGGAATTCCGGACCCTAAACCGTTTCCCATTTCCTTTCCCCATCATTTCTGCCTGCCAGTCATCAGTCACAGAACAAGGCAGTCTTCTGTCCCAATGTTGATAGTAAAAAGAAAGTATTTGTCACAGTTTGTGATACAGAGAAAAGACGTGTCGTGGTTACCAGTGACTAACTTCCAAAAGTACACACGGATGCCAGTCACTACTTCTCGGAAAGTTACAAAAAAACATTCCTAATATTTGTGGGACTCCAGCAAGAATTGTGCACATTGAATTCAAGAGTATCTACTTTTCAGTTCTTGTCGTGACCAAAACATGAAATAGTGAATCTACTTCAGTATATAGGCAATTCAGAAGCTTCAGAACTTACTACTTTTTTTAATATTGTATAATCTTGGAGCCCACTCATTTATTTTGTTGACCATTTATTCAACTAAAACTTTCAATGTTGAGGTAGTTATGACATTTCATCTTTATATACAAAAAATATACGATTCAAGATATTTTTGAAGAAAAATTAAGATTGAAAAGATTTCTGCAACGTAAGTTGTATAATAAAACCAGGGGCTGGAGAGATAGTAGTTAAGAACACTACTGCTGCGGAGGACCCTGGTTCGTTTCCTAAAATCCACATCATGGAGTTCCAAAGAATTCGACGCCCTCTTCTGGCCTCCGTGGGTATTGCATACAAGTGATGCACTGCCCAAACATACAGGCAAATCACACATAAAATAAAACATATAAATAAAGAAAAAAGTAAAATTTCAAGTTCTTAGTAGCATGCCTTTCTCCACTTGCTAAATTGCAGACCACTCAGTATTGCACATAGCGACGAACGTTATAGGTGCTGGTGATACACGGCATAAGTACACCATAATATATTCAACTTTAACGATTTGATTCAAAAGCAGTTAAGAGCCAGGAATAGTGGCTCAGGCCGAGGATCGCTGCGAGATTAAGGCTAGCCTGGACTACACAGTGAGTTCCAAGCTAGCTTTGTTCCTTTCGTCTCTGCAGCTACAGTAGTAAGATTAGGTACCGCCAGGGGCGTGTGTGCAAGAGTCAGGAATAGTAGGTCCCTGAACCACAAAAGAGCGTCCCAGCCAGTGGGCCGGCCACAGGGTGTTACAGTGATGATAGAGGGAAGGCACAGCCAGCCGCCAGCCTTCATGACCACCACGGTCCACTCTGCCCGCCATCAGTAACCATGCACACTGCAGGTATCAGAGCCATCCAGGAAAGACAGGCCTGTTACTGAGGAGGAGATGAGTGGGGACGGCCAGGAGAACTTGAGCCCAAAAGAAGTAGAGCCAAGACCTGACCTTTTTCTTTATTTTCGGGATGGGTTTCTCTGTGTAACAGCCCTGGCTGTCCTTGGAACTCACTTTGTAGACCAGGTTGGCCTTGAACTCACAGAGATCTGTTTACCTATGCCTCCCGAGTGCTGGGATTCTAGGTGTTGGACACCACATCCTGTGACCTTTTCTTTACCAAAAGAAAAGTCAAAGTTTCCTCTAGCCAAAGAGAAAAAGTATTACCATAGATCTGGCTCAAGGACCATGCAAAATTCAAAAGATTGCCCATGTTAAAAATTGGGTTATTTCTAAGCTGAGGGTGTGTGGTATAGCATTTGAGACAGTAAGTTGAAATCTCAGCATTACAAGGAAAATACTAGAATGAGTTCTCTAAAGAAAAGAAATATTGTAAATTCAGCTATTTTCCCACTGACAGGCATTTGGGTGGTCTGCAACCTTCCACAAACACTATTGTAATTAGCAGTTTTGGATAAATGTCTTGTTTTATAATACTTTGCTAGGAATGGGTTGTTGATAGCTTCTCGTGTAAACCATATGTAATTTTGCTGGACACATCCACATGAGGGAATATTGGCAATTGTAACCCAAGAAATGAGACAGGGTGTATCTTTGTGCCTAGAGTCACGGCCCATGAGCATCAGCAATCCTGTCTTCTGGTCCACATCACTGGAGCAACACGTCACACAGGCACTGTGCAGCCATGCCCAGCTGTTTGCTAAGGTGCTAGGGATTTGAACTCAGCTCCTCAAGCTTGTGCAGCAAACCCTCTTAGCTGCTGAGCCATTTCTCCATCCTGAATGTGGCTTCTTCAGAGAGAGTAAAGACTGCAAGAGAGGGCAGGGAAGATGGGAGGGAATGATTCAGAACAAAGCATAATGACACACATGGATGGAAAAGAAGCAACCCTCCACTGTATATGGGGTTATGTCTCTTGCCAAAAATTTCCAAACTGCCTACAAATAGACTAGAACACCTCTTCCAAGAAATTCATGGCAAGATTGTGAACCCTGTTGTGATGGCGAATCTTCAGGGCCAAACAGGCATGGCTGTGTGTGTAGACGGACGTTCCAAGGAGTACATTAGCACCCTGGGACTCCACTGGCTCGAGCCCTGCATGCACTGCTGCTAGGTGAACAGTGGACCTCGCCACCTGTGGGCAACCTAGGTACCCACTCTCAAGTCAGGCTCCCGTGTACCTGCTTAAAACAACTGAAACGAGTTACTTCCCTTAGCAACCTCTTGATAGTGCTCCACTTCTATTCAGATATGTCCCAAGACACATCATGAAAACAAGAGAGATGAGCCACTCGGCCTAGAGGGGATTTGGGTCCATGCCCAGTAAGGCATACTGTATCCTTTGAGTGAACTTTTAGGGGAAATCCCCTATTTATTATCTTATGTTGGGTGTTCATTGGATTAAAATCAGATGCATCACAGGAAGGGACCTGTGCAGTGAGCAAAGGCTTCCATAGTCCAGTCCTAACAGGGAGCCCTCACCATGGCCCTTTGCAATCGAGCTCTGCTCTTGAACCCCACAACGCCCCAGACGAGCCTTGCTTGCTCAGTCACCACTGTCACCCTGACGCCGTTTCCTTCTGACCTGCCGTCTTGCTTTACTTTGAATAAAATATTCCAGCTACTTTGCAATCGGTGTGCAATTTATTTCATTCTCAATAAGATACCAAAGACTGCAAATTCCCAACCCGGACCCAGACCACCAGTCACCCTTTCAAGCTCTTCGGTCCAGACTCTCCATCTTGCTGTTGTGCAGTGCTCTTAGACAAGAAAGACCCTGCTCTGGCTTCATTCTGAAACTTCTCCCATCAGCTTTCTGTCAGAGCTGTGGCTCCACGCTGCTTCTCAAAGGCTTCCCCTGTGAGGACTTCCTGTTTGCCATGCTGTCTACCCACGGGGTCCAAATAAGGCTCCGTGCAAACTCTGCCACTGGGACAAAACAGTGACTGAGACTAACCTGGAGAAGAAAAGGCTTATTTTGTTCACAGGTTACCGACCGTTACTGAGGGAAGCCCACACAGGAACCTGGAGACGGGAACTGAAGCAGAGGCCGCGGAGGAACACTGCTTACTGACTTGCTTCCCAGATTTGCTCAACGAGCTTTCTTATACCATCCAGGACCTCGTGCCTAAAGATAGCACCACCACTGTGGGCTGGGCCAGTACCACACTAATTAGCAACTAAGAAAATGCTCCAGATATCCCCACAGGCAAATCTGATGGAGGCCACTCTTCCATTGAGAATCCATCTTCCCAGGTGTGTCCACTCGACAACTGAAGCTATAACGCTGGCCTGTGAGCACATACTTACTTTGATTAGCTCCCAAATCTTTGAACTCAAGGGTGGCCTTCAGGTAAGAGCTTGCCCACTCTGTCATTTCTCTCTTGAGTAAACTGTCACCAAGTTCCCTTTTACATCTATTTCAAGATTTCTCTATGTATGGCAACAACCTGAAAACTGTGAAAGGGACTCTGGGTCCCTTCCCCCATGCATGGCAAACTCATGTATGACTGGGGAAACATCATTGCAAGAAATATCAGTGGCAAACACAAAACCAAACACACCTTCTCATTCTGTACACATTTCCAGTCACCGAAGCATTGAGCTAGTTCCCAGAGACGGCATGTCATGCTGCCACACCTGACTTTATGGGGCTCTGGGGATCTGAACACGGTTCTCTGATTACACCATCTCCTCATCCCCATCATATAAGAATTCTTTAAATGGTATGGCAGGAATCTGGGTGCGACTAAACTGCCAGTATCATATAAATAAATAAATAAATAACAAGAGTAACTTTGTTGCTTTATTAATTTTTCCTTACAACTTCTTTATAAAAATTCTATATCCCTAAAATGTCATTCAATAAATAAGAGGTGTTTCCATGCATAAGACACTTAGAAAAGAAGTGGAAAATCTGTGTTTCCAGTTCTTAAAGCAACTGGAAAAGATTTCAAATTCTGAACCATAAATGCCAACATCGTAAATCTTCTCTGAGAATTTCAGGAATGCAGGCAACCCCCACTTTTCTCTCGGCATCTGCACACGCACATACATATGCTTCAGATGTTTACAGGAAAGAGCTTTGTGAGTGGGAAATAAATAGCACTTTTACGGAAACCCACTCAGTTTAAGAGTTAAATTATTATATAGTTGACCATTCACTCTGGAGTTCAGCGTTTTTTCTTTTACCCTTGTTCTCATTTTCACGTGTGTTTACTGATTTATTTTGAGGCGGTGTCTCATGCAGTCCAGGCTGGCTCAAGGTTCCTATGTGGCTGAGGGTGACACTGAACTTGTGTTCCTCCTGCCTCCACCTCTCACGGGCTGGGGTCGGAGCATCAGTCCTGGTCAGGAGAGAAATGTGCGCACCGTGCCCTTGATGGCCCCCCTGCAGATGGGGCACTTCCTCAGGGAGGGAGCACAGTCTTTGCAAACGACCAGATGGCCACAGGGAATGAACACGATGGATACCTCTCTGTCCATACACACTTTACATGTTCTTTCTTCCTGTAGCTTCCGCAATTGTTCTTCCATCGGCAGAGCTATGAAGAGGGGGAGATTTTTGATTTTAAACACTGGGTCTCTCTGTGGAGCCCAGGTGACCTCAGACTTTGGTTCTCCCACATCCAATTTCCAAGTGCTGGTCACATGGCATGCGATGCCATGTGAGGCAAGAAAAAAGAATGTTTAATGGAAAGCAGTTTGCTTTTCCTCTAGTGAAATACCAATAAAATTAAACAGTGATCTTCGCAGGTTTAAAGTGTGTGTAGTACCCTTACCTGCAATGTCATCTGTGGGAGGACGCCTAAAGTCCTGTCGCACTGGGGGAGGAAAAGGGAAAGCATTACCATGGCAACCAAGGCTGGTTTTAGCTATTTGTTTTTGTTGATTCATTTTTGTAATGCAGGTGTTCAGACCCAGGGCCTGATGCAGTCATGCTAGGCCAACAGGCTCTCACTGAGCCAAATCCACAGCCCAGAGTGCACTGTTCAAATTTTTTATTTACCTAGTATTAATATTTATTTGAGACATAGAATTATTCTGTAACCCAAGCTGGTACTGAACTCATAATCTTCCTGCTTCAGCCTCATAAATGCTGGGATTACAGGTGTGTATTACTATGTCCAGCAGCAAATTTATTTATTTACTTGTGAGTGTGTGTGTGTGTGCATGTGCTCAGGATGCCACAGTGTGTATAATGAGATCAAAGGACGACTTTCAGGAACATTCTCTTTCCACTGTAGATTCTGGGGATCAAACTCAGGTCATTGGATTTGTGAAAGGCTTATGGTGTGGTGGTTGAAAGAAAATGGCTGCCGAAGGGTGTGGCGTTACTAAGAGGTGTGGCCTTGTTAGAGTAGGCGTGGTCTTGCTGGAGAAACTGTGTCACTGTGGAGGCAGGCTTTGAGGGCTCATGTATGCTCAAGTCACTCCCAGTGAGACAGACTGCTTCCTGTTGCCTGTGCAGGATGTAGGTCTCTCAGCTCCAGCACCATGTCTACCTGCACCCTGCCATGTCCCACCATGATGAGCCTCTGAACTGAAAACATTAAATGTTTTCCTTTCTAAGAGTTGCCATGGTCATAGCAATAGAAACCCTAATTAAGACAAGGGCAAGCACTTACCTGCTGAGCCATCTCACCAGCTCCCCCCAGCAGATTTTAAACACTTTACACTTTGAACAAAAGCTCATAATATTAACAACAACAAAAAAACAACCCTAATTTTTGTGCAATTAAAATTTATAAGTTGGGTTGAGTTACTTTCAACAATCCCTCCTAGAAAATTCCTCCAAATAATTTTCTAGCACTCACCAAATAAATCTTGGTATAGCACAGGGTCACTGTCCTGAAGGGAGTTTCTGAATGAGGCTGCTGCAGTGTTTCCTTTGGCTAACACAGTCTCAATCAGTGTTCTTGCTTGCAAGGTCTGCGGCTTCTGTTTGACAGCATCGCACTCCTGTTCAGTGATCGCCCTGGCACGTAGGAGACAGTCCAGGATTGGTGTCACACTCGTCAAATGTTGAAAAAGCACCATCTTGTTCTTCCGGATTAATGTTAGATCGTCTTTATGAAGAGAGAGAGAGGGTGGGGGGTAGAGGGAGAGAGAGACGGGGAGGCAGGTTCAAACTTGGTCACAAACTTCTTTCTGTACCTACAAAACCCGTGAATGAAATCATACATGTGTGTATGTATTTAAAGATCTCCTGCACCTCAGGTTGGCCTCCAATTTCACCATGGCATTAAACTTATGTTTTTTTCTGCCACTGCCTCCTGAGGGTCAGCTCTCCAGCCCAGTTTATGCGGTGCTAGGAATCAAACCCAGGGCTTTGTGCATGCTAGGCAGGCACTCTGCCAATCAAGCCATGTCCGTAGCCTGATGTTTACCTCCTCATTGTTGATGTTCTATTTTTTACTGTAAAGCGATATCCATAAAATGATGAATACTAATACGAGGGGTCTGAAAAATTATTGTAGGAGAGGCTGTTAGTTAGGTGCAGGAGAGGCGGTTAGTTAGGTGCAGGAGAGGCAGTTAGTTAGGTGCAGGAGAGGCGGTTAGTTAGGTGCAGGAGAGGCGGTTAGTTAGGTGCAGGAGAGGCGGTTAGTTAGGTGCAGGAGAGGCGGTTAGTTAGGTGCAGGAGAGGCGGTTAGTTAGGTGCAGGAGAGGCGGTTAGTTAGGTGCAGGAGAGGCGGTTAGTTAGGTGCAGGAGAGGCGGTTAGTTAGGTGCAGGAGAGGCGGTTAGTTAGGTGCAGGAGAGGCGGTTAGTTAGGTGCAGGAGAGGCGGTTAGTTAGGTGCAGGAGAGGCGGTTAGTTAGGTGTAGGAGAGGTGGTTAGGTGTATTCAGTTTGTCGCCAGGACACACATGGAACCATGTGAGGAAGGACAAAAGAAACGGCGCTTAGTTAAAAACGCAGTCCTACATGTGCTTTTGTTCCCGTGTCACCGGTTCTGTCTTTTCATGTAGCCCAGGCCAGCTCACACTGACCTCGTCGCCTTCAATCTCTCCTGTCCACCCGAAGGTGCTGCTGCTACAGCATGTGCACCATGCCTGGGGCTAAACACTGGTGTCCACGTGCCTGGCAAGTACTCCGCCAATCAGCTACACCACAAGCCCGGCTTGTTTTTGAGACAAGGTCCTAGTCTGCTCTAACCTAGGCTAGTCTGGAACTCACTTTGCAGCCCAGCACTTGGGAGGCTAAGGCAGAAGGTCATGAACTCAAGGCCAGCCTGGGCTACATAGCAAGACCCTGTCTCAAAAGTTAAAAGGCAAAAGAGTAACAGTCTGCTTTCTGGTCTGCGAAGCTCTGGTCCATGCTCAAAAAGGAGATCAGCGTGGCTTCAGTCTGCGCCAGAGTGAGGAGAGCAATCAGAACCAGAAGAGATCTGCACATGCCCAGGGGAAGGTGGTTCTGAGCACGGAACAGAGCGCAGGGTCACAAACACAGCTCACGTGATGGGTAACTGGCCCTGGGGGACGGGAAACAGACATTGTAAACTAAGACATTGTAGGGAAGACCTCTCTTGTGTGGGCAGGGAGGGGACTTAAATAGGAATCTGTGCATTAAGCCAGGCACGATGGTCCATGCCTGTCATCACAGCACTTGGGAGGTGGAGGAAGGAAAATCAGGATTCAACTACACAGCAAGTTCAAGGCCAATCTGAGCTACCTGAGAGAGCACTGGCTGTTCTGGCAGTGGACCTGACACACACATGTTGACTAACAATCTCTATAACTGCAGTTCTAGGAGATCCAACACTCTCTTCGAGCCTCCAAGGGCTCCTGCACACACAAGGTATACATAAAACTCACACAAATACACATAAATTTAAAAATTAATTAAAAATGTAAACATTGTAGTCTAAGACATACTATTATCCTAATATTCAAATTAATATTTCTCCTGGATCCCATCTCAATTTATGACAAAGGGGAATGATCTATCTTGGGATCAAGAATGTGCTGTGGGTCAATGAGACGGCTCAGTGCAGAAAACACTCAATGCAAAAGCTTAATGATGTGTCTTTGATACTTAGAACCCAAAGAGGGTGGAAAGAGAGTTCTGACCCCACTAGGGTGTCCTCTGTCTCTATGTGTCATGGCACGCGCACACACACACACACACACACACACACACACACACACACACACCCCTCTTCAAAATTGAGAACTGATTTGACATTATGTTGAAATCAAGCTCCTTAGTGCAAATTTTGCTTTTAAAGGGAAATATGAAGGCTAGGTAATTGAAAAGATCTATGTGCACATACAGAAAACAAAAATCACACACAGTGTGTGATTCTTTGGAGCTTTTAAAGGTTACATGGTACTCTAAAAAAAAAAAAAAAAAAAAAACCTGGTTCTTGTAACCTTGAAATCTGAAAGAAAAGTGTTAACGTTTACTCAACATACACATTTTTTTAGTATAATGAGTAATTCGGATGTTTTTAATAGTGTGTGTGTATGTGTGTGTGTGTCTGTGTCTGTGTCTGTGTCTCTGTGTGTACATGTGCTACAGCATGCGTACAGAGGTCTGAGGAAACCTGTGTGAGTCAAATCAGTTTTCTCCTTCCACCAAACAGGTTCTGGGGATCAAGCTCCAGTACTGCGATTCAGTAGGAAGCACCCTCCCCCCGAGCCATCTCCCCAGCCCTGCACAATGCACTTTATTCTTTTCAGAATCTGAATTCAGAATATAAAACATAAGACAGACCGGGCTGGCTGGATGAGCATCTTTTTGGAACTGGCGGAGGGTGACACTCGATCTCTCTGGAGAAGGGCCTTGTGAGCTCGTACCTGACTCTGTTTCCTCAGCTGCCTGCTCCTTCTGTTCCTCCCGTATCTCATCTTCTGCATCAAGCAAGCCTATCACGAGGTCGCCGACGGTCCTGTAAGTGTCCCCGGTGGCCAGGATGTGACGTTGAATGGTCTGTCTCACCAGGCTCCTGCTGAAGCCCATTTCCAAAGCCGCTCTAACCACAGCTGTGCTCATCATGACCGCATCTTCTGAACTTTCGCCAGGTCCGAAATGCACAACTGTATGAAAAAGGAGATTTAACAGACATCAGCAGTGACACATACCTTTGGTTGTGGCTGCTGTTTTGAGACTCCTTCTAGCCCAGTCCAGCCTCGAGCTTATTATGTAGCCCAGGCTGATCTCAAATTAATAGCAATTCTCCTACTGCAGCCTCCCAAGTGCAAGGATTACAGGCACAAACCAACATGCCTGGCTTCATAGACTTTTTAAATAGCAAGTTATTGCAATATCAAAACCATAAAATTGAAAAATACATAGGCACTACACTGTATGCAGGCTGCTAACTTTATTTGGTTTTGTTGTTGTTGTTTTATTTTGTTTTTCAAGACAGGGTTTCTCTGTGTAACTTTAGAGCCTGTCTTGGATCTCACTCTGTAGCCCAGGCTGGCCTTGAACTCACAGAGATCCACCTGGCTCTGCCTCCCGAGTGCTGGGATTAAAGGTGTGCACCACCATCGCCCGGCCTGTTTTGCTCTTTTAAGACAAGATCTCACTAGGTTACCAGGCTGGCCCTGAACTCACCCAGGCTGGCCCTGAACTCCCTGGAGGACCCTTGTGCCTTAGCCTTCCAAATGCTGAGATGGGAAGCGCTATGCAGACACATGTGCCACACCTGGCTTCCAGAAAGCCTTTTCTGATTCCCCAGACTTCACTGTTTCTCTTCACTTTCTCCTCCAGATCTTGGTCTCTTATCTGACCTTTCTTCTGTGCCCTAAAATCATTCGCTCATGAGAACAGGAGTTGTGTTTATCTTATTTCCTATTCTTTCTTTGGAACAACAACAACAAAAATCTACAATAAAAATGTATTGCATTGGGGCTAGAGAGATGGCTCAGCAGTTAAGAGCACTGGCTGCTTTCCCAGAGGACCCAGGTTCAATTCCCAGCACCCAAATTGCAGCTTACAACTGTCTATAACTTGAGTTCCAGGGGACATGACACCCTCACACAGATATGCATGCAGGCAAAACACCAATGCACATAAAATAAAAATAAATAAATTATTAAAATATATTGCCTTGAACACTAAAAAGCAGAGCCAAGCATCTGTTCAAATGTTTGCTCTATCGTCTTGGGTTTAAGTAACAGGCAAGTCACATTGGCAATCTGAGCCCTGGGGCCCCAGTGAAAGGACCAGAACACTGTGTTTCACCCTCTCTACGGACAGGAGGAGTATGCCAGCACCTGAAGGTACAGTATATTTGTTCCCACAATGGCCCAACAACAGGGTAAGGCTGAGTGTATGTAGTTTGTATAAAGTGTAGATGCCCAGGGCTATGGGTGGAGCTCAGCGAAAGAGGTTCACAGGACCATCAAAAACAAACAGCAGAAACAACTGGACATAGAAAGCCAAGACACAACCTACATACACTGATTCGGTCTATGAGGTCTGAAGCATAAACTAGACATCTGCACTGTCTTCTAAATGCTATCCAAGCAACTCGCTGTGCATTGAAGTTTGACAGACAGTAACAGGGTGTATTAATTATAAATTACAAATCAACATGAATGTGCATTTACCATTATAACCTTTCAGTCCTTTCTGTTTATTTTTAGGACAGGGTCTCAAGTAGTTCAACAGGGCCTTGAACATACAACCCTTCCACCTCTACCTCCCAAATGCTGGATTACAACCACACCCATCTTCACCTTCAATCTTAATACAAAATGGCTCACTTTAATGCACATTACACATACTTGGTGAGTCTTGGTTCTCATCTTCTGGGGTGTCTGACGTAGATAATAGCTACAGGAAAAAAAATGTACATGTTAAAATGTAAACTGCATCCCACCACTGTGCTGAAATGACCAACAGACCAGCTCTTTAACCTACTACAAACTCCCTTTGCCCGGTCAGAAGCAGTATTTCATTACATTCACCAGGAATTTGAATAATGAGGCTCTAAGCTAACAGCTTCCCCCACGGTGCTGCAGTGAGCAAAGCCTCCTCAGTAGGACAGGCTGGATTCAGGAGAGGCAGCGGGTTGGCCTTGCATCCGCAGCTTCCATTACCCTAGATATCTGCTGGGGTAGGTTACACTTGAATCGCTTCCTCTGGCCACGGCTGACGAGCTTTTGAGCCTCAGACTATGAAATAAGCTCTTATTTGGTTCTTCCAAAGAGTGATAACAAATGCTTTCTCAAATCATTTAAGAAAAATTTACAGAGTAAACTTTTCCCCTCAAATGTAATTTATTAATTGCTTCAGAGTTTAATTCATTGCTGGTTGATTAAACAAATGCTTAAAGAGAAACACAACGAACGCTGTCTTTCATGTGGCTAATAATTACAGATCTATTTTTCTCACAAGGGAGGTTCCTGGCATGATGATGTTGAGGTTTGTGAGAAAAGAGGAGAGGTAGTGTTTTAAAACAACTTTTACCTTTTCACTAAAATATTACTCTGTGATTTATTTTACAAATAAATTTTTAAAAATAACTTGTTGAATAATTAAATTTTTAAAAATAAATGAAAAGTTTCTCTGTTGGGAAGCAATAATTAAAAAGGGAAAAGAGACCTTCCCTACCTGTTCAAGTAGATGAGGGTACCCGGCTTGAACGTGGTCAACAAACTCTTGCCCTTTGATCCTTATCAAGTATTCACACCTGGAACGTAAACAATGACGCTGTGAGCGCTCCTCAGCAAGACCACTTTGTTACTGCCAGCTTCAGATGGACAGGTGCACTACAAGTCATCTTAGTATGCCCATTTTTATGATTAACACGTGACACGAAATGTAACGACAAACTCACGTCCAAGAGCTCGCCTCGTGTGAGCTCTGGTTACCCAGGCAACAGTCACTGACTCTGTCAGGCTCCTGAGGAGTAACTCTGCTTGTGCCTGTTTGCCTTGTGAAGTTTCTTAGAGGTTCATTGTTTTTTAGGTTTGTGTATATGTCTGTGTCTATGTGTGTGCATATGTGTGTGAATGCAGGGCCCACGGAGGTCCGAAGTATTTGGTCCTCCAAGAACCGAGATTACAGGTGGTTGTGAGCTGCCTGATATGGGTGCTGGGAACCAAGAGCGGCGACCACTGAGCCATCTCACTAGCCCTTTGTTAGTAAGGTGCTGTCTATTGAGGTTAGGGTGAATTTGATTGGCTTCTAGTACTTTTCATATACTTCGGCTGTTTTACAAAATTAGTTTATTACTTTATATTTTATAGTTTTATTAATCTAGCTCTCTGGAGGCTGGTAACTGTTTCTCACGAGCTTGAACACACACACGAGTGCCACACTGTGGACTTGGCACAGGGAGAAAGAAACCGCAGCCAAAGGCGGGTCAGCCGCCGTGCTGCCACTCAGTGGCGGCCATGAGGAGCCCTCAGCTACCATCCTCAAGCCCGGCTCACAGCGGGCTCCGCTCAGAGCGCCTCCCTGCTCTCTTCTAAGGTTCCTAAAAGTACCTGTAAGCAAACATGGAGGCAGAGAGGCCTCTACGTGAGCCATCCCATCGTGTCCGTGACAATCCTATGGGCTGAAAACATGCAAACAGACTTCAGGGAAAGGGTGGGACATTCAACACAGCCCCGCTACAGTGAGTTTGCCAATCCCTAGATAATGGAGATCCACTACTAAATGTAAGTACAACGTGAATCACTGCAGCACTGAAGCAGACTCAGGATTCTTCTTGTGTTTTTACAAACTACTGCAGTGGGGGCTGGCAAGATGGCCCAGTGGGCGCTTGCCACCAAGTCTGGTAACATGAGTTCAATCCCACAGGGTAGAAGAAGGAGAGAACGAGCCCTCAAAAGTTGTCCTCTGACCTCCATACCACACACACACATAAAACAAATAAATAAGTATATAAAAAATTAACTAGAGTAATAGAAAGCACTTAAAAATCTATGTGAATATTTTTTTCTTTTTTTGACTTTTCAAGGTAAATATTCTCTCTTTTTTTTTTTTTTTTTGGTTTTGGTTTTGGTTATTTGAGACAGGGTTTCTCTATGTAGTTTTGGTGCCTGCCCTGGATCTCGCTGTGTAGACCAGACTGGATTCAAACTCCCAGAGATCCACCTGGCTCTGCCTCCCGAGTGCTGGGATTAATGGCGTGTGCCACCACCACCCAGCATAAGGTAAATATTCTTTATAATCTTCATAATGTTTAAAATCTGAAGTAATAGGGCTAGAGAGATGACTTAGCAATTAAGAGCACTGGCTGTTCTTCCAGAGGATGCAGGTTTGATTCCCAGCTCCCACATGTTGGCTCAGAACCATCTTTAACTCCGGTCACAGAGGATCCAATGCCCTCTTCTGGCCTCTGCAGGCACTGCACACAATGGTGCACACATATATATATATATATATATATAGGCAGGCAAAACACTCACACACATCACAATGAAAGAGAATCTGTAGTACTTAGGAGGCAAAGGTGCTATAAGGGAAGCTAATATGTCTCATGAAAACCATAGAAGATGCAAAGGAGAATTTCAAAGCAGTTACCTGGGAAACCACTTGGCATGCTCCACCCAGGGGTCGTCTCCAGACTCCCAACACCTCAGCCCGCCATCACAGCAAAAGCACTTGACGTCATCGCTGTGCCCTAAAATGCATAAGTTTGAATCAAACTTATGAATACATAAAATTTGCACACTCATGTGTATAACGTAACACATGATGGATCTGTAAGAGTCTCAGATTAAGATTCTTACCTGTATAATAAAATCCTGCACTTGCAAGCTGCTGAGGAGGAACCAGAGCACTAGACGGCCAGTTAAAGAATGTTCTAACACGTGCTTCCTGTGTCTGCATGCTCACGTTAGAGACAGTATATCTCGAGGCTGACTGACTCCGATCTTTTAAGAATGGGCAGCTGGGGAAATGTCTCCGATGCTCTGACATAGCATCATCCTTCGGTTCCCAGTTGCTCAGTTTCCCACCACAGGCAAAGCAGGCCACCCTGTCTCCAGGCCCTATGTAATAGAAGCCGGCTCTGGCCAGGTCGGCCGGTGACAGAAAGGACAATGGCCATGTCTGATAGGTGAGTAATCTGGCCTTCTCTGTATTCATCGCGAAGTCGTAGGGACTTGTCCTCAAACTAGGACAATCTTGATTTGCTCTGAAGTTCGCAGGGTCTGAGGGAAAGCTTGAGTAAGAGCCACTGAAATAGCCAGTGTTCTCCAAACTTGCACATAATGAAGGCATGGTGCTCGGCGCTGCAGACGGAAGAGAAGGCTGAGGGCTGGCTTCCAGACTGTTGGCTGGACTCAGAGTGTGGACGAAGCTGCAGCTGGGGTACAGCTGCCTGTGCTTTTCAACAGGGCTGTCCCCTTGTTTCCAGTTGTCCAGCATCAGGCCACAGCAGAAGCACTTGACCTTGTCGTTGACGCCCGTGTAGTAAAAGCCAGCACGAGCCAGACTCCGTTCTGAGACAGGAACTCCAGCAGGGAAAGCTGAGTACGTGGACAAACGGTACAGCTCACATGAAAAGTCGTACTTCAACTCAAATGTGTCGGCACTCTTCATCAGCTTGGACAGGAGGACACTGTCTTGAACCAAGTTCATGACGAAACGATGGGGAGGGGAAGGGACCAGCCTTCCTCTGGGGAGGTAGTTTTGTGCATGGCTTTTGGTCAGTTTTACTACTAGGCTGAACACCTAAAATAAGAACAAACTCATTTTTTTCCTTCTATGTATTTTGGGATTCAGTAGGATGAGAGTGTAAATCCTACCCTGATACATTTTAAGGCACAATTACACACAACCACACCTTTGTACAATCTTCATGCACACAATAAAAACTAGATTCTACCTAACAGCCAATGTGTGACAGAAGTTTGGGCACTCTGTGCCAGGCGTCTTGGGGGCAAGCCTGCTTCTCTTTGCCAGGAGGATGCATGAGCGGCGTTCATGCAACCTGCACAAAAAGTCTGATTCATGACACTGTGCATTCATAGCGAGTGAAACGTGGTTCAGATGCGATTTAAAATAATAAACCACTTCAAGACTCTTGCTTGTTTTTTGTTTCCTTTCAAAGGACCAGGATCAGACTCACTCACTGATCCTGTACCTTTTTTGCTCATCTGCGCAGCACTGGGGATCGAGCCCAGGGCCTTGGGCTCACAAAGCCTGTGCGCCTTACCACGGAGTTACACAGCACATCTCAAACTTTGTGTTTTCTTTCTTTCGTTCTTTGTCTTTTTTTTTTTTGAGACAAAGTTTCTCTGTGTAACCCTGGCTGTCTTAGAACTCACTGTGTGTTAATATTCTGATATCATAACACTCTGTAGACCAGGCTGGCCTCAAACTCAGAGATTGGCCTGCCTCTGCCTCCTGAGTGCTGGGGTTAAAGGTGTGCACCACCACTACAGGCTTGTAACAAAAATTTTTAGTTTTGGTCAGAAATTATCTCACAGAGAGTGTTCACTGAGCACATATTTATCAAGACACAAAAAAATTCTATTACCATCTGAACAGCAGAGACCTTCAAATTGAGAATTTCTCACATAAGATTTACTAGCCGTTAGCAAATCCGTCTTATATCAAGGCCCCAGGGGTTTGCTGCCACTGGCTGATGTGGCTTCCTGCAGTTCCCAGAAACGCAGGTTCTCTACCAAGGACACCAACTCATCCTCTGCACAGTTGTCACCAGGAGTCTCCCTCAGGAGACTCTGTCTGACCTCACTGACCCTCCACAGGGCTATGAAAACTTGGTCGTTCTAGGACATTTCCTTCTGAGTAAACTGGTTCGTTTATCAGAACAATGCAGCTGCCGCCGTTCCCATGCCGCAGTCTATCTAAAAGACCTGCAGAGCAGAGCTTTAAAATGCCAACGGCCTTGCGGGTGGACAGTTTCTCAGCTCTCAAGCAATGTCTGTCTCACTTCCTCTGAACTTGCTGTGTGTCCCAGAACATTTTCTTCCTGTTTCTTCTCTGCCATTGTCGCAACCTCTCAGCATGCCAGCGACCTCATGAGCACACTTCTCTACTCCCGAGTAAGCCTGATTACTCATTTCCTCTGGATAACCGGCACTGTGTTTGGATCTTTCTTGAACAGGGGCACTTTTTTAAAAACTGCCAGCCAGTGGGAGACGGCCAGGCAACTTCAACACTGCCTGTCACAGAGCTCCTTCCCTTCCAGGCATCAAATTCACAACCAAACCATAAAAAGCACACCTCCGAGAACTAGACCACATGCTTCAAATGAGCATCTTGGGACAACAGTCCCGAAAGTCCACTTAGAAATTAATTTGTCTGTCCATGCACAAAACTACCTCCCAAGGTTAGGCTACGTCCCTTTTAAGGGTTTAGGCCTCCATTTTGAGATGTTTTGGTTTACAGAAGAAACTGAGAAAAAAAGCTACAAGTGGTAGAAGGTTTGTGTCCTTTGTCAACCTGTTTAAAATAGAGAAATTAAGGTCAAATAACTCATGGTATAACACAATGTCTTTTTTCTTCCTCTCTCCCCCACTCCCTCTTTCTGGAGCCTGGGACTTCCCTACGTAGTCTAAGACGGCCTCAAATTCATAATCTTCCTGTCGGCTTCCCAAATGGGAAGATAACAAGCAGGCGCCACCATGATCTTTTCCTTTCTCCAAAATGGAGACTGGTATGTAGCAAGAAGCTATGCTAATCTGGGCTGGAGGTGTGGCTCAGTGGTAGGGCACGTGGATAGCACACCCAAGGCCCCTGCCTCAGTCCCCAAAACCGAGAAAACAATGCTACACTGGACTTCAAGCCAAGAAATCTCACGCAGAACTCATGAGTCACAGACAGAGCTCATGGAGATACATATATAGAAATATATATGTGCATATACCTAGACATTAATTTATACTTGAAAAAAAACTTGCAGAGTTCACACACACTTTGCACTCAGCTTCCCAAAAATAACATCTTACATAACAACAGTACAATTAGAAAACTGGAGGGAAATCCCTTTTTATTCCCGACTGTAAGAGCAGCGAGTGGGGACTCTTAACCACTGGGCCAGCATCTCCATGCTCTTTGCAGTAATTTGTCATGAGTTACATACAATACTTTATTCTTCATGTGCCTTTTGTTTTGTTTTGTTTTTTGAGACAGATACTCACGCTACAGCTCGGGCCGGCCTGGTACTCAGTCTGTAGCCCAGGCTGGCCGCAAACTCACAGTAACATGCTGCCTGAACCTCCTGAGTTCTGAGGTTATAGGCATGAGCCACCAACTCAGCTTCTAATTGTTTTTATTAGAATTCCTAATGCAGGGGCTGGAGAGATGGCTCAGAGGTTAAGAACACTAGCTGCTCTTCCAGAGGTCCTGAGTTCAATTCCCAGCAACCACATGGTGGCTCACAACCATCTATAATGGGATCTGGTGCCCCCTTCTGGCATAAAGTTGTACATGCAGATAAAGCACTCATATACATAAAATAAGTAGATCTTTAGAAAAAAAAGAATTACTAATGCATATTGATTAAACAAATTAGTGGATCTGGTTGTGACATTTACACACTTGCATATGCTGTGCCTTGGTCCTTTCTTCGGCCCTCCGTTGCCCCTCCTACCTCTCCAGCCTTTTTTAGTAACAGTCCCTCTTCAGAGAAGTGAAGGCACGCTTGCCTTTAAACCTCTGCATTCTTTTGCTTAACACAATTTCCTGTTCCATCTATTTCTTCAGATGATACCTTTAATTCTCTTTACATCGGAACATTACTCCAGTGTCCACACACACACACTTTCTTTATCCATTTATCTGTCAACAGGCATTCAATTTGTCCCATTCGTGAACAGTGCAATAAACAGTGTGTGGTGGTCTGGATGAGAAGGGCCCCATAAGCTCACAGATCTGCGTGCCTGGTCTCCAGCTGGTGGACTGTTTAGGAAGGATTAGGAGGTGTGCCCTTGTTGGAGGAGGTGTGTCACTGGGCTGGGCTTTGAAGTTTCAAAAGCTCACACCAGGCCCAGGTTTTCTCTCTGCCTGCTGTCTGTGCATCAGGATGCACTCTCAGCTTCCTGCATCCTGTCACTCTTCCTGTCAGGATGATCATGGACTGAGCCTCTGGCACTGCAAGCAAGCCCTTGTTAAAAGCTTTCTTTCATAAATTGTCTTGGTCATGTCTCCTCACAGCAACAGTGCAATGATTACAACATGGGGTACTCAGGAATCTCTCCCAAGCTGTCCTACACTCCTCCACATGCCTACCAAGGAGGAGGCGAGCTGGGTCATATAGTAGTCGTGGTTTTGGTTTTCTGAAATGTTGCACTGATTTCCATAGACACTAGACTAGCTTCCCTTCCCAGCAACAGAGGGCTTGTTCTCTTCACATGCTGACCAGCATTTATAGAAAGGTCTTGAGCCCTCGGTCCCTTCCTCCAATTTCACTTTCTCATATTGACTCGATTGGCTCTGTTCTTCAGAAAAGAGGTGCAGCCCTCTGCCTGCCTGTGTTCACAAACCTATTGGCCACCTCAGAGAAACAACTGCCCCTCATGGACCTACCCTCTCCCACTGCTTTGACCAGACTCCGGTTCACTTCTCCTCAAACCCTGCACAAGCCTAGGCCTTCCACACAGTACTCATGCTGAGTCCCTGTCAGCTTCCAAATGAACACAGCCTGCTTCCTACTCCAGCCTCTCCTGGGGCAGGCCCTCCCTCCACAACCAAGCCAACAGAACATCTGTTTATGAATCACATCTCCACACAACCACAGTTAGTCCGTGTATCAACAGCCCTTCAAACACTCTCCATATTCATAACATCAAATCCACAGGAAGCCCTGGCATCTGCCACTGGGGCCTGCTTCCTCTTCAACATGTCCTGATCCGGGCCCTGTCCACATCAGTGTGTAGGAGTCCTCTTTCCTTTACAGTGGTTCCTTACAGATGAGCTTGGTGCTCCTGCCTCTGCTCTGCTTCCTCTACCAGTTCCAGTAGACCTGGAGGGCTGCTGGGTGTCCTCACCCTCTGGGGTGGTCAGCCTGATCACCTCTCTGACACGACAGAGTAAAGGTGTCTGTTTCCCTCTCCTTGGACTAGAGCTCCTTCAGAAAAGGATGTACGCTTTCATTTCTGTAGCAGCCACAGGACCTGGCAAAGACCCTGAGCCTTGCTGCTGTGGTGTGAGACATATACCCCAGGCTGGCTCTGCACTCCCAATCCTCCTGCCTCTACCTCCCAAGTGCTACGATTACAGGCCTGTGCTACGAATGCCACCAAAACTTCTTGTTGCAGAATTTCTCCGCACAGCTGGCAGAGCCACCGTGTCCCCAGCCCCTTCTTTTACTAAGGGCATTTCCCGTGACTGCTAACTTGGCAGTTTACTTCCAGGCTCTGGAATCAAACACCAAAGGGTTTCAAGAAAGGGTGTCAGTCCCTTTTACAAGGGACACCACCGCATGGCCAGACATACCTTTAATCCCAGCACTCCAGAGCAGAGGCGGGTAGATATCAATGTTTCATTGAGTTCAAAGCCTGTTCTACTTACACAGTTCCAGGCCAGCCAGGGACACACAGTGAGGCCCAGAAAAACCACGTGTGTCTCAGTTTCCTCGGTGCAGAATGGAGATAATAACGGCACCCACTTCTTACAATTGATGATTAAATGTAAAATATATGTCTAAGTCTTCAGGGCGGAACTTGGCATGCGGTAGATAGAGAAATGACTACAGCCATTTACTGACTAGATTAAGAGCGTTGTTGAGAAACTGGGTGCAGCAACTCAGACCTGCAAGTCCAGCACTCAAGGGGTTAAGGCTGGAGGATTTTCCAGAGTCCAAAGCCTGTCTCAGCTATAGTGTGAGGCCAGTCTCCAACGTACATCACTTCCCCAAAAGGAAGAGCCCTAGTGTTTTTCCAAGCTGATCACTAAAACAACCACTCCAACCTGAGCTTCCCCAAGCTGTTCCTGTTCTCACTGTATCAAGTCCCCCTGATGCCTCTTGAAGAGTCGAATTAAAATTCCAAGGCCTCACTCAGAAAGGAGACAGACCTTGAGCTCCAGGAAGGCGTGAGGATGGGCAGCCAGGGTCAGTGGGGACAGCTGCAAGTCACCCTCCCGCAGGACCCGAGGTGCACGGCAGCCGGTTTTGCAGGCCACCCCTGGGGCCACCTCGGGGACCCTCACCCGCTCTCCACGCGCGCGTACTCACCGCAGCCCGCTCCCCAGGCTCCACACGCCAGCAAGGACGCCGATCTCCGGGGTGGCACCAGTCGCCTGGCCTGTGGGGTGCGGCTGAGAGTCACGACGCCTTTAAGTGGTGCCCGCCTGGCCTCGCCCACCGCCCCCACCCTGCCCCGCCCAGGCTGCGGCAGCCGCCGCCCGCCCGCCCGCTCGCCCGCCCGCTCGCCCGCGGTGCTTTCCTCTGAGACTCCGGGGAACTCCAGGGTGAAAACCACACGCACTTCCTCCTCACCCGCCGTGGCAACCCCGGCCGGCCGGGGATTTCCGTGGCCCTTCGGTGCGTGACTTCCTGGGCCCAGTTGGTCCGCGTGGCGTTTACTGAAAGTTCTGACTTCTTGGTGGCCAGGTCATTGGAAGCCTTGAAAACAGATGTGCAGCTTATGGGTCCGCATGCCTGGAAGAGGCCCTGCCCCCGCCTGCAGCCTCCAAGTCCTTCACAGTGAAAAAAAGGCCACAACTTTCCAGTCTACAACTGCTGAAGCTAAAAGGGAAAAAAAAAAACATGTAACTCTGGTTATTTTCACTTTTTGTTTTGGTCAAGAAAGAGATGAACATTTTTTAAAAACCATGTAGATCTCTTGTTCAGTTTATTTTTATTGTTTTAAAGATCAGAACTAGAGCTGCAGGTAGTAGCTAATGCCTTTAATCCCAGCCCTGGGAAGGCTGAGGCAGGAGGATCCCTGTGACTCCAGGTCAGCCTGGGCTACACAGTGAGACTTTGTTTTAAAGAGGTTAGAACTATGTTAGTTCTTGTATTTGAAAGGATTGTTTGGGGGCGGGAGACACTGCTAAGCAGTTGCTGCTCTTGCAGAGGTTTGGACTTCTGTTCCCAGCATCCATAGGCGGCTCACAGTCTCATGTGACTCCAGTTCCGGGGGTGGGGGGGTGTCCAACGCCCTCTTCTGGCCACCACAGGCACTGCACCTGCATGCGCACAGGCATGAAGCTGAACAAACATACTCTTTTTGGGAGGGGAGGATTTCGAGACAAGATTTCTCTGTGTATCCCTGGCTGTCCTGTAACTCTCTCTGTACATCAGGCTGGCCTCGAACTCAGAGATCCACCTTCCTCTGTCTCCCAAGTGCTGGGATTAAAGGCATGTGCCACCACCCAACCATACTTTCAAACAAACAAACAAAAAACTGTTTTGATCTGTTTTAGTGGTTATTTTCTTGTATTTTTGTTTCGTTTTGCCTTGCTGTTCTTTGTTTTATAAACAGGATGAATAGATCTAGAAAAACCAAGTTCTTTCCTTTAGCTTTTTCTCTTATAAGAGATGAGCTACGCTGCATCAGTGCTCTAGAAAAAAACTTAACTTTTGTAGTCTAACTCATCTGTCTTCTTCCATTTTCAGCGGGTTAGCAGCAAACTTAAGCAGCTTTACTCTAAGGGTGAGGGACCCATCTTCATTCTAGGAATAGGATGCTGTATTGTGGGCTCAGCTGAGGCTGAGTGGTGGGGTGGTGGTGGTGGCTGCCTCTGACCGCACCGTTCCCACTGGAAGTCTACCAGAGATCCTGTTTGTCAGTCACATGGAGAGTTGCATCTACCTTTGAGCCTCTTTTTGAGGGCAGAATCACATCATCAGTCTCCCTTGCAACGTTTGCACATTTTATTGCTGACTTTTTTTTTAGTTATTAAGCAAGGTGTGGCTCTAAGCCTGTGAGCAGGACTTGATAAGCTGGAGCAGAAGACAGCTGTGGCCTCAAAGGCCACCTAGGTTACATAATGAAGTCCAGGACAACCTGGACAAGAGTTAGACTATTCCTCAAAATTGATGATAAGAATTAAAGTTATTTTCTGGATAAACTCTAACTTGCATATGGGCAGGGACAGTATGTCTTTTATTCGATGCTTTATTCTAGCACCAGCAGGATGCTTGCACATGATAGGTGCTTAGTATCTTGATAAAAACTGAGCCAACCAATCCTCTGGGTTTTCTCCATTCTCAACTTGCATTCAGACCTTTAAGAGTAGAGCTCTTCTACTATTGATACTCCAAATGTATTTGCTCACTAAATAGCCATCTAAAGTCATTATTAACTTATTTTTATGGGTATGTGTACACACGGTAGTGCAATGCTTACATGGGCCAGAAGGGTCAGCAGACGCCCCGGAACTGAAGTGACAGAGGTACCGCAAGTGCTGTGTCCCCGCAAGAGCAGGCACTTGAGTTTCTAGCCATCTTTCCAGCTAAAATAGGCTTTTCAAGCAGGACTTATTAAGGAAACATTTGAATAAAGAAGAAAGGTAGCCGGGCAGTGGTGGCGCACGCCTTTAATCCCAGCACTTGGGAGGCAGAGGCAGGTGGATCTCTGTGAGTTCAAGGCCAGCCTGGTCTACAGAGGGAGTTCCAGGACAGCCAGGGCTACACAGTGAGACCCTGTCTCGACAAAACCGGAGGAGGAGAAGGAGGAGAAGGAGGAGGAGGAGGAGAGTAGACACAAAACCATTGTTTTCTCTGCTCAGTTTTCCTCTGCCATCAGTACCAAGCCAGCTGAGAGTGACAGGGACCGCAGACCTGGCTGACACACTGCGATGCATTCTCAGTATCTTATTAAATCATCAAATGTATTTTCCCTCAAAGGCCATCACAATTTCTTCCTAAGTAAGAATTTCACATCAAAAAATACTATAGCCGGGTGGTGGTGGCGCACGCCTTTAATCCCAGCACTCGGGAGGCAGAGGCCGGCGGATCTCTGTGAGTTCGAGGCCAGCCTGGGCTACCAAGTGAGTTCCAGGAAAGGCGCAAAGCTACACAGAGAAACCCTGTCTCGAGAAACCAAAAAAAAATACTATAAAAACTTTGCTCAACCTTTCCCAACTGTAACTTTTAAAGTTTTAACTATTTTATTTTATTTTATTTTATTTTATTTTATTTTATTTTATTTTATTTTATTTTATATTTTATTTTATTTTATTTTATTTTTTTATTTTATTTTATTTTATTTTATTTTATTTTTTTATTTTATTTTATTTTATTTTTTTTATTTTATTTTATTTTATTTTTTTTATTTTATTTTATTTTATTTTATTTTATTTTATTATTTTATTTTATTTTATTTTATTTTATTTTATTTTATTTTATTTATTTTATTTTATTGAGACAGGGTCTTCTCTACATAGCCCTGGTCATCCTGGAACTCTACATAGACCAGGCTGACCTCAGGCTCACAGAGATCCACCTGCCTCCACCTCTCAAGTTCTGGGATTGTTTTTTTTATATACAAAGATTCTAACCAAGAGCTTAGAATCAAAAATGAGGATAAAATCCAACTGGAGCCATGCCACCCTGGCTCCAAAGTAAGTGACAGGGATTTCCTGGGTTAGTGACAATTTTATGATGTCCTGTACACAACCAGGGTCAGGCACAGTGGCGCGCCTTTAGTACCATCACTCGAGAGGCAGAGGCAGGTGGATCTCTGGGAGTTCGAGGCCAGCCTGGCCTACACAGCAAGTTCCAGGCCAGTCAGAGCTGTATCGTGAGACCCTGTCTCAAAAATAAACAAATAGATAAATATAACCAGACCAGTTTTAACAAAGTCCTCATAAAGCTCCAATTGAGAAAAAAACATTATTTAATATTAATATCAATAATCTGTAATGATGAAATTTGCCCCTTATAAATTGCAGCTTACTTTAATCCTAATGACACTATAATGAAATAAGGTTTATCTGGCATCAAAACACATGTTTTTATATTACATTTATTTATTTATTTATTTATTTATTTATTTATTATGTGGATGTGTGTGCATGCCACAGCACATACATGTGAAAGGACATTTTGTGGGGGTTGGTTCTCTCCTCCCACCATGTGGGTACCAGGGAATTGAACTCAGGCCACTAGGTTTGATAGTGCTATCAAGTGATATCAAGTGATAGATAATGATATATGAGCCATCTCCCTGATCTAAGGTACAGAGTCTTTAAGTGTACACCTCCACAGTTTGTTTGTTTTTTATTTCTAATAGGGTTTTATGCAGTCCAGACTGGCCTTGAATCTTTGATCCTCCTGCTTCCTCCTCTTGAGTTCTGGGACTATAGGTGTGCACCACTGCTGTGGGCCGCAGGAATATATCATAAGAACTCAGCTGGTTATGGCAAAGTCACTACCTGGAGGGATCAGGGAATTCCTCCAGAGGAAGCCAAATTCCAAGGAGCTTTTGGTGTTGCTTGGCTTGTTATATATCAGCTGTCTTCTGTTATGAAAATCATGTGTGCCTTCATAGTTTTCCCAATTGATTTTTCCCTAAGAAGTGCTAACAGTGTGGACTGATCACTCTCTGGACATACACAGTCCAGGTATTTGGAGAACAGCCTCAGGAAAGGCTTCCTTCCCCCCAGCCCATCCGTTTCTCCCCTTTCAGCACTGGAATCAGATATCTCCCTTAGCCACTTTCAAGGACTAACAGAAATAACAGTCCACATGCTAGTCTCCTGATTTAAGGTAAATTCCACAAGGAGATGCCGCCTAGGTCAGGTGGACCTTAAGTAATAGCTTTACACAATTTAGCTCGGACCCTCCTTTTCTTACAGCCTTACTAACTTTATAGACCCCTAACTTCTTACCTAACTGCTGTGGATATCGCTCTGTATAAATAAAATGCTGATTGGCCGGTAGCCAGGCAGGAAGTACAGGCGGGACAAGCAGAGAAGAGAATTCTGGGAACAGGAAGGCTGAGTCAGGAGACACTGCCAGCCACCGCCATGAGTACCAACATGTAAGATACTGGTAAGCCACAAGCCATGTGGCAAGGTATAGATTTATAGAAATGGGTTAATTTGCCGGGTGGTGGTGGCGCACGCCTTTAATCCCAGCACTCGGGAGGCAGAGCCAGGCGGATCTCTGTGAGTTCGAGGCCAGCCTGGGCTACCAAGTGAGTTCCAGGAAAAGCGTAAAGCTACACAGAGAAACCCTGTCTTGAAAAACCAAAAAAAAAAGGGGGGGGGTTAATTTAAGATATAAGAACTAGACAGCTAGAAGCCCGAGCCATTAGGCCAAACAGTTTAAATAATATAAGAGTCTGTGTGTTTATTTTATAAGTGGGCTGCGGGACTGCTGGGGTTTGGCGGGAGCTGGAGAGAAACTCTCTAGCTACACCTAACCACTTCTAGGAATGTAGACTGAGCACACAGATCCCTTTTTGATATACTAACAGTCATTAGCACTCAGTTGACCTCCTCTTTTACCACTCCCATTTTGGATTGTAAAATAAAGCCTGGTGGTCACTGCCTGGGGAAAATTCTTACCTACCTTTATGACCCTGTAGAATTCAAGCCTGGTGACCTTGCTCGACCAGGGGATTGGTATTGCTTGGGTTTATAACTGGACTCCAGTAGATTTGGGGAGACTTAGGAGGAACATAGACAACTGAGAGAACTTAGAGACGGAGAACAGAGAGGTATAAGGAGGATTTTGACCAAAGAGAATGTGTGGACAAGATGGAAGATGAGGAAGAGCCAGATGGGGAAGTACTAGCTGGGTAAGAATGAGATGAAAAGGACCTAGATGAGGCAGAATTAGGATGAGAGAATGAAGATAGAACTTAGAGGGAGCAGTAGATGAATATAGAGAGAAATCAGGCAAGAAAGGAGCTAAAAGATAACAGAAGCTTGTAGAGAGAGAACTGACACAGAATAATAAAGTGTCTGGACTAAGGAGTTTCGTGTACATAGATTCCTTTCTTTTCATCAAAGATTAATTATCAGCTGGCTGTAGATTCTTCCCGGACCCTGGGAGGGGACTATCGAGGGGCTGGACCCCCTAAGTCCTCGATACATCACCATGCCTGTTTATGTGGCACTAGGGATGAAACCCAGGGACTTCCACTTGCTGGGCAAGCACTCTACCCACTGAGTTCCACTGCCATCCCAGACCCATGGGTTTTTTTTTTTTGAGATGGAATCTTATTGTGTAGCCCAGATTGCCCTGGAACTCACTATGTAGCCAAGGCTGGCCTTAAACTTGTGGCAATTTTCCTGCCTCAGTCTCCCACATTGCTCCTCAGCCCTCACAAGCCACAGATTTCATTTGTCTGTTCTTGAATGTCTTTTTCTTTCTTCCTTCCTTCCTTTCTTCCTTCCTTCCTTCCTTCCTTCCTTTCTTTCTTTCTTTCTTTCTTTCTTTCTTTCTTTCTTCTTTCTTTCTTTCTTTCTTTCTTTTTCAAGATAGAGTTTCTCTGTGTAACTTTGGAGCCTTTCCTGGAATTCACTCTGTAGACCAGGCTGGCCTCGAACTCACAGAGATCCGCCTGACTCTGCCTCCTGAGTGCTGGGATTAAAGGCTTGTGCCACCACCACCTGACCTGGCTCTTGAATGTCTTAAGACTGGAACTATTGATATGTGTTCACACACTTACTTCTGCCAATCAACACAGTTTTCAGTTTCATCAGTGTTGAAGTGTATTCATGATTTGTTAATCTTTATTGCCGACTTGATTGGATTTGGAACCACCTAGGAGACACACCTTGGATTTGGGTCACAGACTGAATAAAAAGAGGGGGGAGAAAAGAGGAAGCCAGCTGGACACCCCGCCCTTTCTCCCTGCTGCCTGGCTGTGAACACATGACCAGCAGCCTTACAATCCTGCCACCATGCCCCCCATCCATGGTAGACTGTATTGCGTCAAACCCTGAGCCAAAATTAACCTTTTCTCTCTTGCATTGCTTCTTTGTTGGTATTTAGTCACCACAGTGAGAAAGGTAACTAGTACACGGTCCTTTTTATTACCTCACAGCATCCCTTCCTTGTACACCACCATCCATTTATACACTCTCCTGAGCAGGCAATTCGAGTTTCTTAGTTCAGTCCCTTGTGAAGAAAGTGGGATGCTATCTCAGAAGAAAATCATGAAACAATTGCCTAAAGTTTTAGTGTACACTGTTTTAAATTCCCACAAGCAAGGTGTAAGAAGGATTTCTATGGCTTCACGAACTTTGCAAAACTTAGCATCCTCAGCACTTGCCGCTGCAGCTCAGCAGATAATGGGTGCTGCCTCCTGCTTTGGGTCTTAGCCTCTGGTGGTAACAACGTTAAGCACATGGTGGTGCATCCTCTGGTGGCTTAGGTGTCTTTTGTGATGGTTTAAATTTCAAAGCTACTCTTTGATGTTTGGTTTGTTTAGTTGTTGTTCACTTTTTGAGAAAAAGTCTTATGTAGCACACCTGGCCTTGAACCTCCAATCCTACCAAGTGATGACATCGTAGGTATGAGCTCTTTCTTTCTTTTTGATGTGTGTTCCTTTTATTTCTTTTTCTTTAATTACCACTTTAGTTAGAACCTCGAGTATAATGAATAGATGTGGCCTGTGTTACATCTTTGCTCATCCCTAACCTTGGGGGACAGTAGTGCTAATTACAGTTTGTGATGGATATTCAAATTGAGGGTGAGTTTTCTTTGGGGGTGTTGGGACAGGATCACATATCTCATATATCCTAGGGGTCTCAAACTGCCTAAGTAGCTGAGGATGACCTTGAATTTCCAGTCCTCCTGTCTCTACTTCCTGAGTACTGGAGTTACAGGGGTACACCACCATGCTCAATGTATGCGGTGCTGGCGATTGAACCCAGGGCCTCGTGCATGCCAGGTGTTCTGGTGTCATTTTTCTGGCTGTGATAAAATATCCTGATGAAAAGCAGCATAGGCAAAGAAAGGGCTTATTTGGCTCACAATTCCAGGTCACCATCCATCACTGAGGGAAGGGTAAAGCAACAATTTAACATCACATCACAGTCAGGAACAGAGAGAAATAAATGCCCCCAAGCCACCTGCTCACTCGGCTAGCTTTCTTTCATCTTGTTATATTCAGAACCCCACAATTGGGAATGGTGTCTTCTGATATCGGTGATCACGGCAATCCCTCCCATAGGCATACTCACAGGCCAACCTGATCTGAATAATTTCTCCACTGAAAATCTCTCTCTTCCCAGATAGTTCCAGGTTGTGGCAAGTTGACATTTAAGACCAACCATCACACTAGGCAAGTACTCTACCAACTGTGTGACACCCTGAGGCCCTGACTGAAGTTTGCAGGAGCCAAACCAGCTGAACACAACTCACCAGTGACAGGCCAAGTGTTGGGTCTGACAGTCCCCCATGTTGGCTAGGACATAGTTGTCCCAGGTCAGGAAACCTTGATTAGCACAGCAAAATGGGCTGAGACCAGCAACAGCAGGACAGAAATGTCGTCAGAGAGCTGTGTACTGTCCGCGACTGTGAATGCTTGTCCAGCTCACTTCACGCCCACCCAGCTGTCTGTGTGCTGTCCGCGACTGTGAATGCTTGTCCAGCTCACTTCACGCCCACCCAGCTGTCTGTGTGCTGTCCGCGACTGTGAATGCTTGTCCAGCTCACTTCACGCCCACCCAGCTGTCTGGGTACTGTCCGCGATGATTGTGAATGCTTGTCCAGCTCACTTCACGCCCACCCAGCTGTCTGTGTGCTGTCCACGACTGTGAATGCTTGTCCAGCTCACTTCACGCCCACCCAGCTGTCTGTGTACTGTCCGCGATGATTGTGAATGCTTGTCCAGCTCACTTCACGCCCACCCAGCTGTCTGGGTACTGTCCGCGATGATTGTGAATGCTTGTCCAGCTCACTTCACGCCCACCCAGCTGTCTGGGTACTGTCCGCGATGATTGTGAATGTTTGTCCAGCTCACTTCACGCCCACCCAGCTGTCTGGGTACTGTCCACGACTGTGAATGCTTGTCCAGCTCACTTCACGCCCACCCAGCTGTCTGGGTACTGTCCGCGATGATTGTGAATGCTTGTCCAGCTCACTTCACGCCCACCCAGCTGTCTGTGTGCTGTCCACGACTGTGAATGCTTGTCCAGCTCACTTCACGCCCACCCAGCTGTCTGTGTACTGTCCACGACTGTGGATGCTTGTCCAGCTCACTTCACGCCCACCCAGCTGTCTGGGTACTGTCCGCGATGATTGTGAATGCTTGTCCAGCTCACTTCACGCCCACCCAGCTGTCTGGGTACTGTCCGCGATGATTGTGAATGTTTGTCCAGCTCACTTCACGCCCACCCAGCTGTCTGGGTACTGTCCACGACTGTGAATGCTTGTCCAGCTCACTTCACGCCCACCCAGCTGTCTGGGTACTGTCCGCGATGATTGTGAATGCTTGTCCAGCTCACTTCACGCCCACCCAGCTGTCTGTGTGCTGTCCACGACTGTGAATGCTTGTCCAGCTCACTTCACGCCCACCCAGCTGTCTGTGTACTGTCCGCGATGATTGTGAATGCTTGTCCAGCTCACTTCACGCCCACCCAGCTGTCTGGGTACTGTCCGCGATGATTGTGAATGCTTGTCCAGCTCACTTCACGCCCACCCAGCTTTCTTTTTCTTTTTCTTTTTTTTTTTGGTTTTTCGAGAGAGGGTTTTTCTGTATAGCTTTGCGCCTTTTCTGGAACTCACTCTGTAGTCCAGGCTAGCCTTGAACTCACAGAGATCCACCTGCCTCTGCCTCCTGAGTGCTGGGATTAAAGACGTGTGCCACCACTGCCAGGCTATGCCCAGCGTTCTATATGAAGTATTTCTTACCCATATAAGCCTAGCACAGCTCTAAGAAGCTTTAGCTGCTGACAAGATGAATTCAAGACATTTATGGCCCTCGTTTCAAACCTTTGTGCCCACTGAGGAGCATGGGTGATTTATCAGGATTCTCTGGGTCCACCGGACTGTTGATCTGAAGGGCGGGTGCAACCATAGTCCCTTTCTCAAGGCCACAGGAGTGTGGCAAGAGAGGAGGAACATGAGTGCCAGACCCACCCACCCTCATGGTCACTGACACTGTCCCAGCTCTGCAGAAATAGGAAATACACACCCAACCCCCTGAAAACATGGAGGAGGGGGGGGGGCGCTATCCAACTGCTCCTGCACATTTTCTCAAAAACAAAAGCTCTGACCACTCCAGAAAGCAGGAGATTTGGGCAAGTCACAGCTCTGCTGGACAGTACCCAAGGGCAGGAGCAGCAGAGCTCCGAGCAGGACTATGTCGCCACGCTGGGGCTGCAGCTGGGCGTGGTAGAGCACCGGCCTTGGGCTCAATGCCCAGGTCTTCAAAACAGTAAAGAACTGTCCAGCCTTTTAAGTGTCACAGCGAGAGCCCACATCAGAACTCTTCTTGGCTTTTGTCTAGCTGTGTGACTACTGTGGTCACACAGTATCAAGGTCACCCACCCACACCACTCCTGGGGTCCCTGGTGCTTGAGAGCTGCTTACACCTGTGACCTGTTCAGTGGCTAGAAAAGGCCGGTACCACAACCCCGCCTGATGCCACTGACACCACCATTCCTCTGTGCAGGACTATGCCTAGCTGCCTTCCTGCTCAGCCTGTGCCCTGTCACATCTGGCTGCTCTAACCCGGGACAGACTTTCCCAAAGAGTAGCCCCTGCAGTCGGGCATATGTTCCTGAAGTCCATCCAGCTCCTAGAGTCTCGATGAGTTACCATTAGGCACCAATCTCTACTTCAGCTGTGAGGTGGGAGTTAAACATGCCCCTTAGGGAGAATTGGGAAGATTAAGTAGCTGATACTTTTAGATACTGTATTAGTTACTTTTCTCCTTGCTGAGATAAAATATCTAACAAAGATAACTTTGAGGAAGGGCTTGTTTAGGGTCTTGGTTTGAGAGCACCACCCCCTCTTGGGGTAGGCATGGTGACTAGGGCAGCCCAAGCTGGGGCAGCAGGAACATTAAGCAGCTGGCCACATTCTGTTCCCAGCTGGAACGCTTCCATGTAAATACAAATTTATGGTCTGGAGAGAAAGCTCAGTGGTTACAAGCACTTGCTTCCCTGGCATAGGACCCAAGTTCTGTTCCCAGCATCCTTGTCAGGCAGCTCCCAACTGCCTGTAACTCCAACTCCAGGATGCCCTATACCTCTGTCCTGCAAGGGCATCTGCACTCACGTGCACATACCCCCCCACACATACACATACACATGATTTGAAATACCAATTCATACAGGATACAGTGGGGCATGTTCTGTCTGCAGAAAACATTTGAATAACTCTATCACCATATTAACCATCACATTTAAGCCATCTTGACGACATCAACTAGATTGGCAACGTGTACATGACTTGACACATCTACTCACAATACACAGCACGATGTCACAATAATTGCTGACATACTGCACCAGTCCAGATGAAAGGTAGTCCTGTCAAAACAGTACAGCTCTGTTAGTGGGGGAAATGAGCTTAAATTTGTTCAAATTTGTTTAAGAGGCAGGACCACAATTACACAAGATAGCCTGAAACCTACCAACATAGCCTTGAACTCACAGACGCCATCCTGCCTCGGATTACAGGCATGTGCCCCAGACCTGACCTAATTTGTTTAATTTTGACATTTTAAATGCAAGTTCATTCAAATTAAGCTGAAATTACCAATTCATTCCCTTAGTGGGGCTCCTCCCCTTTGAAGTACTCAGTGTCCCTGGCTGGCACTGGTGGTTGCCATTTCTGATGCAATTTCTCTCACACCACATTTGCTCCCTCGATGGCTTAGTCTGATTTCTGTTGTTGTGATAAAACATTCTGACCACAAGCAGCCTGGGGAAGGAAAGAGTTTTTTAGCTTACACTTCCATGTCACAGTCTATCATGGAGGGAAGTCGGGGCAGGAGCCTAGAGGAAGAAGTGAAGCAGAGGCCTTGGAGGGAGGGACTCTGGTTACTAGCTGCTTGCTGGCTTGCTCCTCCCCATGCTTGCTCACCCTGCTTTCTTATACAAGCACTGCCTAGGGTGGCACCACCCGCAGTGTGCGGGGCCTGCCACATCAATCATGAATCAGTACGTGCTCCCACAGACAGGCCCAGGACGATCTGACGGCGGCAACTTCTCAGCTGAGGTCCCCTCCCAAGATGACTCTGGTTTGTGTCAAGCTGACAAAACTAACCAGTGCAGCTTCTGTCTCCTTTTTACATTCTTGATTTCTGTTTTTTCAAGACAGAGCCTCATGTAGCCAGGTCTGCCCTCATACTTACTATATAGCCGAAGGAAACCTTGAACTCCTGATCTCCCCCTCTACCTCCCAAATACTAGAACTACTGCACAGGCACCACCCCAGCTTCAGGCTTGCCTTTGAATTGAGTTTCCACCTTACTCTTGGCTCAGCCCTGGATTCTGTCCTGGATGCTTCCTGTAGACCAAACTGACTTCCTTGCAAGGCGGGAGCTGAGGGCAGGGAAAATGGAATAAGGGCCTCTAAGAAATAAGGTCGTCAAGGTGCGTAAGGAGGAAGGGCTGAGGATATAGCTCAGTTGAAAGCGTGCTTGCCTGATATGCACACAGCCCTGGGCTTGCTCCCCAGCACTGTAAAAACCAGGTGTGGTGGCATGCATATGTAATCCCAGCACTAGCAGGTAGGGAAGGGATATAGGCAGGAAGATCAGAAATTCAAAATCATCCTTGCCTACATAGCAAGTTCAAGGCCAGCCTGGGCTCCATGAGACCCTGTCTCTTTTAAAATATATATATATTTTATGTATATATATATATATATATATATATATATATATATATATATATACAGAAGATAATACAGAGCCATTAACACAATAACTTGAAAATCACACAGAGGAAGAAGTGGAAATACATCAACATTCATTTTCAGGGGGAAGAAAAGAGATCCTACAGAAAATTCTACTTACACACATTTATGACCATCTGAAGCAAGATCCCCATATGAACTTGACAAATTGTGGGGGTGGGGGGTTGTGATCAGAAATGTAGTGATCACGTTCTTAGTTAGGGTTTCTGTTGCTGTGATGACACACCATGACCAAAAAACAAGTTGGGGAGGAAAGGGATTATTTGGCTTACACTTCAGCATTACTGTTCATCACTGAATGAAGTCAAGGACAGGAACTCAAAACAGGGAAGGATCCAGGAGGCAGGAGCTGATGCAGAGGCCATGGAGGGGTGCTGCTCACTGGCTTGCTCCCCATGGCTTGCTCAGCCTGCTTTCTTATAGAACCCAGAGCCACCAGCCAGGGATGGCCCCACCACCCTGGGCTGGGCCTCCTCCACTGATCACTCACTAATTGAGAAAACGTCCTACAGGCTTGCCCACGGCCCAATGTTATGGAGGCATTTTCTTAATTGAAGGTCCCTCCTCTCTGGTGACTTTAGCTTGTGTCAAGTTGACATAAAACTAGACAGTACACCCTCCATAATAGAGAGAGAGAACACTCTAGATCCAAGACACCTTCTTCCTGTTTTGCTAAACTATGAGACTGGTGGTAATGCTGCAGATGCCTGAATTTCACCAAAGCACCTGAAAAAGCTTTTCACCAAGCAATGGGCACAGACCATCATCAAGCCTCTGCCAGATGACAGTGCTGTTGGCTCTCTGGTGTTCAGTCAGACTTGGGACTCATTTCTTTATTACAACGCTCTGCCTGCATGTCTGCCTGCACACCAGAAGAGGGCACCAGATCTCATTATAGATGGTTGTGAGCCACCACGCGGGTGCTGGGAATTGATCTCAGGACCTCTGGAAGAGCAGCCAATGCTCTTAACCTCTGAGCCATCTCTCTAGCCCCCAACAGGTCCCTTTCTTATGGCAGAAGGTTTGTCGAATGTCTCTGAAGAGGTGATACTTGGGAGCCTAGTACCAAATCTGTTCTTTGTGGAAATATAAGAGAATATAACCAAAAATAGATTGGGAACCACCACATTTGGTGGCACACACCCTTCCTTAAACTCAGCAATCAGAGGTAGATCTCTTGTGAGTTCCAGGCCAGCCTGGTCTATATAGCAAGTTCCAGGACAGGTAGGGTTACATAGAAAGACCATGTCTCAAGATCAATCAGACCGGGAACTAGGAGACAACCCAGCGACTTTGCTCTCTTAGCTCGTACAAAGCCGAAGAGAGGGTTTGGTCTTAAGCACAGTGGGTGTGTGGGGAGAACTATTGGATACTTTCTACAGCATTTTTACAGACGGAAGAAATCTGGGATTGAAAGCCAGTGAACTGGATCAAGTGTTTACAACTCGGGAAGATCTAGGGTTGGAGAAGTAGCTCAGTTGGATCAGCTCTCCCTTTGTATGCAAGCAGCCTGCACTGACCACAGCACTACACAGCTGTGCATGTGGTATACTCCCATACTCAAACACATGGGCGGGGAACAAGAGAGGATCAGGATTCAAGGCAGCCCTCCACTGCTTGCTGAGTTCTTAGCCGGCTTGGACTATAAGAGACCATGTCACAAACAAAAAGGAGGAGGAAGAGGAGGACTGTAATAATTGGGATTTATGTTTAAAATTCCTGTTGTCAGGGCTACTGAGAGGACAAGTAGGAGAGGAACTGATCTCAGGAGCTGGACTCCAGACTGGGCAATGCAAAAAGACTAGTCTCAAACAAAACACATTTGCTTCACTATGGCATAAACTAGGCCAAGACAGAACTGTGGAGATGTGACACGCAGTGTACCTTGTGTTGACCTGTGACCACACAGGCATGGAGGAAGCAGGGTGTGGAGAGTGCTAAAGTCTCCGGAAAACAGGTTGTGACGCCAGCAGTGTCTGGAGACTATAATCTCCCCACCCATGTGACTCCCCAAGACAGAACCTGGGAGGCTCCTTTTTCTCCCAGTGGACAGTGATAGTCACCTCCCCAGCTGGCATTGATGTGGCCAACATTGTTGCCTTGTAACCTCTGCCCTTTGGGTGGTCTCAGGTTGCAGCCTCTGCCTGTGGGTGGTCTCAGTTGCCCCCTCTGCCCTGTGGGTGGTCTCACTTGCCCCCTCTGCCCTGTGGGTGGTCTCAGGTTGTTGCCATTATTCCATTCCTGCTACACCCCCAGCCACCTCCTCTGTCCTGCTGCTCTCCCTCAGCTCCCGCCAGACTTACCAACCGCTCAATGTCCTTGGTTCAGTGCAGAAATCAAATATCAAAACTTTTTGTTGCACATGATTGGCCCTGTCAACATCCTGTCATGAGAGGGGGAGAGACTCACAAGGCCTGACCCCTCCCTGAAGATCTACAGGCAGTTCATGGTCACTGGGGGAAGGAGATGGAGAGACACTTTAAGTGGGAGCCACTAGAGGTGTGCATGCTCCTGTAAGTAACCTCTCGCTTGTGCTCTGGAAGCACCCCTAAGGAAACTTACTGAGCGCCCCCTCTCTCTCTCTCTCTCTCTCTCTCTCACACACACACACACACACACACACACACACACACACACACTTGTGCACAGCCACACAGCCATAGAACGAGAAGTAGTTAAGAGAAAGGAGTCCAGCAGGAATAGGGGAGGACAAAAGAGGGTAATGAAGAGGGGTAATATGATTTAAGTACATTAAACATATATACATATATGAAAATGAAATAAATTAATAAGATGTAATAAAAGTAAAATATGTATCTATTGTTTTTGTGTATATGGGGAAGGGCACTCCCATGCCACAACACAAGAGTGTAGGTAAGGGGGAAACTCCCAAGGGTCTCTTCTTTCCTTCCACTGTGCTGGCTTCAGGGTTCAAAGCCAGGCCCTTGGGCTTAGCAGCAAGTGCCTGCATACTGTGAGCCTGCAATAAAAAAGGTTTTAAACCAGCCGGGCGGTGGTGGCGTGGTGGCGCACGCCTTTAATCCCAGCACTCGGGAGGCAGAGCCAGGCGGATCTCTGTGAGTTCGAGGCCAGCCTGGGCTACCAAGTGAGTTCCAGGAGAGGCGCAAAGCTACACAGAGAAACCCTGTCTCGAAAAACCAAAAAAAAAAATTAAAAAAAAAAAGGTTTTAAACCAGCTTTCTCATAAAGGAAGAATGTTTCTTCTCTAGAGGACAGAAATGAAAGTTGATTTCAGGAAACTGTGATTTCATATCTGAGCTTCCAGTTTCTCTGTGAAAGGGAAAGTCAGTAGCCCTCTTGAGAGATGCTCTCCCCCTCTGCGCACCCCCCACCCAAAGGTATTTGCTGACCAGCAGTTTAGAACTGACCGGAAGTCGAGCTCATGGGAAGACAAGGCTGGAACAATGAGTCTACATATCCTGGACTTGGTGAAACAGGACATGGGGAGTAATGGACTCAACTGACCAGAAATTGAACTTATGGGAAAATAGGACTGGAACAATAAATCTGAATGTATATATTCTGGGCTCAGCAAAAGCAGGACACAGGGAGTAAAAAATTTATATCTCTGTAGATACCCTGCATCCCATCAGCCATCAGTAACCTTATGCTTATAGTTCATCCAGTAACTTCAAAGAACTACCTTACCCCAGTAAGGTAGCCCCCTCATCCAGTCCCGAGATATGTAACTCTCTGCACGTAAACCTTTCCTATATAAACCCCGAAGTGAGTGCTCAGGGCTGTCCTCCTCCACCCACTGTGTCGAGTGTTGGACACGGACAAAGCCCGGGCTTGCTTTTTTTGTTTGTTTGTTTGTTTTTTAAAGGTTTATTTATTTATTATATATACAGTGTTCTGCCTGCATACCAGAAACGGGCACCAGATCTCATTACAGATGTTTGTGAGCCACCATGTGGTTGCTAGGAATTGAACTCAGGACCTCTGGAAGAGCAGCAGGTGCTCTTAACCTCTAAGCCATATCTCCAGCCCTTGCGTTGTTATTAGTAAACCCATGTGTGCTTGCATCGGATATCGGCTCTGTGGGGGTCTTGTGACCTGGGCACAACATTTGTACATCTACCAGTGCTGGCATTGGAGGGCTCAGGGCTGCCCACCACTATGGACCCTCCCAGTTGATAACATTTCTAACTGTCCTGGTGGAAGCCCCACCTCTCTGCCCAGACCCTGCCCCTCAGAAAGTCCCACCAAACACAGCTCCTCCCGAAGAGATGCTCAAGACCACTCCCACAGGGTATTTAAACTGCCCCCCAGAAAACAGACGCATGGTTTTTTGGTCTCTCTTTCCTGTCCCTCAGAACACGTTACCTGTTAAAGCTGGGCTTTTTCTAATTTGGTCTGATTTGGATTGCTGCATCGGTGGAGAGACTTGTTGGGGTGCAAAAACCTTTCAACAACCACAGTCCACATTCCACGTCTCCCAGTGCCAACATCGGAGGCCTAGGGGCTCTGCTCACCACCGTGGACCCTTACTAGCTGATGGCATTTAAAACCATGGTCCATATTCCTGCCCTGAAATCTGCTGTTTTCCTTCCTGGTATGTGCTATTCTAGTATATTTAGTATAGTCCAGAGTGCCGCCTGGGTGGGGCGTATCTTTTGTTCATCTAGTCTTCACACCTGTCTGAAGGTAAATGAGCTGAGGGAGGAACTTGCATCCTTAGTACACAGAACCCAGACATTTATTAGATGAATGTACAAATATACATTTTTCTCATTAAGGAATAACTTTATTTCAGAATTTAAGACACAACCAGGTGGTGCCTCCCTACACTCTCAGCTCTCAGGAAGTGGAGGCAGAAGATAGAGTTCCAAGCCAGGCTCTGATACTTATGGACTTCAAGACCAGCTTGAGCCCTGTGACATCCTATCTAAAAAAACACATTTCTAGGAAATGTCATTAACTAAAATAACTTAAGAAAGACACCATGAGCTGCCTCCCTCTAACTACTGATCAGTGTTTGGTGAGCATATGCAAGGCCCAGGTTTCCTCCTCAGCAACCAAGCAGGGAGCATGTCAAACTGAGCAAGCACATAATCCTTCTTACAAAAACCAGAAACACTACTGGGTGGTGGTGGCACACGCCTTTGATCCCACTTGGGAGGCAAAGCAGGGGGATCTTTGTGAGTTCAAGGCCAGCCTGGTCTACAAAGCAAGTTCAGGAAAGGCAGAGCTACACAGAGAAACCCTGTCTGAAAAAACAAACGACAATAAAACAAAAAACCCACCAGATCTAAGAGTTTTACAACTTATCCCTAAGAAATATTCCATGCAGTTCAGGAAAAGCAGTTCAAGAATTCCCACGGAACCACAAAAGACCATGAATAGCCAAAGCACTGTCAGTAAGACACAGCTGGAGGCATCACAACATCTGGCCTCAAATGATAAACATGTCTGTACTGGGAGGAGAACAGACAGAATGGAGAATCCAGAAGAAAACGGCAATAATTTTTGACAAAGAAGGCAAAAACTGGAAAAGACTAGTCTGCTCAACAAATGGTAAGACTGTCTTCTACCTGGAAAGAATGAAATTAGATTCTCACCTTTCCCCTTGTGCAAAAATCAATTTCAAATAGATTGAAGACCATAATTTAAAACCAGAGACATCCAGCACTTACGAGGCAGATCTCTGTGAGTTCAAGGCCAGTCTGGTCTACAGAGCAAGTTCCAGGACAGCCAAGGCTACACAGAGAGACCCTGTCTCAAAAAACCAAGCCAAAACAAAACAAAACCAGAAACACTAAAACTTCTAGAAGAAAGCATGTGGGGGATACCCTCCAAGATATTAAGGTAGGCAAGAACTTTCTGAATGGAACACCAATAGCACAGGAACTAACCCCAAATATCAGCAGATGAGACTACATGAAATAAACCTTTTCTGCACAGTGAAGGAAGCCATCAGCAGAGCACACCGCCCATGGAATGGGAGAAAATCTTAACCAGCTACATTTCAGATGGGGTTAATACCCAGAAATTACAAAGAATTGCAGAAATCAAACACTAAGGAACTGATACTGCCAATCAAGTGATGGGGCAAGAGAACTGAACAGGGTTTTTAAGCAAAGAAACACAAAATTGCCAATAACATTTTTTAAAGTTCAGTTCCCACAGCTATCAGTGAAATGCAAATTAAAATTACTTTGAGACACCACCTCACCTCAATCAGAAACCTGACAATACATGTTGAGGAGGAGGTGGGGAGAAAGGACCCCTTACTCACTCATGGTGAGACACAAATCAACAGAGCTGTTAAGGAAATCAGTTTGGAGATTTATAAAAAAGTAAGAACAGAACCACTCTGACTGAACTAGTCCTCTCCTGTCACATCCCTAGAGAACCCCATACTCTACCATAGAGATGTTTGCACCCCCATATTTATTGTTGCTTTATCCACTATTGCAGAGTTGAAATCAACCTCTTTGTCCATCAACAAATGAATGGATAATGAAAATTTGGTTCATATATAAGCCGGAATACTATTCAGTTCTCAAGAAAAATGAAATCACAATATTTGTAGGAAAATAGGTGAATTTAGAACGTCTAATATTAAGAAAAGTCACAACCTCTGAAAGAAAAACAAGAATAGTATGTTCTCCCTCATAGACCCACCCTAGCCTGTAACACACCTATGATTGTGTGAACAAGTGTTTATGCAGGTGCAGTAAACATGCAGAGAGGACACAGAAGGGTCATAAAAGGTGATATAAGGCTCTTGCTGGTGTCAGCTTTTGTCATAAATTTTCTGGGGTTTGGTGACGTGAAGCTGCAGAGCGCCAGGACGGCTGTCCCGGCTTAGGAGAAGCTCATTCATACATGTGGGCTTTGGGTCCGCTGATGTTTTCTCATATGCAAGTTCTTTATAATAAAGTATTAATGAATAAACAGAGGGAAAGGACAATTGTAACAAATGTCTAACACTAAGAAAACACAGACAATTGGGATAATTTACGACAGAATTTTCTGCCTATTTCTGTATGCTCAGCACTCTCTCTCTCTCTTTTTTTTTTTTTTTTTTTTTTTTTGGTTTTTTTCAAGACAGGATTTCCCTGTGTAGCTTTGCACCTTTCCTGGATCTCGCTCTGTAGACCAGGCTGGCCTCAAACTCACAGAGGTCCACCTGCCTCTGCCTCCCAAGTGTTGGGATTAAAGGCGTGTGCCACCACCGCCCGGCTCAGCATTCTTTAAAACTATGTATGTGTGTGCCGACTTGCTCACATGGCCAATGACATGAAAAGAGCCGTCACCTTCTTATTGCTGAGGAGCTGAAAGCACAGAGGGTGTATTCTTTAAATCTCCAGGTCACACAACTAGACATAACCATAATTTTTTGTACTTTCACCCTGTCATTTAATTCTTTAGATATTAAAATTAAAACCATGTAAAGTGCAGTTTTAATTTAACAGTATCACTTGGCTTAGCTTCCACAGCAATAAACATAGCTTCGATATCATTTATGGTTACAGAGTGTTCCACTACACAAAGCTGGCCGCAGACAGTACTGCATGCTCGGCATACACTCATTTCTTGGCCATCGTTCTGACATGATGGTGCAGGTTTTGAGAAGCATTGTCACTGAGTCCAGAGTACGTGTCACACGGTCTTAAACGTCTGAGGGCAGCAGCTGCTTTTGCTGATGCTGTTTTCTTAGGCTTTATTTACTTATTTGTTTTATGTGTATAGGTGTTTTGCCTCATTAGTAGTGGCCTGATGGAGCTGGAGAGATGTTTCATCAGTTAAGAGTGCTCTCTGCTCTTGCAGAAGACCCCAGGTCAGTCCCCAGTACTCATATCAGGCAACTCACAAACACCTGTAACTCCAGTTCCAGTGGATCCAGTACCATCTTCTGGCTTCCATGACCACCAGCATGTATCTGGTGCACACACATACACACAATTTTTTTTATTATTGAAAAGGCTTAAAACTGAAAAGACTGTAGTTTTTTTCTTTTTTAACTAAGATAGTTTGAAGTCACTTCAGAGCATAATCTCATCATAAGTATAGTTTTGTCAAGAACTATACTTTGACCATGCCAGACACTGTGGCACACCTCTTTGATCCCAGGATTCGGGAGACAGAGGCAGGAGTATCTCTCTGAGTTCAAGGCCAGTCTGGTCTACAGAGCAAGTTCCAGGACAGCTGGGGTTACATAGTGAGATCCTGTCTCAAAAACAAACAAGCAAAAAACAAACAAACAAACAAACAAGCCCATGGTGTTTCAGCGGGCGTTGGTGAGGTGGTTCAGTGGGTTAGGACATTTGGCACCAAGCCTGATGTTCAATCCCCAGGGCCCCACCCACATGTGGGAAAAGAGAAGTGATTCTCCCCTAAGTTGTCCTCTGACCTCCATGTGACACATTAAGCAAACACATAATAAATTAAGTAAATAAATATAAAAGAATTAAAGATACTTCCAAAAATGTGGAACTGTGAGCTTCTCATAGTGCTTCTGCTTTATAAATGTCCACGCAGCCTGTGTCTGCAAGCCGCTCGTTATTCTTTGTCCGGCACAGCATCGCACTTGGCCAGGAGACCTGCCTGCCACTGCTGATTAGGAAGAGGAAAGAGAAGAATGTGTGCCTGGGAAGCACTGAAGAGCTCACGTCCCCCTGCTACCTCCATTGCGTTCCTGCAGCAGACCATGCAGCGGAACTCTGACTTCCCTAAATAAGAGCACGAAAACGGGAGAGCTGGCACACATCTGCAATCCTGGCATTCTGCAGACAGAGACATGAGGGTCAGTAGTTTGACTCCAGGATGGGCGGTATTGTAAGTTCCAGGATAGCCTGGGCTACAGTGTGAGAATGAGGTAGGCATGGTTAAGGAACCTGGGATTTCATTTGCATAGGCTGTGTGCACACTGTTAAAGATGATAAGCGGCTCTGGTTACGGGTGCTGGTTACCTCTCGGAAAGGTCACAGCCATGACAAAACCCAGTATCAGAGCTTTATTTGGGGATGGGGACAGAAGTACCAGGCCTGGGGGAGGTGCACATGCAGAGAGCAGAGAGAGAGAACAGAGAAGAGAGGGGGAGGTCTGTGTCCAGCTTTTTAAGGGTTCCCGTGAATTTGTGCATGCGCTGATTGCGTGGCCATGCACTGCGTGCATGTAATTACCAGTGTGCACTGATGACATAAGACGCAAAACCCCTTGCTTAGCTCCTGAACTGCGCATGTGCAGTCACGCAGCTGGGGTGGTGGCAGAATCCCAACACACACTCCTTTCCTAACAGTGCACTTGACTACCTGGGCCCCTCAGCTGCATCAAGTTCCACATGTACACACTCATGCCACTTTGAGCAATGGTGGTTGCTCCTCTCAGACAACTGGAGGGCAGTGTCCCGTTTCCCTTCAAACATGTCCCAACACATACCTGGCCGTGGAAGACAGGGTCTATCAAACCTAAACAGTTTCAGGGGCATGTATTTAAGGCAAGGCACGTCCTCTGGGTGAGCTCCACTCCCTCCCAGACCCCGTAGAAAGGAGGACCCAGCAGCAGTCCTCTACACTTCAACACCCTGGCTCAAGTAGCCTGCTGTGTCTTGCAGAATGTCTTGTACTGTCTCTTAAAGTAAAACTGCATGCTAGTTTCTGTTTGTGTGTGCATTTTCACTTCTTTGAATAAGATGCCAAGAAAGAACCTGAAAACATCCAGACAGTGACCCCCAGAAACAAGACCCTATCTCAAAAACCAAAGCAAATAAAAAAGACTACATTGACAAGGAGCTCACAGTAAGATACCTACACTTTATTCTAGTGTTAACAGACTAAATGTTTGTGCTGTGCCCCTGGTATTCGTAAATTAAAACCACGATCCTTGAGTGCATTGTTATTAGGAGGCAGGAGTTTTAGGGTGATTAGGTCATGGTGTGTGTGTGTGTGTGTGTGTGTGTGTGTGTGTGTGTGTGTGTATAAAATACTCATGAGTTGGATTCGTGCCCTTAAAGACACAGAATTTGCATTCTCACTCTCTGTCAGTTGAGACTACCTTCCAGACACGAGATCTGCAAGAATTTCAGTTTAGGGCAGTCTGTCTAGCCTCCAGAAACATGGGAAGTATATGTTTTTTGTAAGCTGCCCTGTCTATAATAACTTAGCATAACACCCTACAACATGGGAAGCCGTGAGAGATTAGAGAGAATGACAAGATCCCAAAAACTTGAAGGTCATCCTTAAAGGTTCCCTTTGAAGCTGACTTACTGGAGGGCATGGTCTCTGACTGGGATCTGCTAGTACCCAGCTCTCCTCATCCTAGGATTCCCATACCCTCACACCCCCACGGGCTCCCAGAAGTAACTTCTGCTGGCCAGGGCAGCAGCTACCGCTAATGCAGCCTGATGTAGCTTGGGAGGAGCATGGCCTCGAATATATCAGTCATCAGCAGCGTGGGATATTACCTATCTCTGAGAGCTGTTGTGGGAGCTGGTGCTTGGCATGGTACCTGGACCAGTGATGACTCTATAAGGCTTCCAAGAAATGGAGAAAAATCCACAGCCCCCACAGATCTTCAGGAAAAAACACGGTCAGTCATTAAGAATCGAGTTGGATGACAGCTTCCATTAGTGCCTTTGGGTTCTGCCACACATTAGCTGAAGGCATGCTCTTCCAGGAGGGACCCCACAGCCTGGAAATTTTTGCCAAAACAGGCCATTATGTTCGAGGGGTTCTTGTCAGGGAGACCCCATTTGCCACGCTGCCTGTAGCTGTCTTCCAGGTCCCCTGTCTTTGTAGTCTGCATTATTTCACATCAGCCTCCTGCATGCCCAGGCCTGTGCTAGCACCTGTTTCCTAAAGATCCAAACAACAGGCCTTTGTCTAGAATGTTCCCTCTGTGCTTCCAAGTTCCTACTCAGCCTCCCAGTCTCAACTCCAACTCAACTTCTTCATGGAGTTTTCCAGAAACTTCAGCAGTCAGTTGTTCCTCCTCTGTGTGCCCATGGTCTCCAACTCAGCTTAGCTCATTCCAGAGCGAGGAAGAAAGAAAGGACATGTGTTCTCATTTTTGTTTTGGGGGGTAGTGGGTTGTTTTTGTTTTTTTGTTTTTCTCAAGACAAGGTTTCACTGTGTAGCCCTGGCTGTCCTGGAACTTGCTCTGTAGCCAAGGCTGGCCTCAAACTCAAAAAAATCCACATGCCTGCCTCCTGAGTGCTGGGAGTAAAGACATGTGCCACTACTAACCCAAAAAAGGAGATGTTTTGAACACTCACTTTGAGTTAGAGATGGATGGAGATATGCCTGTATAATACACACACACACACACACACACACACACACACACACACACACAGAGTCTGAATTTTCATACTAGTTTGGGCAAGGATTAGTAATCGTAGTTTGTAAATAAATACTTTTGCTCTAGTGACCTTTATTCCAGAGTATTTTTTCTCTTTTTCTTTATCAAAAGACCTTACTATTTATTTCCACTCTAGTAGTGGGTGCTTAATATATGTTTTGTGTGATTTTTGGTGGGTGCAGGAACCATCCCTCCAGAGCTGCCCCTCTTAGTTTTTTTAGAGACAGGGTAGGTTGTTTAACCATCAAGGCTCAGGAGTCTGCCTGTCTCTGTCTCCCCAACACAGGGATTACAAGCACATGTCACCCACCATGCACACGATTTTACAGGGGCTTGCAGGCTGGAACTCGTGACTATGTACAAACAAGGCAGCACTCAGCTAACGAAGGCGTCTCCCAAGCCCTTAACAGGTTTGTTGTATTTTCCCCTAATTGCATGTCTAATTTTGACAATGAAATGCTTTGTTGGTTCTTATAAACAAAAACAGCCCTAGTTCTCTGTGATAGGCAAGAAAGAGAAGGTTACTGTTTGAGTAAATGACAGCTGCTGGGTTGTGAGTCTCTGGGAAAAGGTGCATTTGGATAACCCTGCTGACATGAGGGGATGTAATTAACACAGGATCAGCTGTGGCAGAGCTCATCTGCTGAGGCATGACTCCATGAAACTCAAGCCACTGGGATCCAGGAGGCAATTCTGGAATTTGCACTGGGGCCTTTCACATTTAAAAATCCTGTCACTCACCACGAGGAGAGAGAAAAACAGGCCAGTTGGCCTCAAAGCTGGTCTAAGGGTCAAATGTAAAGCCAATGGAATTGCAGCAAGCAAAGGAATCTCAAAGTTTCTCTAGGAATAAAGGAAACTGCCAGTCCACACACAAATTAGGTGGGGGCATATCCCTGTAACCCAGCACTTGAGAGGCAGAAGCAGGGGGATCACATGTTCAAGGTCATCCTTGGCTACAGGACTACAGAATAAGATCCAGGCCAGCTTGGGATATGTGAGACTCTGTCTAAAGAAATGGGCACGGGGCTGGAAGTTTAATTCAATGGTTGAAGGCTGAATGCTTGCCTGGGATTCAGGAGGCCCAGTGTTCTATCCTTTTTGCATGGCAAAAAAAGGACGAAAGGATGTAATGACACAGGGGACCCATGGGTCAGTCAGCTACAGCACACTGGGGAATGGAAGCTGACTTCAGTAACTGGATCACATGTGTGTACAAGGAGGGCATCAGGTCCGTAGGGAAACTCTCCTTTCAGTGTGTGCATCTTTAACGCACAAATATGTCAGCACGTCATACTTATTTTTGGACCCCAAGTTTGAGACAGCTGACTAAATCCATTACTGAGAACTATTCCACCACTGTGGGGTTTGGGGTTTACCTATCTCCTGTTTCCTTACCCTGACGTTGAAATACAAAAGATGCTATCTAAAACTATTTCCAAAGAGGAGAAAAAAAAATCTCATTAATTCTCAACATCCTGGAAAGCTGGTTAGGGATATAGGAGAAGTTATAGGTAGCTTGGACAAGGGGGCTTCAGGTACATGGGAAGACAAAACCCCGAGATAGAGTGCTGGCTTTTGATATGGGACACAATGTCACTTACAAAAGTTCACACTCACACTATTACAAAAATGTTGGTCCCTTCCTCCTCCTCCTCCTCCTCCTCCTCCTCCTCCTCCTCCTCCTCCTCCTTCTTCTTCTTCTTCTTTTGTTTTGTTTTTTTGTTTGTTTGTTTGTTTGGTTGGTTGGTTGGTTGAGTTTGTGTGTGTGTGTGTGTGTGTGTGTGTGTGTGTGTGTGTGTGTGTGAGAGAGAGAGAGAGAGAGAGAGAGAGAGAGAGAGAGAGAGAGAGAGAGAGAGAGTCAAATAGCCCAGGTTTGCCTCAAACTCACTAGATAGTCAACCGTCATCTTGAACATCTGATCCACTGGCCTCCACCTCCAGACTGTCGGGATTACGGTAGTGTATGACCACACCTGATTGTGCAGTGTTGGGATTACAGTAGTGTATGACCACACCTGATTGTGCAGTGTCGGAATCTGACCCAGGGCTCTGCACAAGCTAGGCATGCACTCTACGAGATCTAGCTTCTCACAAAGTTTATGACTTTGTACAAGTGAGTATTGCCATCTAGTGGCAACACCTTTGAACTTCACCCATCAACCCATCGTTTGTATCCTGTCAGGTACCACAAACCTGTAATCTCATCGCCAGTGAGATCCCACCCCACAGGGACAGAGCCCAAGTCTCACAGTGATATTCCACCCTTCACAGCTGACCTAGTTGAAACTGATTCGAACTTGAAAGGCAAAAACAAAAGAAACATCCTGATGAGCCATGGTTTGTTCTTGTTTGGTCGTTCATTGAGAAAGTGTCTCACTATGCATCCCAGGACAGCCTAGGACTTGGATAATCTTCCCACGTCAACCTCCAAGTGTGGGGATTAAAAGCGTGAGCCACCCCGTTCAGCCTTGTTCATCTTCTTAATAAAGTGCAAATTCTCTTCCACGGAGAAGATGGACTAATTACATATTCATCAAGCAGTTCTGGAGTAAGGCAACTTGAAGGCCCCTCCCTCCCAGTGTGGTTATCTCTACTATCTCAGCACACTCCTCCTGGCTTCCTGACACCCTCACGTTTTTCTGTAGCCACTGAACACAAAGAAAAACAAAATAAACTTCATGGGGACTATTTTAGAATTTCGTTCTTTTTTTAACAAAAAACAAAAACAAAGAAAAAAGCAGTCCAAAAATTTTCCTTCTGAAGGTTCAATAATTGAGCATTATGTCACCCAATGACAAAATGTACTCTTAGCATGCACAGTGCATGCACAAAACTGGGGCTTCATCCCTGACTACTCATTCTTACCACCCCACCCTTCCCCAAAAAACCTACGTTGAATCTACCAAAATAAATTAGCAGTAGATTTCCAGGACAAAAGATAAAGAGCTATGTTAACATACACATGTGCATGGAAGACATATGCAAGGGTCTGGGAAGGAATGGGGCTTGGAGTTCCCAAACAGTGGTGGTCACACACTGCTAGCTCCTGAGAGAGGAAAGGCAGTGTGCTCCCCTTAGGCATGGAGCCTCTCAGATAGTATAGATTAGGATCTGTGACATCTCCAGGCATGCTGTAGCTACCCTCTTCCTAGACCCTAGGGAAGGCAGATGTGGAAGCTGGAGAAAGCCTGTTTGTACCTGGTCTCCACTCCTCTGAGATTCAGATCTCTCCCACAGAAGGGCAGCTTTGCAGAGCAACTCCAGGTCTTCAGCCATCTTAAAATATTCTAGAGAAGCACAGTTTGAGGTGGCTAGTCTACCCCTGTAGCCAGAAGTTTCTTGGTCCCACCGGGGCCCAAGGTTGGAACAAAACTCTCCTACCCGAGGTCCCTCAGCAGCTTATAAAATAATCACTCAGAGGCTTATATTAATTACAAGCTGTATGGCCAATGGCTTAAGTTTCTTGCTAGCTAGTTCTATCATCTTAAATTAACCCATTTCTATTCATCTATGTTTTGCCACGTGGCTGTGGCGTTACCAGTCTGCTGGCATGTTGCTCCTTGGGTGGCAGGCTGGTGTCCGTCCCCCCCCCCCCCGCCCCCCCCCCCCCCACCTCTGCCTTTTTTCTCTCTGTCTCTCTTTCTTGGATTTCCCGCCTACCTCTAAGGTGCCTTGCCATAGGCCAATGCAGCTTTATCTATCAACCAATCAGAGCAGCACATATTCACAGCATACAGAACAACATCCCACAGCATACCCCCTCCCCTCATTCCTTTGCAATTACTTTTTGATAGAAAATGGAGTCGGGGAGGACGGTTGGAGAGATGGCTCAGTGCTTAAGAACACTGGCTGCTCTTGCAGAGGACCCAAGTTCAATTCCTAGCACCCACATGGCAGTTCACAGCCATCCATAACTACAATTCCAGGGGATCCAACGCTGCCTTCCATCCCCCATGGGCACACACATACATACATACATACATGTCCTTTTAAAAACAGAAAAATATATAGTTTATGATTGAGATTAATACTCGGTGGTGGAATACTTCCTAGCTTGTATGAGGCCCTGAATTTCATCCCCACGGGGCAGGGTGGGGGTGGGGTGGGGAGACGGCATCCATATTTAAGATCTAATTTGGAGAAAGATTCCATTAGGAAAACTTAGGCATATATTTCTCTAGTGCTGATTTTCATTTTAATTTAAAAATGAATTGTCTTTGTTGAGAAAGCACTCAGAAATGGTTTGCTGAATGGCAGAGCCTTATCAACAATGAATCATTCTCCAGGGGTGGTGCATATCTGTTGTCTCTGCATTCAAGAGGCAGAAGTAAGCCTACCACAAGTTTGAGGCCAACTGGTCTATGTAGCAACAGCCAGGGCTACGTGTGAGGCCCTACCTAAGAAACAAACAAACGAAGGTGGGCCGGAGGGATTCTCAGCCAGTTAAACTCATGGAACGCCTCCCCGTTACTACTTTTTAATGCTAAGGAGCAAACCCAGGGCCTTGCATGTGCTAGGCAAACATACCACCGCTGAATTTCCAGCTCTTGGTTTTTTTGTTTTTTGTTTTTAATAGGGTCTTGTTATGTAACCCAGGCTGGTCTCAAATGCATGTATGCCTCCTGCCTCAGTCTCCCAAGTGCTGAATTACAAGCATGCATCACCACACCTGGCTTATTCCTATTTTGAGTTTTGTAACTGTTGTGGTGTGGTTTAGTTTTTTGAGAGAGTCTTGCTGTACAGTCCAGGCTGACCTCAAAATCATCTGGTTCTTACTCTTTCTAAAGCAACCTATTCTCTTCCCCTCTCCTGCCAAACCTCAGGACTCCAGTGTTCCCTTCTCACTCACATCTATTGGACCCTACCTGCAGAATAAACAGGGTCTCGTTCTAGCTGTGGTGTAAAGGATGCAGAACAGGGAGCTCCCCGACGCTGTAGTGAAGCTGTGGGCTTGGTATGGTAGCTCACACCTATAACTCCAGCTCTGAGGCAGGAGGGTTGCTGTGAGTTTAAGTCCAGCCAGGTCTGTCTGGTAAGAGCCTGTTTTTTAATGAAGTTTTATCTGAGCTGTGAGAAGTGGCAGATAGCTAAAGCATTTCTTTCTAAAATCTCAGGTAAACTTTCACTCTAGAAATGCCAGCCCACAGGAAGTCACCTCCTTCCTGTAAGAGGAAAAACAGGCTGCTGTCCCAGGTGGAAGGGCCTCAGCTTGCCTGTGGTGGAATCCTGAGCTCCCAGCCAAGAGCCTCCAGCCAAGCCCGTCCTCTACCCCAGATTCGGGCAGGTCGAGACAAATTGTGTCCTCTAAGAAGGGTGAAATGGGAGCTGGAGTGTCTGCACCTTGGAAACACACAGGCCTGATGTCTGTGGTGAAGGGACCTGACAGAAATACTTTGTGTCCTCTAAGAAGGGTGAAATGGGAGCTGGAGTGTCTGCACCTTGGAAACACGCAGGCCTGAGATCTGTGGTGAAGGGACCTGACAGGAATACTTTGAGGGGCTCGTCCAGCTTCTGCAGAAACACTAGCCCAGGGCAGCCTGGAACTCTACCTTCCTGCCTCAGCCTCCTGAAGGCTGACATTACAAGTGTGTGCCAACATGTCTTGGCTCGAGCTAAGATTCTAAGACCCACTACAGAAGGCAAAGAGGTCTGAGTGCTTGATTAACAACTGACGGGTCTACAGGAATCTCCTTCTGTCAGAGCGTCATTGTACTGAGCAACAATGGTTTAGAACACCAAGGAATACAGAATTCTCACTCAAGACAGTGGAACCCGGGGTGCAAAATTCCTGTCCAAGGACAGTGCAAGCTGTTTAAAAAATGTAACTCGGCCGGGCGGTGGTGGCTCACGCCTTTAATCCCAGCACTCGGGAGGCAGAGCCAGGCGGATCTCTGTGAGTTCAAGGCCAGCCTGGGCTACCAAGTGAGTTCCAGGAGAGGCGCAAAGCTACACAGAGAAACCCTGTCTCGAAAAACCAAAAAAAAAAAAAAAAAAAAAAAAAAAAAAAAAAAAAATGTAACTCAGCACATGCAACTAAAAGGGGAAAGTCAATTCTGGAGAGATGGCTGCTCATGTAGAGAACCCGGGTTCAATTCCCAATACCCACATGGTGACTCACAGGCACCAGATACACGCATGATATGCACAAATACACAAAGACAAACATCCATGCACATAAAATAAAATAATAATTAAACCTTTTTAAAAAGGTTGTATTTCCCTCCTGTCCACCAGGTGACACACGAGCTGAAGCTCTGCCAGGTGCGCATGGCGCGCAAGAGCCTGCGGTGAGAGCTGACCCAGAGACCCGACCTTCGCTTAGTAGTTCTGATTGCATTACACTTTCTAGCCCTTTGAAGTCAGCAAAGCCCCTGCTAGGCACTTGGCATCATCTGTGAAGCCCTGGGCTTCGCGCTTCCCCTCACATTACCTTTCACCTACTTTAAAAGAAACCACTCATTGTTTGAGAGGGGAAAATCCAATTTGTCCTCCCAAAAGTCATCTATGATGGAGCGAAATGCTGCCAGGAGGTTCACAATGACCTGATTGCCTGGGTAGTGCCTGGGTGGGAATTGTTTGCCGAGCTTCAGCATTTAGGGCTCTATGTGGGAGTGCAAGCACATTTTTCTCGTGTATCTGCATTTTTTCTATATCGAAATAATGGCAGAAAATGTCCAATAATGTAAGAAATTTGCTTGAAGATTTTTAACAGACTTAACTTTCAGGCTTATTGGGCATTTTCCCAGAGTTTATAATGTCTCTTAATGGCTTGGGCTGTCGCTCAGTGGGACAGCACTATCACATTAAAGGTCCAGAGCTTGGTTATCTATAGATAATGAATGGGTTATTTAAAATATAGAACAAAGAAGGCCTGTTAGGTGCCGATCATGGATGCCGTACGTGATATGAGTCACACAGAATTCATTTGTTTTGAGATAGTCTTCTCAGAGTAGGCTGGCCCTAAATTCTCCATCCTGAATATATGATTCCCCTGCCTCCACCTCTCAAGTATGAGAATTACAGGCATGCACCACCATGGCTGGATCAGAACTCTTTAATGGATCTTTGTAGAATATGAAGCGGAAATTTCATACCTAGAGATATGGCTAAGACGCAAAATGTCCACCCATGTGCTTGTATATCCAAGCAGTCAGTCTCCAAGTGATGGTGATACTCTGTGAGGCTCTGGATCCTCTGGAGGAAGTGGATCTCCAGATCCAGGCTTTGGTGTTTATAGCTTGGTCCCACGTCCTGCTTTAATGTCTTGATCTGCCCAGGTGTGAGCAAGTGGCCTTATCTCCTAGCTACCACAGCGCAGAGCCTCTTCCAACACCGCCCTCCTCACCATGACAGCCTGTGCGGCCAAAGCCTGATCCAAGCACACCCTTCCTTCCTCAGGCTCCTTGCCTGGCTTCATTGCTGCATCATGCACACCTTGCCCTGGAGCCATGCAGAACCCTCCGAATGCTCCAGCCCCTTCCGCCGAATTTTTGCTTCTGCAAGTGCTGGTCTCTACCCGCAATGTCCCTTCTCCTTTAGAACATCCCATGAAGTTCCTGTCACCCTTCATGAATCAACTCAAACATTGTTTCCTCTTTTATTACTTCCAGGTCTCCTAGTTAAGTCAATTCACCAACCCTTTGTCCTTGGGACCACAGCACCCTAAGCACACCTATAAAAGGGTCCCTCACAATACTCTGTAATTACCAACTTTGGTTTTCTGTCCAAACTCTAGAGTGAGCTCCTAAGAACATGAGAGGGAACTGTGGCTGTTGATGTTATTTTAAGTCAGAGTCTCACATACCCCAGACTGACTTTCAACTCACTGTGTAGTTGAGGATGACCCTGAACCCTGCTTCCACCTCCCAGATGCCAGGATAATAGACCTGGGCCACTTTCAAAGCAGTTCCCACTTGGCTTTGATCAGAAATCTCTCAGGAAATTCCAAGTGAAAGAAATACTGTGTAGAAGTATATGAGTCAATATGAAAACAAAGCAGGTCTTAAGCATGAGCTGTGGGTCGGGGAGATGGCTCGGAGGATGCTTGCTGCCAAGGCTGGCAACCTGAGTTCAAGCCTTGGAAGGAAAGAACTAACTTCCTCAGGTTATCCTCTGACCTCCACATGCATGCCATGACACATGCACCCCCAAACACATACATGCACAAAAGGAAGAGATATGAAGTAATAAAAATAAAAGCTTTAAAAAGATAAAAACCAAAACCAAACATAAAACTTGGGTCATAGCCACGGGAGTGAAGGAAAATGTGAAGATCAGGGACAGAATGGAGACAACAGATTAAGAGAATCACACCAGTCTCGGAAAGTATCATATGCTAGATCACATGCTCCACATAAAATCCTACATGTGCAGGTTAAGCGAAAGTAGATATGAAATTATCTGTGGAGGTGGGGGGACAAGGGAGTAATGGGGGACAGAGGGGAGTAAATAGTAAAAAGCTGGACTGGGGGCTGGGTGTGTGTTGGTAAAGTGCTTGCCTAGCATGCATGAAATGCTGGGTAGTGTCCCAACACCCAATAAACACGGCATGGTGTCACACAGCTGTAAATTTGGCCTTAGGGTGGAGGCAGGACAATCAGATGTTTGAGGCCATCCTTGCAAGGACAGTTAAAATTGGATTGAGGGTGTGGCTCAGAGAGAGCATTTGTGCAGCACAAAGCCCCAGTGCAGGGAGCATAAACGAGGTCTGGTGGTGCATGCTTATAATGCCAGTACTCAGAAGGCTGAGGTAGGAGGATTAGATGTTTAATGTATACTGGGTGTTAGTTTTTCGGCTGCGTTGTGTTCTTACCCTGCAAGGAAATGCCACAAAACACGACAGAATCCGCTAACAGGAGTTTTATTAAAGGTAAAGGGACAGAGAGTGAACAGGCCTGCGGGAAACACATGTGTGGAGAAGAAGGAACCAGGAACATGGCGCTGGATTTTAAAGGCTGGGCGAGGACAGATCAGCGTCACTACTACACGCAAGCGCGTAGATCACATGGCCACGTTGCGCGCCTATGTGGCTAGTGGAACGTCACGGATCTTGGTCACGTGAGATGCCCTGACCCGGAAATGGCTATCCTGACCTGGACCTGGCTAGGCGGAAGTGTCCGCCAGGCATATGCAAACACGCCTGACCGTGGGGTCTTGTTGTAAACCTTTTACTGGGCTACAGGAAAACTGTATTACAGCACCAAGTAGATGATAAATCACAGTGTTCTTGTATCTGTGGTCGTGAGCCTTGCCTTTAACAGCTGAGCCACCTCTCAGCCCAACTGCAGCATTCTTAAGGCTCAAATGGACAAGAATGGGGAAAATGGTAGTCAGGCAAAAACAGGTAGAAATCGGAAGGAAACATACTTCACGGCCTTTGGGCTTAGAAAAATATTTGTTATCATTGCACAAACAGTTTCAGGAGGAGTATAATTATATCCAGTGCTTATAGATTTTGGTTTAACCTTCAAGTCATTTATACTTAGGAGACTTTGCCTACTGCCCTGTCTGAGGATCAGTCCCTACAGAAACTTCTGACCCCAAGGCTAATAACTGTGTTAAGTTACAGTATAACCTGGATGGGGTCCCGCTGGCTTTGATAGGGAAGGAAATGAATAACTACAGAGCAGCGGCCAATGCAGGCCAGCGTACTGGCAGGACCCGGGAGACTGCCTACTTAGAAGGAAGCTGAGAAAGCTGGAACATAGGACGGATATGAGCTTATTAACCTGGAGCAAAATAAAGAGCTCGACAACCTGAAATAGTATCCAGGAGTTGTGACAGACACCACCTGTGTGGTTTGAGAAGTAAGAAAAAGTGGGGATCATGATACAAGCTTCACATTAAACCTACTGCACTGGAAAAAGCACTTATTTGTGCTCAGATCTTCAGAGATTTCAACCCACAGTCTTTCGCCCCCTGCTTTGGGCTGAGGTGGCACAGATATGGATGCGGGAGAATCTCACAGCGTTATCTCTCACGGCATCTCAGGTGTCTGGAGAGAAGTACCCCCTTCAGTCCACTCCGCCCCACCTGTTCAAGCTACCACTACTTTCCAGTAGCTCACAGGCTGGGGATTCAACACGTGGCCATTAGGGGGCGTTCAAGAGCCAAACCACGGCAGAGGGAAGGCACACAGGGAGGGAAGCAGAAATTGGAGAAAGGAGAACCCGGTAAAATCCGGACGCTAATGTGGCTGCTAAATGAGAATATGCCACCAAGGCTGAAGAGGACTGTGTGTCCTGGGAGGCCATTACCAAATGGCCACACTGTTTACCAACGCTATACGGAATGCCCTGCGAGAGGGGACCAACATCGTGCCTACGGTTCGAATACGTCTTCTCCAAAACTCAGGTGTTACCAACGTGGTAGCAAAAAGAAGTGGAACCTCTAAGAGGTCATGATGAGACCATGGCAGCTGCCTCCCTGTGTGGGGGGACCATAGAAAAAGTTTCACACTGTTTTCAACTAGCTTGCCTTTCATACTCCCGACAAGCAAGCCGCAGCCTTGATTCCGCTCTCAAGATCACGGAATTGAACCTGCCTTGGATTTGACCTTCTCTCTCCCACGACTGTTGCAGTGACTGGTCTCTGCAGTGATTTTGCTGCAGTAGCGCAAACTAAGACAATCTCTAGTGAGTTCAGCGATGGCTCTGCGGGGCCGGAGACCATTCCAGAACAGAGATCTTCAAGAACTCTGGGGATGTTAGACCTGAAGCAACAGGGCTGGGCGGCCTGCCTACAGAGAAGCAGAATGTGCTATTATCGTAATGACTGACAAATCAGGAGGAACCGCCAGGGACGCCCAGGCTGCCGACTGACAGAACGCAGCCTTCCTAGTGGCAAAATACACGGGCAGACCAGGATAAATTCTAGCCCTACAGTCCGCAGGAATCAGCGTGAATAAAAAGGAAGCTGAGGATGATCACAGTGAAAAGTCCCAAGTCCTTTCTAAGTCTTTGGATGAGTCGGGTTTTATTTTCTTTCCTTTAACCTGTATGGGTGTTTTGTCCTTTAGCATGTATGTGGTATACCTGTATATCACATGTGTGCACAGTATCTCAGGGGCCAAATGAGGGAGTCAGGTCCCCTGGAACTGAAGCTGCAGAGAGTTGTGAGCCACCATTCGAGTGCTGGGAATCAAACCTGAATCCAGTACTCTTGGCCACTGAGTCTAGCCCTTTAGTCAGTTTTCCAACTTGGAGAACACTGACTGAAATAGAGGATGAGTCCTCAAGAGGAAGGAGTTGACTGGTGTAGCTCAGTGCAGAGTGCTAGCCTTCATAGCAAGTCTAGGCCAGCCTGGGCTACATGGAATCCTGTCTCAAAGTGGGTGGGGAAGGAAGAGGTAGCTAAAGAGACAGTCCACAAGGAAGGGAAGGGGCACAGACAGTGGCTGAGAGGCCGGGTCTAGCACACGATGGGGGGGTTAACCTCGGGGTGTGGACAAACGCAGGCAGTGGGTTCTCTTGTACAGACTCTGAATTTTCTCTTCTGGTGGCTTCATTCAGTGAAAAAGGAAGAAAAATGATTAGCTAAGCACTCTTCAGTTTACCCTCTGAGGAACACAGAACTGCTGGTACTTGGAACAGGGCCATAACACACTCAGACATAGGCCCAGAGACCAAGACTCAAGGTAATGGAGGAGGTAGGATGTCCCACCAGCCAGCTTATGGAGACTTATTAATTATGAAAGCTTGACCTTAGCTTAGACTTGTCCCAGTAGTTCTTATAATGTAAATTAACCCATTTCTATTAATCTATGTTTTGTCTCATGGCTTTTTTTTAAATTTTTTTATTATGTATATAGTGTTCTGACTGCATATATGCCTGAATGCCAGAAGAGGGCACCAGATCTCATTATAGATGGTTGTGAGCCACCATGTGGGTGCTGGGAATTGAACTAAGGACCTCTGGAAGAACAGCCAGTGCTCTTAACCTCTAAGCCATCTCTCCAGCCCCTGTCTCATGGCTTTTACCTTTCTTTCATTCTATATGTCTAACTCCCTCCACGTCCGTTGGCTTCTGAAGCATGCCTAAATTCATCTTCTACTTCCCCTCTCTCTCTCTCTCCCCCCCTCCACCACCAGAAGTCCTGCCTATACCTCCTACCCAGCTATTGATCATTCAGCTTCTTATTACACCAATCACAGCAATACAGTTTCACACAGTGTACAAATAGCCCACAACTGTAGGAATAGCTCAGATGGGGGATGAAGCATCTTGATAAGGTCAGTGGGATGGAGGGATGTGAAGAGGCATGGCCAGGCTCTCTCTCCATCTCCTTGCTCTTAATAATTTATTCTTTACTGTATAGCATGTATCCATATCTGACAGTATAATGTATACTTGATTATAAGGATACTGTGTCCCTCACTACAATGAAAGAATACGAGTCATTTGGATATAAACATTGTCTTGCACATTGGTGTCCCCACACCCCACTGTGTGTATATTAAGGACTGGGGATACAGCAGTATTTTCTTAGGATATATGAAGCCCCAGGGTCTGTCCTTACCACCATATAAAGGGGGGAGTACAAAATATATGTTGAAAACATATATGTATAATATATATACACACACATATATGATTAGATATAAGTAGCAAGGTAATAAAGAATCGGGTAACTTCAGTGTTTGGGGTTGAGAAATGGTCATTGAGGAATAGAGGCAGGAGCAAGCAAGATGACTTGGTTGGTAAAGGTGTTTGCTGCCTACCCTGACAACCCAAGTTCAATCTCCAGGACCCACATCGTGGAAGGAGAGAACCAACTCCTGCAAGCTGTTCTCTTGAGTGCAACACCTCATTGTGGAATGCATATATGTGTGTGCATGAACACACACACACACACACACACACACACACACACACACACACACACACACAGTTTTGACTTTTTGTTTTGTTTTGTTTTGAGACAGGGTTTTTCTATGTAGCCCTGGCTGTCCTTACTATGTAAGACCAGGCTGTCCTTGAACTCACAGAGATCCACCTGCCACGGCCTGCCAAGGATTAAAGGCATGCACAACCACACAGTTTTAAATATATATTACATTTATTCACTTTATGTATGAGTGTTTTGCCTTCATTTATGTATGTACACCACACGAATGCTTGGTCCCCACAGAGGTTCTGATCCTTTGTTACTGGTGAGACAGATGGTTGTTAGATGTCATGTGGTGTGAGAAACTGAACCTGAGTCTCTGTAAGAGGAACAAGAACTTTTAACCATAGATCTATCCCTCCAGCCCCTACACAAAAAAAAATATAATTTAAAACTTAAAAAGAAGAAATGGTGGTATATAAACATTATAGCAAATTCTAAAAGTATTTTAGGCACCTCAGGATTCTCTTTTTGGAAAAGAAAACAAGGAACAGATGGGATAGGATATTAAGGTAGATTGTTGTATCTACTTGTAAACTAATTTAGCAAACTGTCAGCCTTAGATAATTTGCACTGGTATGGATTTTTATACATTGATACAAATGTAAACTATTTTTCTATTCCTATTTAAGATAATTTGTATATTGTTACAAATTCAAAGCTATAATTGTCATATTGTACACATGTTCCTAATCCTATTCGAAATATTTTGTATATTGATACAAATGTATAATTATATTTATCATACATATAGTATATGTATGTTCTACCTCTGTTTAGGATATTTTGTGTATTGATACAGATTAAGGATATTGTTGTCATATTGCACTATACATTTCTACCTCTCATTAAGTTATCTTGTATAATGTCACAATATTGAGGTCATTGTCCTTATACAGTACATTTGTTTACATATTGTTTACTTTAATATGAAGCCTTAGTCCTTAGGTTATTTAGGTAGATAAGACTTACAGTTTAATAGTCACCCATGCTTGTCATATCTATAGTTATGTTAGTTAGGTTGTCCAGATTTACAGAAATATTTGTCAGATGGATAGGTAATCTTCAAACACTTCATAGACCTAGAAAAAAAATGGCATTTAGATGTCTTGATAACTTAGAATTCTGTTGGTATGAGACACAATTGCTCCTGACAGCACCGATCTACTCCCAGGAGAATGTTGGGCATCGAAGACATTCCATATGGAAGTTTATCCTCTTCTTGGCAAAAAATGGCCTGCTGGGCAAAGAACAGCCCTTGCCTCTGCTGCTGACAATTTGCTCACTAACCTTTCTGGACAAGCGGGACACAAGGAAAAGTGACTGCTGAACCTTGCCAAGACAGGATAAGATGGTCTTTCAAAATTCCTGCTTCTGAAAATGGTCTGTCAGATATTCTAGGCCTGTAGCCAAAAATGGATGCCCCAAAGGTGCTGAGAAACATTAGGTGACTGTCCAGGCTGCCAGCTGTCTCTGTCGATTCTTAAAATTTTTCAGAAATTGCCTCCTTGTGCTTCCTGTTCACTCAGATATTATTTTCCTTCTCAGGTCTTTGATGGGGTTAAAGACTAGATAGTTATAGTTATAATTCTCTTCTATTTTAGCTAAGAACATTTTAGGTACTAAAGTTAGAATCTTCAGGATAGGACAGCTATTGGAGTAATCTCTGTAACTTGTCATTTACCCATGGTTTGGACATTTCTGGACATTTAGTATGTGTCTCTTGTTTGATGTTGTTCTTGGTTGTAGTTCTATTTTTGTTTATGTTATTACCTTTCCCTCTCCTGGACAATACTTGATAATTGTTTCTATTGTATACAGTTTTATATTAGGTTAGAACTTCCTTATTTAGACAAAAGGGGGAGATGTAGTGGATACCTGTTCCACCTATGACCTTGAGGTACCAGCCGCTAGGGTGTGGCCTCGGGGCTAACTTAAGACTGAGGGGCACACATGCTTCACTCTCTTCTCTCCCTCTGGGGCTTAGATGGTGCAGACTGACTCAGGCGGCAGGAGCAGCATGGGACAGGACATCAGCCTTCCAGGACTCTGTGATGATTTTGCCTTATTCTGTTTAGTGAGTTGTTTTCTCCAATTTATATCCTAATAAACTCCCTATACCCCTTAAGCAGACTCCCTTGGATTTCTCGCTATAATCTCGAAATTGGAAACAGAAGAACTCAGAACTCCCTAGTCCCAGCAGCCCAGAACCTGTCCCTGGAACTCTAATCTCTTGCTGCCTATAACATACGCTTCTTAGATGCATTTCTTAGATGAGAGCTAAGCCTATCACTAGACAATGTGGCTAGCACGGCGACAATATTGTGTCCTCAGTACTAATACTGATGCAGCAACAGTTCTCCAGGGAGGCAAGAGCTCTTCAGAGTCCCCAGAGGCCTGGAGTTTGAATGGTGAGACGTGATTTAAGTCTGCTTTCTCGTACAGTAAGTCAAGCTGCTAACCTTCCTCTTGTACTCACCAGCCTTAGGCTGCTTCTGAGCGACTTTAACCTATCTCTCTGACAGATACATTATCTTCTGCTAAATAATTACCCTCTAAACTGTAGCCTAGCCCCAACCACCGCTATCATCTCACACGGTTTCTACAGATGGAGATACTGGGGTGGCCTAGCTGCTTCCGGTCTCTCCTGAAGTTACATTCGAGATGGTATCTGGACTAGGATCATAAAAAAGCTTGCCAGTGATGGGAGGACCTGTTTCCAAGCCATCTTATTTTCATAACTGCCATGTTGGTGTTCATTGTTAGCAAAAGACCCCAGTTCCCTAACACCTAGAACTCACCACGGAATGACTTAAGTGTCCTCACAGTACAGCAACCGACCTCCCCAAAGTGAACAATGCGAGGAGGGGTGAGGCAGAAGCCACATTTTCTGTCTTGGAAGATACACATCAGTTCTGAACTAGCCTGTGGGTCACACAGGTCAGCCCCATTTAGTGTGGGAGGAAAGTAAAGAAGGGCATGTGCACTGGGGATGAGAAGCCCTTGGAGACTGCCACCTTAGCAAGTATTATTCTGGGCTCATGTATTAAAGCAGATAACTCAACTTGGATTCTTGGTTCAAACGTTTCTTGCTTTGTGTTCTCAGCTTTCATCTAGTCAGCTAATACAGGAATCTATAGAGTACCTCGCTCTAAAACTACTCTTGTCTTCCCTTCATGTCTGTTTCAGAGCATTCCTTAAATCTAGTCAGCTCTGAGGCTTGAGAAAGGAGTCAGCAGTTAGGGAGCGCTTGCTGTGTTGTGGAGGACCTTGTCTGATTCCCAGTCTCCACATGGCAGCATACAGACATCTGCATCTTGAGTTCCAGGGCATCAAGCATGCACACAGTGCATATATGTGTACAATCTTTAAAACAATTGCTTGACTCCACAATTTACATATATCTTTGAATCTGAATGGTATTCTGAAGTTCTTATGTGATACAGCTTGCATTGCAACCCCACTCTTCATATGTAGAAACTGTTGAAGGCATTGAGACAGGATGGTTTTAGTTGGAAATGTCCCCCCGGGAGGTGGGGGTTGTGTGCTGATACAGCAGTGCTGGGGAGGAAACCTTCGGGAGGGGATTTGATCATGAGGACTCTAACCTTGTCAATGATGAATTCATTGTTAAATTGATTAATTTGTGTCCTAATTGGGAGGTGATGGAGACTTTGGAAAGTGGAACCGAATTAGAGAAAGGTCATTGGGCCATGCACATCTTCCCAAATAATGCCCCCAACACAATCATGCATTCACATAAAGATTTCTTTAAAAAGAAGAAAGGAAGCTGTGTGGTATCCATGAGCACAACAGAGGGCTGATTTTGTCCAGTGTGGGGAGGTGTGAACTTGCTCAGGGTCTGTAGATGTTCATGGTGGGACTCCAGAGGGACTGGCTGGTCTTTCACTGTGAAAAACCGTTGCTCTAGCAAGACTAGCTGAGTGACTTCCAAAAGTCACCAACTTCTTGGTTTTCAGGTGTTTGGTTCTGATGGTGCCTTTGACAGCTGGACTAAGGTTAAAATTGATTCTGGCAGCTACCCCACCCCCTCTTTGAAAACCGTTCATTTCAATGCCTAGTACATGAGCAGCATGTTCAGTTAGCACAAGTGAGCTAATGAGAAGTTTATCACTTGTGAGTGAATTAGTGAAATTATCTTTTCTCCCATTCATTCCACAATAAAAGGTACTTAAAAACACTATAAAGGGGGCTAAGAAGATGGCTTAGACAATACATTCCACAAAAGCATAAAGACATGAGTTTGGACCCCAACACCCATGAAAAAGCTGGGTGCAAAGGTATGTATCTGTAACAGTAGTGCTGGGGTGGGGAAGGTGGACCCCAGAGCTCACTGGCCAGCCGGCCTAGTCCAATCTACGAGCTTCAGGATCAGTGAGCATGCCTGAAATGAAATCACTGATCAGTGGGTCTGAATAGGAAGGAAAGTGTTAGCTAATCCTGCAAACTGCTGTTTCAAAAGCAGTGTTTCAGGTGCATCACTGAAATAAGAACATGCCCAGCTCATTCACCTTTCCTAGCATGATGCCAAAGAGAGGCACAACTGCACTTGCTCACTTAGGGCTTCTAATCCCGGAGCCGGCCTGCAAGCCCAGGCCTGCAGCCTCAGCCTGCCCAGCTCCACCTGGCACCTTTCAGACAGGCCCGTCTTATGCAAGTCTGACGATACTTCGCAGGACCTCCTAGCTTCTGGGGAGAACAAGACAGGTGGAAATAAGCAAGTCTACAAGAGCGTAGTTGAACGAAGAAAGCATAAAGATTTTTGTTTATGCTGAAGACTAAGGTTTGCTTTTGGATTAAACCTCGTAAGTTTATAAAGGAGGCATTAAAGCCTAACTCAGTACTCAATGTGGGGAAAAAACTGACCATACATTAGTATCTGAGGATTTAGAATTATATAGTCTCACCTTAATTTTTTCCGTTTGTTTTTGAAATGCCAGCAGAAGAATGTGACCTTTACATGGTAGTGTTTTATTTGGTATGAGGCATACTACTTTACTTTAAAAATGCTAGATCCTAGGCTATGTTTTTGTAGACTAGGACTCTCTAGTCGCTCTTAGCAGCTGGATCAGGCCTTGCATATCTATTGATCTCTACCTAGGGAGATCTTCAGATTCCTTCATCAAAATCAGACCATGGCACTCAAGATCCTCAGTAACCTCTTGCTGCTGCTTTAGGATAACAATCATGGGCTGTAGGTGTAACCTGTGGTAAAGGGTGTTTACCATGCCCTTGTGCAAGGAGGCCCCAGGTTGAATCTGAAACACACACACACACACACACACACACACACACACACACACACACACACACACACACACACACACACAGGGTGGGTGGCTCCTGTTTGCAATCCCAGCATTTGAGTTGGAATTGTAGTAAGTTTAACAGACTGGGATAACACAGTGTGAGAGCACCGTCTCAACAAAACAAGAGAACCAGGATAAACCTCTACTGCCCCACACGTCATCATTTCCGCGTTGGTTCCAATCAGGCCTTTCCCACTGGACTGTAGAGTTCTAGTGACTTCCCATCTCTGGGGTCTGCTCGCATGGTTTCTTGCTTGCTGCCGTACCCTGTGTTCACCACCTCCTTGATTCTTCATGGGAGGGACCCGGTACCAAAGTGAGAATGGCTTAGACACAGCCCTGGGCGCTCCCAGAGCTCGCCCCACCCAGCAATACTGTCCTCACTGCGCTTCCCCATGTGCTTGTCTGCCTCCCTTACTAGACAGTAAACGCACGCAGTCATCTGGCCATTCCATCCGCATTTCTGGAACCGAGTGAACCCTTGACAGCTAGTTGTTGACTCTGGCAGAACATGGAAAGAAAAGAAACTAGCGGGCTGGAGAGACGGCTCAGAGGTTAAGAGCACTGACTGCTCTTCCAGAGGTCCCAAGTTCAGTTCCCAGCAACCACATGGTGGCTCACAACCATCTGTAATGAGAGCTGGTGCCCCCTTCTGGCCTGCAGGGACACATACAGGCAGAATACTGTATAGATAATAAATAAATCTTTAAAAAAAAAAAGAAAGAAAAGAAAAGAAACTAGCACGGATACGTGATAGGGCTACGCGTACAGATCATTTTTTCAGTCATCAAACAGCTGCACAAGGTAAGGATCATTGACCTCACTCTATGCGTGGGAAACTCAGTTTCCGGAGTTTGGTAGTTTGCACAAAGGACACAAAAGCAGGATTACAAAACTTCCAAGTCATTGCAGTGGCTTTCCCATAGCCAGAAGGCCTTGTGTCCTGCTGGCTGCAAGGCCGCTGGGCTCCAGGGGGCAGGCATGCGCATGCGTAGTGCACAGACACCCGCACTCCGCCCCTCCCGGATGCCCCACCCACTCAACGCAGGGCGGGAGAGCGGAGCCTCCCCCAGGAACGGTGATGCACAAGTTTTGCTCAGGCATACCGGAAATGTCATGGAAAATCGGGAAACTAGTCACAGTAGCCAGGAGGCGTGGCAAAGAGTCGCCCATAAATCTGAGCCCTGCAGTTTCCTCTCTACAGACGCCAGGCTGGCAGGCCTAGCTGCGGCAAGTGTCTCGAGGTCTGGCTTATCGCTTTAGGCGGATGACTGTGAAACTCCAGTTATCACTGCGGGGTCTTTTTTGCTGAAATTGTCCGGCCCCACAAGGCTCTACACAGTGGTCCTGCCTTTAAGGTGCAGCGGGATGAAAAGAGCTTGCGGGAGGGTTGAATGGCCACGTCCTAGCTTTTGTAGCTCCTCAGTTCAGTTGACTGCATCTTCTCCACACAAGTTTTCAGGAATCTGGCAGAATGCTTCCCTCCCCATGGAAGCTTCAGTCCACCTGCCTTGGCTCCTCCCATGGTCGGACGTGAACTGGAGACTAGGGCAGGCAATGTCCCATGAGCAAGCCCACAACTAGTACTCTATTTGACCAGCACGTCCACCTGCACATTCTGGGCCCCAACACCTGGGTTCTGTCTGCTCTGACCCAAGACACTGTACTTCCACCTCGGATAGAAAGCTCACCACAGTTCAACTTACCTCTAAACACACACACACACACACACACACACACACACACACACACACACAGAACAGCCGTAAAAGGCATATTTATTGAAAGTTACACAATATTTTCTCATACCAAGGTCACTAATCTAAATTACATGTCTTACTGAAGGAGAGCACCACATACCCCCATGATTCTAGTCCTTTATTATTTATCATTTGCAATACACAATAATACAAGAGTGGGCCTGATGTGTCATGTGACCAAAGTCATGGGATGGTTGCAATGCCCACTTCAGCAAAACAATCACTGTTTCCACAAGGATTCTTCAAGGTCAAAGTAATTCTAAAAAGGGTTGTTCATTCTAATATTTACCCCAGATACAGTGACTCCACTAAATTCCCACAACAATGGCTAATAACTAGTGTTGGACGAATCCTACATAGTCTTATAATAAAAACCTGGAAATTGTGGTAAATGCTGAAAGATCAGAGGAAACAAGCCACAGCCGCTTCTCACCTTGCCAGCTCATCAGCTGAAAGGGGAAGATCCTGTCTTCAGGAATCCTCAGACTGAATGCCTCCCAGTCCTCAGCCAAAAGGGCTGAGTTCCTGTCTCCTCCCGCCTTATATCCTTTCTCTGCCCAACCATATCACTTCCTGTCTCAATCTTCCTAGTGCCGGAATTAATGGTAGCCTGTGTGTGTGCTTCTCAAATACTGGGAGTAAAGAAATGAGATCCCAAGTGCTGGGATTAAAGGTGTATGCCACTACTGCCTGGCTCTGTTTCTCTTTTAGACTGGATTAATCTTGTGTAGTCCAGGGTAGCTTTGAACTCACAGAGCTCCAGATAGATCTCTGCCTTCCGAGTGCTAGGATTAAAGGTGTGTGCCACCACTGCCTGGCCTCTGTGTTTAATCTATTGGCTGGCTCTGTCCACTCTAATCTTCAGACAAATTTTATTTGTTAGAGTACAAACAAAATATCACCACAAACTAGGCAGGGAGAGGTTAAGTAGAACATCTGGGAACAGAGAGGACTCTGGGAAGAAGAAGGGCAGAGTCGCCAGCCAGATGAAGAGGAAACAGGAGGTGCAAGATAAAAGAGAGGTAATGCCATGTGGCAGAATGTAGATTAATGTAAATGGGTTAATTTAAGTTATAAGAGCTAGTTAAAAACAAGCCTAAACTAAGGCCAAGCTTTCATAATTAATAATAAGGTTCTGTGTCATTTTTGCAGATTGGTGATCCAAAGATAGTCTGACAAGAAAGCTTGCTACACTCAAGATTAAGAGAGCTTGTTGCTCTTGCAGAGGACCTGGGTTCAGTTCCCAGCACCCACATAGTGGCTCACAACCATCTGAAACTCCAATTTCAGAGGATCCTTGAGCACCAGGCATGCATATGGTACACAGACATATACGCAGGCAGGCAGACAGACAGACAGACAGACACACACACACACACACACACACACACACACACACACACACACACCACACAGGAAAGAGAGAAGGAGAGGTTGATTGATTGATTTTGTCTTTAACAACTCTCTTCTAGTTGATAGTTAATAGAAGTTGATAGTTGATGGAAGGGTTCCACTCTTCTAAATACTTAGAAGTATAGGATTTGGGGAGCAGTTTTAACAATCAAACTGGTGTGTCTATAATTCTTCATTTTTCAAAAGAGTTGTTCATGCTTAACACCATTGCTGACATTCAATTACAGGTGGTTTTTAATTTTTAACTTAAATACTCAAATGAGCTGGGCGTGGTGACATGTCTTTAATCCCAGCCTTGGGAGGCAGAGGCAGGATTTCTGTGAGTTCTAGAGCATCCTGGTCTACATATCAAGTTCTAGGCCAACCAGGACTATATAATGAGACCCTGTATCAAAAAGAAAGAAAGAAAGAAAGAAAGAAAGAAAAAGAGAGACTGAGAGAGAGAGAGAGAGAGATAGAGAGAGAGAGAGAGAGAGAGAGAGAGAGAGAGAGAGAGAGAGAAGAAGGAAGGAAGGAAGGAAGGAAGGAAGGAAGGAAGGAAGGAAGGAAGGAAGGAAGACCTCAAATGAATGCTGTGTCATTTTTCCAAATATTTAATAACTTCTGTTAGCTCTCATCTGTTAGGTCCATATATCCAGAAATATATCCAGAAAGTAACTCAAACTGACTATGGCAGGATTTCTGGTAGTTGGTGTTCTGGTGGAAGCTCTGCCTCAGTCGCTGACACCCATATACCCAAAGAGTCTGGAATGCTCTGGTGGAAGATCCATCTCAACTCCCCTCCCCGATCTCTTTCCCCAAACCCGCCCCCTCAAAGCCCGCCAAATAGCAGCCCCTCCCCTAGAGCTGCCCTCCTATTCCAGACCCCCGTCCCCTCAAAGTCCACCAAAAGCCAACCCCTCCCTAGGGCTGCTCAAGACCATGCCTGCAGAGTACTTAGGGCTGTGTGACCCTTCCCCTGGGACTCTTTCCCTGCCTTCCCAAGGTGTGGTGTTCCACAGAGGCTATCTAGTGAGATCTTAATCAGGGTCAGAGGATCTGAGCTTGCTTTACCCAGCAGGGTTGCCTAATGGGATGATTTGGCCATGGGCTTGTTTACCAGGTGTTTGGAAGGGTCTACACTTGATGGTATGATGTGCTTTGACCTTACATTGTATAAAAAGCCCTTTTGAATAAAGCTGTAGGTGCAGCTGGGTATTGACCCAGGCCCTCCTGAAGCTATCCTGTGTCTCTCAGTCTTTCTCCTTGTAGTCTAGGTCTATCTTTCTACCCAATATTTCCACATTCCTCTCTCCTGCACCCAAGAATCCTTCCTTCCAAAGGTAGGAGCAGGTCGAAGGTGGTCTCCTACAGACTCCCACATCCAAGAGTCACCCAAGATTGCTTCGCTCATTAAACCTGGATTTATTAATTCGGTTTCACTGGTTTATTACAATAGTGGTGGTGGGAATCCAGCAACCAGGGATTTAAAATTTATCAGTTAGATAAAAGTCAGCATTTCTCAGGGACTTGTGGAACTAGTTCAGATCTGCCAAAAGGAGTCATTTCCCTTACCTCTGGCAACCTGTGGTTGCATATCAAAGCCCAACCATGTTGGCCTCCAGGCTCCCTCACAAGTACCTGTTATACATTTCAAAGTGCATGTCCTCCTGGCCCTTCTCACTGCAGCTCCCTGCTCTCCTTATCACACTCCCTCCCCTGCTGTGTTCACTATCCCCTCGTTTCCCCCCCCCCCCCACTATGTCTTCTTTCACACACAGCCCTATCTTCTCACTATCCCTTCTGCTATTTTTTCTCTCAGGCAGCCCTGGCCATGTTCCGTCTGTTTCTTTCTCTGCTCTGGACTCCTCCAGATGCCTCGGGATATTTTCTTTATTTTTTACCTAAATAAAATTCTTCTCTTAAACCGTACTATGGAGCAGTCATGTTGGTAAATTGCATACAATATCATACCCCATTAGTAAAGCCAATTCTTGTTACACCTCTAAAAGCCCTCAATTCAGGAGGTGAGGTGAAAGCCAAAGAGCCAAATTAGCTGCCCAGTGACACTTCCCACTGTCCTTCTGGGGTTTTCAAGTTTACAATTAATGTTCCTTGAACATGATCAAAACAGAACATCTATTTTCATGGTTTGTTAGCTTTACTTAGCTCAAGGAAATAAATGCATTGTTTGTTAGCAGCCACCCTGGGTGGGCAGGTGTTTAGAACAGGTAGCACCTCTGGTGGAGCCTCTCCCACAGGAAGGAGTCCAGTGAAGCCCTCAGTTCAAGCTTCACATAAAGTTTCAAGTTATACTTCCTGGGGTTCGCTCGCGGAAATATTAGGCTAAATGGCAGAACATGTCCCTGAAAGTCAGTATTCTCAGGTTCACTGCTTGGAATGAGTTAGGTCCCTTCATCTGCTCAAACGGACACCACAACTCCTTCACACATTCCCACAGCCAGAGACTTCCCAAAATTGGGGACCATCAGAGGACATACAATTTCTTGGAGGTTTATTTTTGCTGAATGATAACCAGTCTAAAACATATTATATGAAACGTTTCTGAGAGTTTTTTAAGATAAATCAGGAGAGTTTCAGAAGTTTAGTTTTTGCAGGGCCAGCATTATTTTCCAGCCTTGTATTTATCCTCTCCTTCCTCCGGTGTGAGACAACATCTCACCGCACACCTGCCTAGCTGAACTGGAACTCACTATGTAGAGTAGGCTGGCCTTGAACTCACAGAGATTCACTTGCTGTCTTCCAAATTCCAGGAATAAAGGTGTGGCTGCCACAACTGATTTCCTTTCCTTAAACAAAACAAAACAAAAAACAATCAAAAACTTTCTTTAAGAAAATTCTTGCTGGGCAATGGTGGTACATGCACGACTCAGGATCTCTGTGAGTTCAAGGCCAGCCTGGTCTACAGATTTCCAGGACAGCAAGAACTATATAGTGAAATTCTGCCTTCAAACACCAAAACCAGCTGGGCAGAGGTGGTGCATGCCTTTAATCCCAGCACTCAGGAGGCAGAGCCAGGCAGATCTCTGTGAGTTCGAGGCCAGCCTGGTCTACAGAGCAAGATCTAGGACAGGCACCAAAACTACTCAGAGAAACCCTGTCTCGAAAAACAAAAACAAACAAACAAACAAACAAACAAAAAAATGTTGTCCCTATTATGTGGTCCAGGATGCTCAAGAAATGTGGAGAACTTGAGTGGCAGGTATTGTATGTAAGTGAATATGTTCAAATGTTTAGCTGTGTTCTTAATCACTGAACCACCTCTCCAGCCCCACATTTTCCTTTTCTTAAATATTATTTAAGGGTAATTTAAGATACTATACCCTCGTGTATCAAAATTATTCAAGGGCTGACTAACCTTGAAGAAAGCTGGCCAACATCTCATTGATCTCCTTCTAAATCTACTAACTCCAAACAAAGCTAACTACGCTTATATCACCTTTGAAAGCTTCCCTCCGGGAGTGGAAAGATGGCTCAGCAGTTACCCACATGTTCACAAACCTTTGTAACTCCGGTCTCAGGGGATTCAATGCCCTCTTTTGGCCTCTGTGGGCACCGCACATACGTGATGCAAAGACATACATGCAGGCAAAACACTCATACACATAAAAATGAAATAAGAAAACAATTAAAGTGTTTATGTATATGTGTATACCCAGTATATGTGTGTGTGTAATACACACACACACACACACACACACACACACACACACATACACACACACGTCTCCAAAGATTGGCTACTAGTTTAGGCTACACTTGAGGACTGCACTAGGTATCAATCTCTTGTGAGCTCTTTTCTTTGTTTTCATAATTTGTCTACAGTACCTAAGTGTTATGTCTGAGGCCCTTGGTTTTAGGTCACAATGGTCTTTCTCCTGAGTTCAGTTCTCAGCACCTACATCACGGCTCATGACTGTTGATAACTCCAGGTCCAGAGGTCACCTTTGGCTTCTGAGGGCACCCAGCAGCCACGTACACACACCCCGTATAGACACACATCTACACATGATTAAAAATAAAAATTAATCTTTAAACATCAAAATAGAAGGCAGAAGATGAGAAGGAGGAGGGAAGAGGGCAGAGAGGAGGAGGAGGAGGAGGCGTGGCTGTCTGGAAAGCAGATGCACTTCTGGGGGACATTGCCCTTGAGGGCAGGTTTCCGGACCCCACAGCAGAGACTCTGCAAGTCCCAGTGGGGATTCTGGGGTGAGTGACTCACACCACTGTGTCCTTAATCACCTGTGAATACACTGAAGCAACTGTAAAAATAAATGAGAGAAGTCTGCCCAGCCTGGGTTGCCACAGCACCAACGTGCAAAGGGGGCTGGCCTCCTGTTCTGCCCCCCACCCCCACCCCGTGCTAATTGAAGTCGAGATGCCAGGAATTCCTTAGTGTAATGCAAAAGAAGTACTCAAAGCTGGGGGGCATAAGAATGCTGGAGGGTTGAGAAGCCTCAGTCCTTGGACTTCAGCCCAGCGGGGATGGGGTTGGGGGCCCAGCCACGCCTCTGGCCCTGGATCTGGGAAGATTCGGGTCATCAGATCATTTTCCCAGCCGGGCACAGAGTGAAGCAAAGCCTATGATCCTGGGGCAGCAGAGGTCCGGCTAGAGGCGTGACAGGTGTCATTAAGTACAGGTGGGAGGGGACTGAAGGGGCGGCTCATCAGTTAAGAGCACCGACTGCTCTTCCAGAGCTTCCACATACAGGCAGCTCACAACTGTCTGTAACTGCAGTTCCAGGGGACCCGACACCCATAGCAAAGACCAATGCACATAAAATAAAAATAAATTAAAAAAACAGAAACAAATACAGGTAGCAAGGTGGGTGTGCCTTCACCAGCATGTTTAACCCATGGGGCCTGGCAGTGGCTTATTGTCTATGGGTCCCTACAAGCAAATTCTCATGCTTCTGACAAAGAAGGGCCTGTCTGTCCTCTGAAACAAACAAACGAACAGCTTGGCATGAGGGCACATACCTGCAATCTCAGGACTCAAGAGATAAAGGCAGGAGGACTGGGGATTGAAAGCCCGCCGAGGCTACACAGGGATCTATCTATAAGACTCTTTCTCAAAATCAAACCATTACCACCAACAACAACATAATTTCAAACCAAGGACCAGGAGCAGCTTCAGCTGTTGCCCAGATTTCCTGCCCCCCATGCCCAGGCCCTCATGCAGCCCAAACTCCCCCCCCACGCACACACCCAGGCCCTCACACAGCCCAAACTCCCTCCCCCACACACCCAGACCCTCATGCAGCCCAAACTCCCCCCCCCCACACACACACCCAGGCCCTCACACAGCCCAAGCTCCCCCCCACACACACCCAGGCCCTCATACAGCCCAAACTCACCCCCCACACACACCCAGGCCCTCACACAGCCCAAACTCCCCCCACACACACCCAGGCCCTCACACAGCCCAAACTCCCCCCTACACACACACACCCAGACCCTCATGCAGTCCAGATTCCCCCGACACCCAAGCCCTTATGCAGTCTCCCATAGTAAAGGATTACATTATTTTCTCCTTGCAAAAATACAACAAAACAAAACAAAACAAAACAAACAAACAAAGAACCTAACAAAGGCAGATAAAAGAGGAAGGGCTTGTTCTGACTCACCAGTTGTGGAGACAGTCTATCTGGACTGGGGAACCATGGTGGCAAGCGTGTGGGGTGGCTGGTCACATGGAAGCAATGATGAATGCTGTTCACCAGCCCATAGGATGGTACCCCTCACATTCAGGTGTCTCTTCCCTGCTCAGGTAAGCTTTCCTGGAAATGTCCTCATAGACACACATGTACTCCCACGGAGACCCTAAATCTCATTAAGCTGATAATGAAGACTCAACACCTTCAGGAATCTGTCTGCCAATGTGGAGACTAATGGGTGTATCTCCTGCCTGTTACCTTCTCAGAGGGCTGATGTCTGATGCTATTTCTACAATTATCATAGAGAATGCAAGGGGATGTAGTACTCAGAATTTGCTCGAGGTCCACTACTAAAGTGGTTGTCCTTTTTGTCAATACATCTCTTTCCCCACACCTAGCCCATCTTCAGCCTCTACACCGCAGGAATGGTGCTGGCCTCCATGCCTGTCTCCTCTGTGGGGTTTTCTGGCCTGATTCACTGTCCTTGAGCAGCCTTTAAAGCAATCCTTTTGTTGGGTTTGAGACAGGGTCTCACTATGCAGCTCTCACTGGCCTGGAACTCGTGTAGAGCAGATTGATCCCAGCCCCCCAAGAAGGCCACACAAGTGCTTGACCACATCCTAGCTCTCCCAACAGATTTTTTTTTTTAAAGCTATCTTATGGGTATTCATCACACACTGGTTGAATAACATAATAGGTTAGGGATTAAGTCTCCGTAGGGATCGGTCTCTCCCATGACTCACTTCTCTCTGGTGTTATTTACTCTCCTGCTGACTGAAGGACCTGCCTTAGTTCTGTCTGGAAGAAGGAGCAGCATTGGGGCTGCTGACTTGTCTGTGCCACTGACCTCCTGTCCCACTTTGAGATTTTCTGGAATATCTGGCAGTGCTGTCAGCGTGCCTCTCTCAGATCTATAGGTGAGTCTGCTCTTTCTTTTTTACATAACATTTAAAATTTATTCTTTCAGAATTTCATACATGTATACAATGCATTTTGATCACACCCACCCACCATTTCTCCACAGACCCTCCCAACCTTATGTCCTTTTGGTGTGGAGCCATCATGGGAGCATAGTCAATCTACCAATGGCCACTCTCTTAGAGAAAAGTGGCTCTCCCCTCCCCAGCAGCCATTGGTTGCCAATAGATCCTCAGCAAGGGGTGAGGCTTCATGGCTACTTCATTTCATCCACATTTGAACTGGCTTGATCTTGTGCAGGTTACGAGTGCAACAGCCATGCCACGTCCAAAGGACAGTATTTCATACCATTCCTTACTACCTACCACACTTACATTCTTGATGCTCCCTGAGCCTAGATGAGATTAATATAGATGTTCCATTTAGGGTTCCGCATTTAACAAGTGTGGAGCCCACAGAGGTTCCTAGTGAGATCTGAGCTTGCTTTACCCAGCAGGACTGCGTAAGGGGATGGTTTAACCATGGGCGTGGTTACCAGGTGTGGAAGGGTCTGCACTTGGGGTGTGCAGTATGCTTTGATCTAGCAAGGGGGAGGTCTTTGGCCCCGCCCCTTGGCATTGTTATAAAAAGCCCTTTTGATGAGACAGAAGGGGCTGGTGGATTTTGATTCAGGTCCTCCCGCAGCTATCCCGAGTGTCTGTCTCATCTCCGCTATCTCTCTATACAAATTCCTCTCTCCTCATAGGAACCCTGTGAAAGGTGGGAGCTGGCCTCCCACAAACAACCACTTATTCACAGCCCTTTGACCAGTTATGATTTTCTGCATTAACCATTTTCAACTGTAAGCAAGAAGCCTCTGACCATGGTTGAGAGCAGAAAAGATTTATGGGCATAGACATTTAGAAGCCCATTTGGCAAGACCACTTAGCAAAATACTAACAGTAGGTTCTCTTGCCCTTGGGGCTTGTAACTACCCAAGCTTTGACCAGGTTTACATATCAGGCATGAATTCCTTCTATCAAACTAACCTCAAATCCTATCGGCAAACAATTGGTTACCTCCGTAACAATTATGCCCTTATCGCACTGTGGGTCCACATTACCCGGCAGACTGTAGCATGGTCCAGGACTAAGACCACTGACATCTTTTCTCTCTCACTGGCCTGCATTGCACCTTCTAGTTCTATGAAAACTAGCCAATGGGGAGGAAGTTTCCCGATCAGCTACAGATTGATTTCTCTTATGTCCTGCAACAAAATGTGTGGTGCCTTCAGTGCTGGGGTCTTATCACCCAGTTATGGTAGAAAACTAAGGCAATACCTGTGTGATTCTAGAAACTCCTGGGGCTCCCTGACCAATACTCATAGAAGTATCCCCATGGCACTGAGCTTTTAATAATCTGTGTCTTCTGGGAGTAGTATTGTCATCACCCCTCAATGCAGGGTACCTCCATTCAAAATCCTTTAAAAATTATGTGTTGTAATTAGCTTACAAATTAATGAGTCTTCATAAAGTTTTTCCACACATCCTTAGTTTTGGTTAACCCACCCTTTCTCCCATCTCCCCCATTATCACCCCTCTTAAACTTTTAACCCCTAGTATTCCCACCTCTTCTTTTATATTACATGTTTTCTATTATTCCTTCCTATTGTGTTTAATAGAGTTACAAGATAGGTTTCCCAGAACTGTGTAAAATTGGGTGTAATGGAGCACACGTATAATTCCAGGATTTGGGAGACTGAGGGATAAAGCTTTGATCATCCTTGGCTACACAGACAGCTTAGTGTCAGCCTGGGCTACATAAGACTGTTTCAAAATACAATTTTGTTTAGAAAAAAATATGGACAGCTTACTAGTTGGTCTTACAACATCTTTCTCTTCTCTCAAAATTATGTGTGTCTGTGAGTATGTATGCTGGTGTCCCTGAAGTCCAGAAGAGGGTGCGGGACGACCCCTTGTAGCTAGAGTTATAGGTGACTGTGAGCCACCTGATGTGGGTGCTGGGAACTGAACTAGGGTCCTATGGAAGGGCAGCAGGCATTCTTAACCCCAGGCACATCTCTAGCCTCCCCCTGAAGCCTCTTGCTTTGGTCAGTCAATATCTGTGAGCTATACACTGTGAAGTTTCCCTTTACCCTCGTAGGGAACAGTCTGAGACTTCAGTTCCCAAAGTGGATAGTGTAGGGCCGCCAACCTGCCTGGTCTAAGAAATTTTACCATCTTCAGCAGCATAAGACTCAGAGCAGTGAGAACACTGGGAAAGTTCAGGCCTTGGGGTCTCTGTTCCAGGGACTTTGGAAAACTGATACGAGTCTGGTCAATAATTTTTAGTTCAAATCAAGTGTTAAATTCCTTAAACACCACCCCTGATTTGGCCAGCACTGGCCTCTCCACTCCAGGCCAAGAGGAGACCTCCCCCAGAAGCTCTGAGCTGGTTGATTATGCTCATATGCCCGATAAACTGTTTCCGTTGGAATGCAGAAGACCTGTATTGTTCAATGGTTTGGACCACAGAAGACTGAAACCTCTAGTTTGCATCCTCTGTGCACTCCAATGGGACTCATATGGGGCTGAGCAATCTACTGGAGTAGAAGATTAAGCACATGTGACTTGGGTAGGGATTTCAGGTTAGTCATCTGGCTGCTCCACACGTCTTTACATCTCTCATAAAACCCAAGGTTGGCCAGAGACAAAGCCCAGTGTGTGTTTAATAAGAGTCCATACTGCTCTTGCAGAGGACCTGGGATTGGTACCAAGCATCCATACCAGGCAGCTCACAATCCCCGTTAACTCCAGTTTTGGGGAATAGCGTGCCCTCTTCTGGCCTCCACAGACACCCGCACTCATGTGCATAGACATATACACACTTAAAAATAAATCTTTAAGAAATCCCTAAGGCCATGAGGTGGTGGTGCACGCCTCTAACCCCGGCACTAGGAAAGCAGAGACAAATGGTGAAAGAGAACAGACTTCAACCAAGCTGTCCTCACCTCCACATGTGTGCCCATCACACCCACAAAATACAACACAAATTGTAAAAACATTTGTATTAAAATGGAAGGTCTTGACTCCGTCAGTGACCAGCTGTGACCACACGGGGCAGGGCAACGGCTCGGAGTAAAGGTGCTTGTCACCAAGTCTGAGTACCTGAGTTAAGCTCCAGGATCCACAAGGTGGAAGGAAATGACTCCTTAAAGTTGTCCTCTGATGGCCACATGCATACACATGCACACACAAAGAATATACATGTAAAAAAGAGTTGAGGTCTCCTACACATCACTTTGGCCCTTTTGAGAAGCAGCCCACTTTGGATGTCTATTGAAACATCCTCAGAAGCTCATCTTATGTGTGTGCATGTGTAGACCAGAGGGTATCAGGCATCCTCTCTCATTTCCTCCTTATTCTCTTGACGTATCTCTTACTGAACTCGGGGCTAAGCTTGTACTCAGCAAGCCCCAACAACGCTATCTCTATCCCCAAAGGCTTGGGGTTGTAGGTGTGTATGTGGGTGTTACAGATTTGAACTCAGGTCCACAGCAGGGGCTTATCTGCTGAGACACTTACACGCAAGCCCCAGCCCAAGCTTACATCTTCATCAGTATTAAGAATTCTTCAATGCAAGCTGCTGAAGGAGAAGAGTGATGTCAGTCAGATTCCTGGGGCTGCATCACTGGCTTTGAGTAGCTGGCTTCAGTAGTTCATGCAATGGTTCTTCCCGAGTCCGTCACTTGATCCACAGGTTTCAGAAAGGAATTTCTCCTTAAGTAGGCCAGGTAGGCAGGCCATCATTGTAATTCTGTGTAAATCCACCACTGTTGGAAAGTGATTGGGGACCTGGGGAGATAGCTCAGTGCTTGCTTGCTCAAGTTTGAGAACCTGGCTTCAGATCCTCAGCTCTCCCATAAGAGGCTGAAGGCTTAGCTAACTTAACGTGCCCATGGCCCTGGCCTCTATCCCCAGTACCAGTAGGAGGGGAGGAAGGGAAAAAGGAACTGACTAAGGCCCATTTTTTGGAGAGAGGTTCAATGTTGCTCGGAGTGATGTCACAGTTCTAAGCTCTGGCAATCTGCCTCTGCCTACTGAGGCTGGAACCTCAGGGGGCCACCAGTGCACTCTACTCTAATTCTCAATTCTGGAAGCAGTTAAGCTCTTAAAATGGAATGAATAGTGCTCATCAAAAAGCAAACACCAATATACATTTAAAGTACCTGTAATTACAGCTCCAGGGGACCTGACACCCTCTTCTGGCCTCTGTGAGCAACTACACAAGTGTGTGTGTGTGTGTGTGTGTGTGTGTGTGTGTGTGTGTGTGTGTGTGTGTGTGTGTGTGTGTTAGAAATAAAGTGGGATATGGGATGACACGGAGGACACTGCCAGAGCCATGTGACTCCAATCAGCATGAATGTGTCAACTCTGAGACAAAGGGGAGTAGCTGCCATATTTACTCTCACAGAGGCCAGTTTGGGAAAGCAATGGTTCCGAGGGTAAGGGAGAAAGGCAGGCCTGTGCAACCTCAGCTGCGAAGAAATGGCAGCGAGGGGAGGTTAAGTCCCATCACCACTCGGGACAGCAGTAGTGACTCCCTCGGCTGCCTTTACTAGGAACCACTGTGGTGTCAATGCAGCCAGTGCACAGCCCTGGGCCCCTCCCCAGCAAGGGGCAGGACTGAGCACAAGGCGTGTCTTTCTGTTCCTTCTGGTGCCGACTTCACACAGATTAGCACCTCTAGCTCTGAGGCCTCTGTCCTGAGATGCAGAGCCCCTGTACTGTGTGCCAAAAGGGGAACACTGTCAAGTCTCCATAAGCCGTTTTAGCAATGTGAAAAACATTTCAATGTCTAAAAAGCCTTCAGGTCTGCCTGACCAAAATTGCTTTGTGTCAACATCAGAAATTACATACACAAGAATAAATCAAATCGACTTCTTGCTCAAAGTCCAGGTCATACCATTTTCTTTGTATTCATAAAAACGAGTCTTTCACAAACATAACCTGTTTTGAAGATCATGAGAGAATGCTTCGGAAAAATAAAAACAAAGGCCAGGGGTGGAAAAGTAGCCCAGACGGTGGAGTGCTTGCCTAGCACGCCAAAGACGCAGCTCTAGCTCCACCGAGGACCAGGAGCTCAAGGCCATCATAAAAGACAGTGCCGGGCCCACCTCAGTTTCCTCCATGATGGCACATCAAGTTTTTAGATAAGGAGCCGGGCGGTGGTGGCGCACGCCTTTAATCCCAGCACTTGGGAGGCAGAGCCAGGCAGATCTTAGTGAGTTCGAGGCCAGCCTGGTCTACAGAGCGAGATCCAGGACAGGCACAAAGCTACACAGAGAAACCCTGTCTCAAAAAACAAAAAACAAAAAACAAAAAAATAAAAAAAAAAGTTTTTAGGCAAGAACAAAGCAGATTCTACTTGAGACACAAGGCACAACGGTCAGGACAGCATCTGTAGAGAACACCATGGCTCTTGGAGGCAACGCTGACACCTGGAACCTGTCTGCCAGAGACTACTGCAACAATTCTCAGTAATTGTTCCACTGGGAAACCACTAAGCCAAAAAAGAAGTTTTAAAGTTTAAGAACAGATTTTAAGTATATATTTGAACCACACGAGAAAACAAGAAGGCAGAACATAATAATAAACATCATGGTAACAACTTATGGATGGATCTGACATGAACATGCACTTATATCTAATAAAATGTAATATAGGTTTTATATATCTATGTATCTATATACACACATACAAATATATCTATATACATATCTACCCATCCATCCATCCATGTATATATATGACAAGTGTGCATTCTTTCTAAAATGAAGCACTAAAAACATGGAGAAGCCGGGTGGTGGTGGTGCATGCTTTTAATCTCACCACTATGGAGGGAGAGGGAGAGGCAGAGGCAGGTGGATTTCTGAGTTTGAGGACAGCATGTTTTACAGAGTTAGGAGGGAGAGGGAGAGGCAGAGGCAGGTGGATTTCTGAGTTTGAGGACAGCATGTTTTACAGAGTTAAGTTCCAGCCAGGACTACACAGAGAAACCCTGTCTCAAAAAACAAACAAAATAATAACAAACACCCTGGAGAATACTTTCTCAAAGTACAGACAACAATGGAGAGAGGACATCCATAGTCCATAGAAATACATGCTTGCCAAGGTAAAATTCTTGACTCTCAGATGCACAAACACTCTGAAGTATCATAGATACTACCTCCCACTTTTGAGTTTCAACACCAACTGGTATAGATTCTAAATTATGTAATTAATTTCTGTTCTTTTTCAATCTCTCTACTGTCTTCTCTAAGGCACATGTTCATTTAATATGAACACTTAAAAGCAGTAACATCACACATTCCAGTTGCTTCCCCATGGCCTTTTTTCTTAACAGTTGTCTCTGTATTTAGGAAACAGTTAAGATACTGCAGAGCACTGGTTGCTCTGAAACCCCAGTCAATGCCTTCCTGTCTTGATCCCAAGGCACTCAAAAGAAGTCCTAATTGAAAAGAACACAAACATAAAAAGCTGATACATTTTAATTAAGATTATAAAAATTGGTTTATTGTAAAAGAAATTCAAGAATAACCAGTTAAATTCTTATCCGCATGCTACCCACTACAGCCAGGAAGCACTAACCACTTTTACATCAGGGAGGACACAAGGAAGACTGCATCGAGGCCGTGATTCAGGGAAGGGAGCTCAGGTCCCCCGCAGTCAGCACAAGGGTTTGATAAGGTCAGAGCTGTCAGGTACCGAGGGCTGCTGGACACTGAGGTATTACAGGCAAACGTTCCCGAGGGGAAGACAGCACATCTCACTTGGTGGGTGAGCTTAAGCGGTTCAAAGTTTAGGAACAACTTCTTTACTGACAGCGAGATGCGAGCTCAGTCTTGATTGAAGAGAAAGAAGCTATGAAAGCTTTGCTATCACGGCCTCACTACCTTCACCAGCCCACGCCCACCTTCCCACCCTCCCCCACACTAAAGCTAGTTTGCCCAGAGGGTGCGGTCTGACTCTGTGGCTTACTGGCAAATGGTAGGCACTCATCAGTGCCCTATCATCTGCACACTCACCACACACTGTTGTCTGCCATCCCGCTGCTCAGTTTTGAATTAGAGTAGAATTCCATTTCTGTTCTAAAGTCAATGCATCCTCCTGGTGGCCGTTTCCCCAGACCTAATTCAAGGGTGAGTCTTCAGCTAGTTTCTTAGTAAAAGCCTTAGAGTCGATGGCTACAAATGACTAGGAATCATCATGTATAATACACGGATTCTGACTATGAATCATCATATATAGTACACTGATTGCATTTTTTTTTGAGCACTCCAAGTACTGAATAAAACTTTTCTACTTCCATTCCTGCACCCCACTAAAACAAAGGGCCAATAGATTTCTACCTTCCTAAGCTGAGGCTTTTCATAGCAGCTTTAGCCAGGGAAAGAATTTGTTCATTAAAAACCCTTGAAAATAAGGGATTCTTCTAAAAGCATCCAAAAACCCTTAAATGACAGCGGTGCTAGCTGATGCCACTACAACTCATAACCAACTACTACTTCATAGCTTATACTGAAGAGTTAATTCATGCTTATTTGTTCCTTTAAAAAATACTCTTTGGAAACCATCGTTACTCCTGGAGACACATACTCTAGCAATCTCTCTTCTTGTAAAAATAAAGGCATAATCATGCTATCTTTAGCTCTTTGCTAAGTTCAACTACCCCACACATTCACTAGTCTGACCACTTTACCAGCCGACTCATGACCTCACAGCATTCTACACACTCCCCCAGGGTCCATTCAGCAGGAAAGTGTGAGCAGGTTTTGTAAGAATGATCCTGTAGGTAACATTTAGTCTGGTCTTCATTGTGTTCACTATAAACGAGAACTCAAGTACCCACGCTTGCATCCCAAACTGAGGCGAAGGCAAAAGGAAGGCCCGCCTCTAAAGCTCACTCCTGCTCAGTGACTGCCCAACATGAATCGGTCCAAGGGGGAGTGAGGCCACTTGTTTGCTTCTGTCCAAGTCACCAAAGTGTATAGAGGGCAAGAGAGCGCCTCTAGGCTTCACCCACAACAAGAGCCCTTTCTAGAACACTGCCCTACCTCAAACACCTGCAGGTTGCCCCAACCAGAATTTAAACTATTTGTGAAACATAAACTACTAGTCATGTATTCTAAATGCTTATGTTCAAGGCTACCATTTAAAAAATAAACTGAGGAGGGTAACCTTAGATACATTCTGCTATCACACTACCACAGACATTATAAGTGTGTGTACATATGTAAAGGAGATAGCCAAGATTTAAACAGAATGGTAAAAAGCCAGGAAATACAGATTTCCCCCACAAAAGAACAATATCGCCCACCCCAAGCTACACCTATAAACAACTTCACTAATTTGCCTACATTTCAACAAAACCAATCACCTAAAAAAAAAAGAAAGAAAAAGAAAAACCAACCAGCACCCACAAAAAAAACCACTCAAACCTAGCCTAGAGTATGTGGCAATAATTAATATATGTCTATGGAAACTGTCTCATGCCTTATAAGCTTCTAAAATAAAATCCAGGTCACCACGTGACTAATGGTGTCACCAGAAGAAACAAAAAGCCCAGCAGTCTTCGAGCCCTCCTGATCAGCACTGAGTACTTTTGTACATAGGATGCCGTGCTTTTTGGCTTGTTGGACCAGAGGGCCAAAGGCAACTGAAGAAACCAGCTCTTGAACAAACACTCTGACATGAAGCATTTGAGTTCCCAGTCCGAATGTCCAGTTGAAATGATGGGTGAAGACACCACTGGCCAAAAGGAAGACCATCCATCATCCAAACAGGGTATTCGCCAGCAACCCCGAAGAACAGTAGTTACCATAGCAAGAGAAACCAAAGGGTTTGCTGTTTTGTGGTTTTGACTCTTTAGGGTCGGCTGTGAAGAGGTCAGCAACATGAACAGCAGCGATGGGCGGAGGAAAGCAGAACAGCGGATGAAGATCCCTGCTGGGCATCTGTTCATCTGTTTCCTGTATCAGCCAGAGACTTGCCCACTGGCTTATCTGAATTTCAGGGATGCACATCTTCGGCTCCGTGGACCCTTCACAGACTGGGAGGCTCTATAACCATGTAAGAAAGCTTTCTTTGTCTAGCTTGGTGGCGGCCAACACAGACTCCATGTCATTGAGGATGTCGGAACTCAGTGCTTCCTGCAGGCTGGGCATCAGCTCCTCCCCTTCTATGTTCATCGCGTCTCCTTCCAGTGTTCCAAGGTCCACATTTGTCCCAGGGATGGCTTCAAGGTAGTCTGGGAAACGACTCTGCTGTGAAGGCAGGGTGCTTTGGTTGATAGTGTCACCTAGTTTGGGGGGAGATAAACAGCGTTTTGTGAAGAGCACCAGAGTTGTCCTGCATGAGCAAAGAAGCACCCAGAATCTACCTTAGAAAACCACACACAGATCACAAGGTAACACCAAGTTTGCCCGGGCCTCACCACCTCACAGACATGCAATGTACAGCTTAGCTGCTCATTACAAAGAGGAACAGCCACTGATGGGGGCCTGAAGAACTGAAACTTCCTTGGAAAGCTAAATGCAGCGCCTTCTTTCTCTCTCCCAGAAAGGAGCCACCATTCCTAAGAAGATCAAGACGGAGGGTCTTTCCTCTCAGATGCACTCCAGGACACTAACATAAAAGCATGTAGACATGGTGCTCTACTCTTGAGTCACACAATAGCACGAGTCTTTGAGGATATGTGACCTCCCCAGACTCAGTTCTAAGTTCTCAGACTACCTGCCCACAGGCCTTCATGTATCTGTGACATTAGCTCCCCTTGGAGCTTCATCAGAACTTACGTTCAGGAAAACAAACGCCGTTTTTTTTTTTTTTAATTTTTTTTATATTTATTTATTAAGATTTATTTATTATGCATACAGTGCTCTGCCCACATGTATCCTTGCAGGCCGGAAGAGGGCACCAGATCTCATTATAGATGGTTGTGAGCCACCATGTGGTTGCTGGGAATTGAACTCAGGACCTCTGGAAGAACAGCCAGTGCTCTTAACCTCTGAGCCATCTCTCCAGCCCCACAAACGCCGTTTTTAAGGGGCTAAAAAGGAGACGTGAGGGTGAAAAGAGCCAAGACGGGGCAAGGCATGAGGTGGACTCAAGTGGTTCCTGAAGGGGATTTCAGATGTAGGTGGACCCAGGGGAAGCAGGGAACCAAAAGTTATCAAAATTCCACCTTCCTGCCTCAGATAAAAGCAGCCATGAAAGACTTCCTGGACACTTCACACTCCCAGCTAGCGCTCCTCACCCCTCCAAGGCAGAGAGAGGTCTTAGCTCTTCAATACCTCCACAACTATTTCAATAATAAAACCAATGGGTTTTACCCTAAACTCTCCCACATCTGGCTTCCTAGACTTGTAAAACCTTAACCACATCAGCTGAACCAAAAATATCTAGAAAAAAGAGATAAGACAATGAATCATATAATAAAAAAATTATCCAAAATTTAGAACACAAACCTAAAATGAGAGACTTCTAACAGGCCCCCCAACTCACATGTTAACAAAACAGACAGCAAAAGATGGTGTGTGCCTGAAATCTCAGCATTCTGGAGGCAGAGCTGGAGGGTCACAAGGCCAGCATGGGCTACACAGCAAGACCTTATCTCAAAAAGAAAGAAAAAAACCAACCCATGTTTTTTAAGGTTCATGACTTAATCCCAGCACCCCAGGCAGGGCCTCTGTGAGTCCCAGGCTACACAGTGCAACCCTGTCAAGGAAGAAAGGAAGGAAGGAAGGAGGGAAGGAAGGAGGGAGGGAGGAAAAACAAGACACAAGTTCTTATCTTTGCTCAAAGTAGTTCACTAGAGCCAGTGACCACCGTAACTAAAAGTGAATACTTGCCTGTATCCATTTCATCAACACTGTTCAGGAAGTCATCTGGGGTCCGAGGGACACTGTAGCTGCTCATGCTGAGGCCACTGTCCGTGCTCTCATCTCTAGAGTGATAGGTGCCACTATGAAAACATTGACAAAGACCGGCAGAAAAAATTTTCATCAATCCAGGGAAAATAAACGTGAATTACACATGACCATGATTCTCAAGAGGACCAGGGAATGATGCCTGTACTGCAGTGCCTCTTCAGAGCCCGACAGCCCCCGTCCTACAACAGGACAGACACACTGACTCTGACTAAAGGGACAGCTATTAAGGGCTGAGAGATATCCTAAGGTTCTGAGCTTGGTTACAACCTCAAGAAAAAGTGACAAGTTCCATTAACTATCTTGAAGCTTGGGGGTTCCAAGGCCCCGAGTCCCCAGAGAGAGGTCAAAACCTACACTCCAGGTGGGCAAGCCTGCATGTTGAATTCCCAGCTAGAGGCAGAAAACTCTAGCCAATGAAGAACCAGAATGCTTTTTTTTTTTTTGGTTTTTCGAGACAGGGTTTCTCTGTGTATCTTTGCGCCTTTCCTGGGACTCACTTGGTAGCCCAGGCTGGCCTCGAACTCACAGAGATCCGCCTGGCTCTGCCTCCCGAGTGCTGGGATTAAAGGCGTGCGCCACCACCGCCCGGCCAGAATGCTTTTTTGCCAAGACAGATGAGTCACCGAAGATAAGAGTTCCCACAGCCAGAGCTTCTTGCTTCTGGTGGGGGAGGGGAGCACCCAGACACTTCAGTACCAGATAAGAGGCCCAGCTTCAGAAGTGAAAGATCAACAAAGCAAAGGGACTTCAAGAGAAACAGGCGCCAACAGTATTTTTACTTAAGGCTGAATGGAAAGTCTCAGACTGCACTCATGAACAACAGAAAACAGCCTTGAAAATTCCTCAACAGGGGGCTGGAGTGATGGCTCAGTGGTTAAGAGCACCAACTGCTCTACCAGAGGATCCCGGTTCAATTCCCAGCACCCACATGGCAGCTAACAACTGTCTGTAACTCTAAGATCTAACACCCTCACACAGACATACACACATACACTAGTGCACATAAAATAAAGATAAATAGTTGAAAAAAAAAAAAAAACTTCCTAAACAGAACACTTTCCTAAGTGATGGCGGAAGAGTGGCTGGTATCAACTGGAAACCCCGAGGGCAGCCGCTATTCCTCCTGGTTTTTTCAGACCACAAATGTAGATGACTCTCCTCACATGATGGACACTTAAAGTGTTTGGTTGTTTAAATAAAACAAAACAAACAACCAGACTCCACCTGGGCATTAAAAAAAGAAAAAAGAAAAAAAGCTATATTCCAACCTTCCTTCCTGACTGTTCAATGCATTTGCCTCGTCCTTTCCCTGGAGCTGACAAACATCGGTTTATGTCTCACATAAATCCAAAAAATGCACAAACTTGCCTCTGAGACTGTTGGCCTACACACAGCCATGTGGATCAGCCCAGGATGCCTGTTAGCTTCACTCTGAATGTTGGGATGCTGTCCCCACAGGGACACCCATCAGACAACTGAGTCTGTAAGGAGGAGGTGGCCTCACAGACTCGGAAGCCACAAGGGAAGTCCACTGGGATCTGGGGAGAGCTCATACTGTTTTCTTGGGTACAATTGCTCTCTATCAAACCCCAGTTTACGCTGAGTGCGCCTAGGACAACCCAACAGGCATGAGAGCAGCTCAGGGGACAGAAGTGAAGACAGTGTAGAAAAGAACACGTAATTTTCATTGATTAGGGGGGTTGGTTACAAGTTGTTGTCAAGGGTTAGGAAAAAGGCTAAGCAAAGGAGATTAGATTTAAGGTTCTTGTTTAAAAAAAAAAAGAGAGAAAGAAAGAAGAAGAAAAAGACAATTACTAGTTTTAAATACTTTACATTGGATTGGATTGTTTTATATTGTATACAAATTATATATATTGAAATTGATATTGTTAGAAAATGCTTTATGTATATTTCTAATTGTACCGTTCATTTAACAATGTAATGCAATTTTCTGATCCTTGAATGTTATTATTACCAACTATTAGGATATAAAGAAATGAAAGTTAGTAGTTAGACATTACAATAGAACTTGTAGTCATATTAGATGTTTTAAAAATTGAGCAGATATATTTTAGACAGGTCATCTTCAAACCCTTCAGAGATCTGCAGAATATGGCATTTAAAATGTTTTAATAACTTAGAAAATTTTTCTTTTTTGTTATGACTATGAGACATGTTGGCTCCTGGCAGTACCAATCTACTTCAGGGAAAATATGGGCATTGAAGAAACTGCATATGGAGTTAACTTTCATTGTGGCAAAAGTTAGCCACTGGACAACAAAGTATCCTCGAATCAACTGCTGACAAAATGGACAGACAGGACATGAAACAAAGGACTACTGATTCTTGCCAAAACAAGTGTGGTTATGGCTTTATCAAAAGGCATCTTCTGAGGCCAGGACAATATGGCACCATCCCTGAAGTGGCCTTCGCAATTCGGAAAAGGTACAGTGCCCTTTTCTTCAAAGGCAGCTGAACAGGCAGTGGGCCGATGGCCTCTGATGTGCAATGGAACAGCAGCTGAAACAGTTATTCTTGAAGAGTAACTAAGCTCACGCCTCTCAATAGTAGACTGGCATTTGATAGAGGGATGTGGAGAAGAACGGGATGCTGAGATGAAGCCATATATACACAGCCAAGAAGAATGGACAGTTGAATTAAAAAACCATCAACGGCCGGGCGGTGGTGGCGCACGCCTTTAATCCCAGCACTCGGAAGGCAGAGCCAGGCGGATCTCTGTGAGTTCGAGGCCAGCCTGGGCTACCAAGTGAGTCCCAGGAAAGGCGCAAAGATACACAGAGAAACCCTGTCTCGAAAAACCAAAAAAAAAAACAAAACAAAACAAAACAAAAAACAAACAAACAAACAAACAAAAAAAAAAACAACCATCAACAATTTCCAGAATTTAAAATCCTGAATCATGACATGACACTAGTGGAATTCAGGTGTTTCTGGTACATGGACTGCTCTCACCCAATGTGAGGTTGAACTGTTGACCTTGTGTACATCCTACTTCACAAATGAGTCTGTCAAATACGCTAAGCCTATAGGCTGAAGATGATGCCCCAACACTGTGGAGAAACCTCAGATGATTGTCCAGGCAGCTGGCTGTTTCTGTCAACTCACAATTTTTTGGAAGTTGCTTGCATGCACTTCCTGTTTTTATTTTTGTTAGCTAATATTATTTCCTTCTTGGGTCTCTGAGGGAGTTGAAGATTAGTTAGTTATAGTTGAAGATTAATTAGGATAGAAAGTGAATTAGATACAATAGAATAGATAATGGAATTATTTTCTCTGAATTTGTCAAATACAAATGACCTTATATTGTATATAGTTATTGTACTTTTGTATATAGTTTTTCTTATGTTAGTTATAAGCTTTTTCTTTTTTTTTATTAAAATAGAAAAGGGGAAATATGGTGATATTTTATTTGTATTAAAATGTTATTTTTATGTTAATAAATAAAGTTGCCTGGGGGTCAGAGCTATTAGCAAGCCATAGGAAACCAGGGCAGTGGTGGTGTACTCTTGTAATCCCAGCACTTGGTAGGCAGAGCTGGGTAAGTCTCTGTGTGTTCAGGGATACAAGCCATTATTGGATACACATGCCTTTAATCAATACCAATCATGGAAAACCTGGAGGCCTATACAGACAGGCCGTGAGGAGGCGGTCATGTGGTTGGGTTTACAACCAATGAGAAGGCAGAACAGGAACTCTATATAGAGACTTTAACACAGGGGTAGCTCTGGTTCGGAGAGGTAGGACCACCGCAGGAGGAAGGGTAAGGTTTTAGCTCATAGCTCTGACCTCTTGGCTTTCTTCTTTGCATTGGTTCTGTGTTTCTTATTTAATAAGAAGGTTGGTTACATCTACACTCCACGGAACCACGCCCCTGATCTGCAGCGGCAGCAGAGTGAGGACTTTGAGGACAAAGGAAGGAGCCTGGAAAGTCACGAGCAAAGCTGCACAAGGGGGCACATCTGAGACAGGTGGGATGTGCACCGCAGGGCAGTGCTGAATTTAAGGTGTAGATATGATTCCTTAGCAAGCAGCACAGAAGACATCAACAGTCTTTTTAAAGGAAGAAAACTGCCATCCAGGTGCAGTTTGGAATCTGGGTACCGATTCTGGGACCTCAGCCTTTAGGAGGCTGAAATGAGGACTTAACTCTGTGGTTGGGGGCCAAGGCTTTGCTTGAAACAGAAAAGCCAAGAGCACAGCAAGTGTGAACACCATGAGGAAACAGAAGGCTGTACCAGGAAGGTCTGCACTGATCTCACAGGCTGAAGACTGTCATAAATAACTGTCAGGAAGATGTGCAGCCCATCCCTCCCCCTGCTGCTGAGAAGTTTGATTTTATCCTCAGATAAGCCTTCAACAAAACAGGTACTGGAACCTTTCTCCTGGGAGATTCTGTGGTGGGGCCTCTGCTCATTATCTCCAGCTTCAGTTTAGAAGCACAAGCTTATGTAAATGTACTTGACTGTAGACCAAAATTTAAATTCTGTGTAAGACCTAAGAATGCCTTTTACTGTTTTCAGACAGGGTCTCAACCATCCAGCAGGTTGGCCTGGAACGCGTCACTCAGCAGCTGAACTCAACTCCTGTGCCAGCCCCCCAAGTGCTGGAACCACAGTGAACAGCGCTCCAGGTCAGATATATGTATCCTTTCACGGCTTTGAAAACCCACCGGGCCAACCCTAGAGTTTACTTTCTTTTGACAAGATGATTTCACTGTGTAGCCCTGGCTGTCCTCAAATCCACAGGCATCAACCCCCTGCCTCTGGCTCGAGTGCCGGAAGTGAAGGTGTGGTGGCACAAGTTTACTCCAAGACTTTGAGGATGACGGAAAATCCAGTTGTTCAAAAACATTTCAACAAGATAAAAATACTTTTTGCCAAAATTAATTTTTTTTTCAATTTAACTTGTGAGAATTGAAAATAGTTTTCCTAAACCTTTTTGTTTTGTTTTTTTTTTGTTCTTGTTCTTTGTTTTCTTTGAACAGGGTTTCTCTGTGTAGCCCTGGCTTTCCTGGAACTAGCTCTGTATACCAGGCTGGCCGCAGATTCAGAGATCTGCCTGCTTCTGCTGGGACTGAAAGCATGCGCCACCATTGCCAGGCTTCCTGTACGGTGCAAGCTGGGCATGATGGCTCAACCTCGTAATCCTAGCACCTTGAAAGGCTGAGGTAGGAGGACCACCGATCATTTGAGTCCAGCGTGGGCTACAAAGAGAGACTGTGACTCAAAACAGAAGAGGAGGAAAGAGGGGAAGGAAAAAGTACATTGCTTCAAAGCACTTTGGGGAGGAGGGAGTCTAGCCCAGAGCGTTCTAATCTTTTTCAAAAGCAAAATTAACACAGCAGTGTAGTTTTAGTTAAATATTAATTATAGATGGTTTTCAAAGCATAAAAAACAGATGGCCAACCAGTGGCAGTTCTCAATGCAGTAGAGTGAACGTCGTCCACTCGAAACCCGGGGCAGTGCACTCATTACAGTGCACCTGTAACGCACTGTCTAGAATAACGCCACCAACATTTGCAGTTCTGGGTGGGACACAGCCTTACATTGTATCTCCTTATACGAGAGTCTTAAAGAATACGAGGCCTTCCATGAATATGTGGAAAGTTCCAGCCACTGATCCTTCACTAACATGCTCAGGGGTTAAGATGCTGTCGCTCACTTTCACAGGAAGACATTCACATGTTTCTTCAAGACTGCCATTTTAAGCAACATTAGCACAGAGTATAGGCAGAAGCAAGCATGTTGGAGCATTGACCCAGATCCCTTCCACAAGCTTCAACAACTCACCTTCTCGTACGGGATGCAGCTTTTTTAATCCCCAGCTTTGACTGCACTTGGCATTACAAAGCAGCCTCAACAAACACAATGAGCACTAACCTGTTAAGGAAGGGATCTGAACTATTGGTTGTCATTGTTCTCAATTCCTGAGACATCCCAGGAGAAGACACGGCATTCTGAGTTCCTCCATCCTGCTCCAGTGTGGGCAACTGGCTTCGGAGAGCTAATTCCTTAAACAAACAAACAAATGTAGAGAGAATCACTCTGCTGATTAACAAATTCACTGCTAGATTTAAAAGAGATAAAGTGCCACATAAGAGGGGTAGATACAAACAAAAAAGGGGTAAAATATTAACGTTTTTTCTTAAAGCTAACATGTTTCCTAATTAGAATAACCAAATTCTTCTACACACTTCAAATGACCGAAGGAACTAAGCTGGAGACACGATGTCAGTTTGCCTAGTTGTACTAACCCCCAAACACGCACAATCAACTCTTCCATTTCACTTTTCTGTTCTTTATTCGCAAAGACCCCCAAATCCTCCCTTGGGACATAATGGCAAGTCCTCACTTTAGACAATAATTCTTAGACTTTGTCATTACTTACCAGCTCTCAATGGTTTGGGGCCAGCAATAAAAACAGAACAGAAAGAACATTTGTTGACTTGTTGCCAGACACCAACCCTCCCCTCAGCCCCAGCACTGTGTGCACTCTGCTAACAAGCCTCACTGACTTCAGGGACATCCCCCCTTGAGCTGGACAGAGCTGAAAGGAGACTTTGGGGAGACATTTCTTCAGGGCTCCAACAGAACTCAGTAGAATCCTACCTGGACATCTGGCACAGGCTGAAGGCCCTGGAGATGCTTCAGAAATTTCAGGCCAGGGTCTCTCACCAGTCAACGCCTTCACTACTCTGCCCTACGACTTATGGCTGTGTCTCCTGAGCACACACCACCCTGCACAGGCTCCTCTCAGCCCACTTGTTAACTGACTTCTCTAAGTCACAAAGCATACTGCCAAGCCTCTCTGCAGTTTCCAAGAGCCAAGGCTGCTTCTGAGGCACATCCCCCTACGGCCCCTCCACCCACATTACCACCGCAGGGCGCAGGGCTGGAGAAACCTCTAAGACCTCCACAGCCACTTCTGATCTCCCCTCTCTGTAAACCCCACTCTTTTACCAGATTTATTTATACCCTTTGGTCATTCCATCCTGTAAACTGCAGCTCCTTAACCAGAGGTGCCTGAGTATTCAGGTTTTTGAACTTGCATGGAGATGTGGGAGGGAAAGATCACCTTAAATCTTTGGTAAATTTGAATGCAAATTTTACATTTTCTTCAATTATGAATGGACAGTAACAGTATTCATTGTAGTTCTGATTTTTCATCAGTATTTCCACAGCTTATAACTCAGATACCTCCATAACACATTATTGCTTCAAATCTTAAAGTACCATTTATTATGAAAAGCTGTGCAATAAATTCTCATTTATTAATTTGATAGGCATTATTAATAAAACTTTCCTTAAACACCAGGAAAATGCAGACCAAAACTAGTTCAAGTGACTATCAAGAAAACAAATGCTGATGTAGGAAGAATGGAAACCTTATGTCCTGCTGGGGAGCATGTAATTTAGTTCAGCCATAGTGGAAATCAGCACAGACAGATGCCAGAAACAGAAGGACCAACAGACCAGCTGCACCACTCCTGGGGAAACACCAGAGGGAACTGACTTCCTAGAGACACTTGCACATCCATGTTTGTGCCAAGATTCTGAGGCAGAAGTGGAGACCCAGTAACAGATGCATGGATAAAGAAAATGTGATATACATGCACAATGGCCTTTACTCAGCCACAAAGAACTGAACTATGCCATGAAGGAAGACACACGGAAATGGAGGTCAACACAGTGTGTAAAACAAGTTAGACTCAGAAAAACCGGCATCGTATGGTTTCTCCTGTTGAAAAATCTCATTAAAAAAAAAGAAGTATGCACACTCATATCCACAAAGGCATAGGACTGAAAGGCAGGCTGTTTGGAGGAGACCAATGAGGAGAAAGAGAAAATGTGTGTGTGGGTAAATATGAGGAAAGCATACACGATACACATGTATGAAAATGTCATAATGAAGCCCACTGTTTCATGCTAGACATTTTATCCTTCCTGTTAATTTATTTTTATTACATTTATTTGGTGAGAAGTGACTCTAATGATGATGGTGCACTCCTGTGGTTTCTCAAAACTGTTTTTTCCATGGGAGGCCTCAAGCTAAGCCCTGTTCTTGGGTGACCTCTTCTGAATATTCAGCCCTTCATACTCCAGACTCTTCCTACTCTGGTCTCTCTTGGCTGCTTCTTTTGTCCTCTCTACAAGCCTGAACTCGTGACTAATTAATGAAATCTACACAAGGACCTTTCAGGTTCTGACACAGTTTTATCTCCATTCAGGGATCTCAATCTGGAGCTGGGTGCCTGGCACTCAAGTGAGTCCAACTCGTAAGCTGAGATTGCTGGAAAGTGCCAGGGCTGGGACTATCCATAATGGAATCATTACAAGTGAAAGGTCTTCGGCTTTCTCTGGGCCCTGTGCCTATGTAGGTAGTGTGTGTGTGTCTGTCTGTCTGTCTGTCTTCCATATGCAGTGTCTGCATATTCTTTAGTGGGTCAAGCACATGTCCACTCCTTTCCCATTTCAAGAAGATGGAGACCACCAGGGCCAGCCTTGGATCTTGACTGTTCTTAAATCTTGCCATCTCTTCCTGTTCTACAGTTATTAACAACTCAGTTTCTCCTCCTATCAGCAGATGCTGCAGACCCAGCTCTCCAGACTCACTGAAAAAGGCAACTGAGGGATGTGAAGGCAGCCATTCATTCCTAGTTAACCAAGGAACCCAACCTCAGAAGGGTACCTGAGCCATAACCAAAAACTCAGCTAAACTGACCTTGAGAAGATCAATGAAAACAGATGGCTGTACTGTGGGTGATGGGGTTGGCATCAGTTTTGCATGAAACCAGAACCAAAAACACTGGAAGCACACACACAGATTACAGACATTATACTCAAGGCAAGAATATTTATTTGGCTGAATTCTGAAACAGAACTGATTAGATACCCTACGTAGTTTTGACAGAGATTCACACACTGCAGGTCAATGCCTTCTAACTGTGTGCTGCACAGTTCTGTAACTCAGTTTTCTCCTACTGCCAATGCCGCTCTCTCTCACTCCTGCCCTCAGAGAACCAGGGTCTGCATTTCCTGCCATTCCCAGTTAGTGTTTACATCAAGTTTTGTGTGAACGGACCCACATAGTATGTACTCTATACACACACACATACACACACCCTACCGACCTAGACTTAAGCCAGGTGAGGTGATGGCGCACACTCATAATTTCAGCACCTGGAAGGCTGTGGCAGAAGGATTCCCAGCTCTAAAACCAGCTTGGGCTATAAGACCCCTGTCCCGAAAACAACCCGAGAACTAGTCTAAACCCCCACCCCCATTTCTGACCATTACTACTGTGTTTATCTTTAATTTTTAAAAGATGACATCATTATTTAACATGGAGCCTTCCTTTTTTCTGAGTAGTACTGAGGATCAAATTCAGCACCTCACACTTGCTGGGCAAATACTGTAGGAGACAGTGTTATTGAACCCTGGTAGGAAATGCAAGTCCATCTCAGAGTGTGGCAAGCCCTTCCTTACCAACCATTGAGGAAAGCCCCAGACCAGGCTGGGACCACTGACTTTACTCACAGTGCAGAGCCAGCTCTAAACATGTCCCAGATTAGCTGAGATTTACAGGCTCACTGGGAAAAGCTACTGCATGTTTGAATTATTACAGAAGAAAACGCACTAAAAATACTTACTTGACTTAGAAAAAGTCAAATACTCTAGAAGAACTATTTGACCTTTGACATAGAACAAAAGCCTGACTAGGCTCTGGCCAAACTTCTGACTTGCTTACTTCCCCATTTTTGAAAGACTTTCACAAACTTTTCCAACTACCTTTGGGAAAAGAGAAGTTTAACAAACTCATATTTTTAGCACAGCAGTCTAATTTTAGGCATTGTGTTCAAGATGAACTAATCCCCAAGCTCCTCAGAGATAGAAGCAACTTGCAACATCAAATGCTTTGGTGAAATCACTCTTGTAGGCTATCCAATTATGTCCCAGGCTTAAGTTATAACAGCTCCACCACACTGACCCAGTTAAAGAATAATGGATGTACTTTCAGTAAGAGTGTTTGCTCCTGTGCTGAGGACTGACCTAGTGAGAGGCAAGAACTCTACCATGAAAGCCACATTCCCAGCCACCATGTGTTTTGACAGGATAGCGCGTACAAGGGATCCTTTGAAAAATCAGTTCACTTTGATGGTCATCCTCCTTCAATATTTGACTAGGTAAAGCATGAAGAAGGACACAGTCCCAAACTTCATCTCGTTCTGAGAGCTGCCTTAAGTCTTCACAAAATCGCTTTGACAATGTGCAGAATGCTTGTTTATTAAGCGTGGCTGTCATGTGCCATTTACCTCAGTACTTTCAGGTTTGGCTACTAAAATCACATACACGTAGATTAAGGAACAGTTAGGAAAACTGAAGCAAACCTTGGTTTTGAAAAGCAGCATCTAAAACAGTGGGGGTGGACACACGTGATTGTGTGTAAACGTGCCCAGGTGGGTCTCTATAGGAAGAGAGGTTGCTGTTTATAGACAATGCCCAAGGTATGTGATTAAAAAAAGGCGGAGGGGAAGCCACGTATGTTTCAGTCTGTAATCAGTAGTAGGGTGGCTGAGGCAGGAGGATTGCTTCTAGTTCAAGGCCAGGCCACGTCACAGAAAACAAAATAGAACAGAAGTTAGATCATGGGCAAAGTGATGCCTCCCCTCTCCCCCTCATCGTTTACTCAGGAAAAATTCACATTTATGTGGAAATATTTACATGGACTGTTCACTTCTCTAGCTTTTGACAACTCTTGATGTCAATAACAGTTTAACTTTATTGAACTCAACGCATCATATCATATATGCTGCATATGAAAATACTAAGATTAGCCATCTGAGGAGGAGGCAGTCAAGTCAACCTATACTTTCTTAAATCAACTGTTGTCTTTGGCAGTACTGGGCTAGGCTGCAAACATCTGCCTCTGGATACTACATGGCACTCGAGTGGGCAAGCTGGCAATGTCTGCCTAGGAGGGACACATTTGTGAACTAGAAGTCTGAATGTAGGAAATAATGAATAACTCCAAAATACATATTCTTACAAATAGTCTGCCTTGGAGAGAGCAGTCTGGACCAACAATTCTAAAATGGCAGAACCAGCCAGCTATTTCCATTGTTCAAGTATCAGCCAGGCATGGTGGTGCATGTTTGTGACCCAAGCTCAAGGCCAGCCTGGTCTACCTGGTGAGTTCCAGGCCAACCCCACCTCAAAACCCGAAACAGACAGACAGGGTCTTGTCAGCCTCATTTTCCAACTCATCCTTAAATCATAGTTATTCATTATTTCTAAAACAAAAAAATTAAGTTGGACTGGGGACTGTAGCCTAGTGATAGCGCTCTTGGCTATCTATCTATTATACACAAGGTCTTGGGTTCAATCCCAGGCCCACGAGGCAAGAGAAGAGGACCTACACTGACCGCTGGGAGTCATGCACGCCAAGCAAGCACACTCTAACAATGAATTGTGTGTCCTCACCCCACACTCTAACAATGAATTGTGTGTCCTCACCCCTTTATTCTGAGGTAGAGTCTTGTCTTGAACGGGAGATTCTCCTACCTCCTGGGCAGCCAGGACTAAACAGCCTCTAACAGGTTTAGCTTACAACACTTTAAATCATTTCTTGGTGCTGAGGATCAAATCTAGGATACACAGATATGCTAGCCAAGTGTTCTGCCCCTGTGCTGCCTTCCTAGACCTGTTTCTTTTTTTTTTTTTTTTGGTTTTTCGAGACAGGGTTTCTCTGTGTAGCTTTGCGCCTTTCCTGGATCTCACTCTGTAGACCAGGCTGGCCTCGAACTCACAGAGATCCGCCTGGCTCTGCCTCCCAAGTGCTGGGATTAAAGGCGTGCGCCACCACCGCCCGGCTCTAGACCTGTTTCTTAACGTCTGTGTCATCTACCAAATTATTTTCAAATCCAAGGCAACTCTTTTGACTGATACAAGTATGCAGTATACGTGACCATCATGAGGACTATACACTTCTCAGCTCTGGTAGGCAACACCACAAACACCTGAAGTACAGTGTTCTGAGGACCACACTGAGATTCAAAACTGTTTCTGATACATTTTACATTTCTAGAGTTTGGTCTTTTGTAACTTGGCTCAAAGCAAAAAGCAAAAAGCAAAAAAAAAAAAAAAAAAAAAAAGAAAAGAACAAAACCAGAAAGCACCTTATGGCTCCACTCCCTTAAGAGAGATTTTAGTTAGTAAAATGAACAAAGTAAACTATTAGTGGTGTGGGGGAGGTGATCTGTCTCACTGTGTAGCCCTAGAAGGCTTGGAACTCTATATAGACGAGGCTGGCCTTGAACTTGCAGCAATCTGCTTGTCTCTGCTTCCCATGTGCTGGGACTTAAGGCAAGTCCTGCAGTTTCAGGCATGTTCCTCAAAGCTTTTCCCTTCCATTTTTACACAAAATTTTCTTTAACATGCTCACCAAAAAATAAAGCAACCATTGAGAAACCAGTCAAATAAGTGTAAGATTTATGGAAAAGTAGGCCTTTCAAGAGAAGAGAGATAATGTCGAAAAAATTGTTAAAAGGATTTGTCTGCTAACTTGAAAGCCAGTTTTGGGTTGGGGAAAAGCCAATTCTTTGTGATTACTAAATTCACAAGGAAGAACTGTCTTTGGCAATTGTTTTTAGGTGTTTCTGAATAGTGGGGTGATTTTGCTATGTCTGATTAAAAATATGGGGCAGCTGAGCCTTTTCCTACCAAGTGTTCATGTAGCTGGCCAATGTCCCCAACACTGGCGCTCCTGGAGCACACCGAGAGGCCCTAGAACGACGGGAAGTGCTCTGATCCACAGCTACAAAACACTGACAGTAGCACTTCTAGGAAGAGTGAGACTGACTTTCCACCACCTAGATCGGAAGCTCACTGACTGCTGGGGTAAGACATTTTATTGTCTTATTTCCGGGTATTTCAACAGTCCTGATGAGGACACTTTTAGGGGAGACTTGGCCTTAGAGGAAGCAGCAGTAAGAGAGAAGGGGATGGAGCAAGGGTCTCACTGAGGAAGCACAGCTTACCAAATGCAGAGCCTACTGACCTCACAATGAGCCAGGAAGCCTCACAGGCAGGAGAGGACTCCGGATGCTCAGAGCCACACTTTCAGCAGAGGGGGAGGAAAAGCGCGCCGGGAAGGTATTTCCTCAAAATGGGTCTCCCTGAAGACCTTTGCAATGACAGCAGCACCGCCTTGTGACAGAGACCTGGCTAGTGTGCGCTCACCCTCGCAGCCGAGATGTTCACAGCTACAGTTTCTTCTGGATTGTGGAAATGAAAACTTATGCTCTATGTAAGGACAATTTCCCTGAATCCTGTAAACACACTGTAATAAATTATGGCGACAAGTTCCATATTTAATTATGAAGATCTAAAAATGCTTTGAGAGTCTTTCTTCTTTCGATATGATTCACACATGCCTTGAGGGTTTTCATTAACCCACAGGGACATAAGTACAAATGCCACAGAATCCCAAATACAGATGTGATTTGTTAACCTGATCAAAATCACTAACAAGGATTTTGACTTTAGTAACTTAAAAATGCTGACAGTGTGGCACACACTTGTAAACCTGTAACTCAAAAGACAGAATCCTGAAGACTTCTAGGAGTTCAAGGCCAGCCTGGTGAAAGCAGGAAGTTACAAGACAGCAGACCCACACAGTTAAGACCCTGTCTCAAAACCACCAATGCACATTCTGGAGCCTGGTGCCTGCTGACACCCGGCTATACAGGAGCTATCGACTATGAAGGAGCCACATTTACTTCTTGTTCACACGGGTGATTTCTACTAGAGGAGTAAAGTCAAACTAAGCAATGACTGTGACATTTGCAAGTCTGGAGCCTTCCTTTCCCATGTCCTCATAGACTGGGGTGAGCAATGTCTGGCTGACGATGGCTGACTTGACTCTCTTGTATACCTCTTAGGAAGATCTTCCCTGCCAAGTGTGGCGATGCACACCTTTGATCCCAGCACTTGGGAGGCAGAGACAAGTAGATCTCTGCAGGCCCTGTCTACAGAGTTCTAGGACAGCCAGGGCAACACAGGGAAACCCTAAAAACAAACAAACAAACAAACAAACAAACAAACAACCCTCAAAACGAAAACAAAATCTTTCTTGACACTGTTGCATGTTGCTTTGGCAAGCTGAGTGCTCTGAAACAGAAAACAGAGGAAGGGCCTCGAAGCCCTCAGAAGTCATGTCCCTTTCCTGCCCATGGTTCTCACTCCCTCTCTCCCCAAAGGCAGGCCAGATGGCAAACAGAATCCTCTCCTGCAAGGCAAACCATACAGTCCAGAAACATCACCCTTCCCCTTACTCTTCAAGGAAAGGGCACTGAGACCTCATCCCAGAAGTCGTACTATCTGCTGACTTTCCCAAGGTTCATCAAGACTGGATCTCACCCTCTTTCTACTGCTCACTGAACTGCAGTGTCAAAACTGTTTCCCTGGTTCGTTTCTGAAGGCTCTTGGGTCATGTAAAACACTAATTAAATACATAGATTGTGCTTTCCTCTACCGTTCTGGCTTTTGTCAGAGAAGTGATAGTACCCCCCTTATGATAATTGAGAAAAGTCATTTTTCTCTTCTCTATACGATGTCTTAAGGTCATGGAGAAAATCCCAGACTCCACCACCACAATCGAATATACTGATCGACAGCTTCACAACTACCAGTATGCTGACAACTAAAACATGCAGCACACCATTTGTTTTCAGAAAGGGTCCCGTGTAAGTACAGGCTGGTCTCAAACTCACTCTGTAGCCAAGGTAGGCTCTCAAGTCCTGATTCTCCTGTCTTCACCTCCCTATCCAGGGATCACAGTCTGTACGACCATGCCCATAAAAACCAGCAGCTTAAATCTTTAGCACGTGCAGTGGCATTTTCAAAAATTATCTCTCAAATATTTTTTGATCTAGATTACACAAATTTAAAGTATCCGTTCCAATTTTAACACTTAATGATTTTAGCCAGTGCCATGGCACACATCTGCCATTTGGCCCCAGGAAGTTAATGTAGGAGTACATGAGAATTCAAGGTCATCCTAGCTTACACATAGGGTGAAACCCTTTCTTAAAAAAAAAGCGGGGGGGGGGGGGGAGTGCTGGAGCGATGGCTCGGCAGTAAGAGCACTGACTGCTCTTCCAGAGGACCCGGGTTCAAATCCCAGCACCCACATGGCAGCTGACAACGTCTGTAACTCTAGGATCTGACTCTCATATAGACACACATGCACGAAAAACACCAATGCACAGGGAAGTACATAAATTTTTAAAAAGGAAGGTGTTTAACATCTCTGAATTCCTGGCAACTTTACTACAGCCAAGTATTTTCTATTCAAGTATTAAATGAAGATCTGAAAGCATTTCTTTACCAGATTTGGGGTTAAGATAGGAGCAAGAACAAGACTTTTGGCATCTACTTCTGACTTAAAGGACTTATGATAGATCCAAAGGTCAATCTTAGGAGTCAGCGCTAGCTCTCGAGAATCATTAATAGAAGCCACTGTTTCAGAGAAACACAGAACAGGGGACTCCAGCTTGTGAGATCCAGAGGTGGCACAGTGTCCCTCATCCTGAGAGCGTCTGCTCTACTCCAGTTGATTTCCACTCCCTTTGTGGGTTTTGTTTAAATGAAGGCATTTATGAGATAAAGAGAACAGAGTTCAGGTCTGGTGGTGTACATCTTTAATCCCAGCACTTGGAAGCAGAGGCAGGCAGATCTGTGAGTTCAAGGCCAGCCTGACTCAAAAATTGAAAAAAGAAAAGGTAAGAGTTTATTTCTTACAAAGTTAATTGGTCTCTGAAGATGGCACCTGACTTTAGCGCCGAGGAACTCCCCTGGCAGAGTATCATTCTGCCAGTCCCTACCTCTAAAGCCAATCCAAACATTACACTCCCTCTGCTTAGCCCAGAGCAGCTCCAAGACCCTGAGATGTTTGGCTGCAGGAGTGGCAGAAATCCCAGCACTGGAGGCTGAGGCAGGAGAGTCACTGGAAAACTGAAGCCAGCCTGAGCTACAATAGAGTGATGCCCTCAAAGAAAGAGGCAGGAGGGTGGGATGAGGGAGTAAAGGGGGGAGCATGCTTCATGGCTGCTTCTGCTCACCTCAGAGAGGCACATGGACCCTCGAGCTCCCAACTACTTTGAGTGTCATACAGCAGAAACATATAGGATCTGCTTCTGTTTCTAGAACCCAACTATTCCCATGGCTCAGACAGGAGTCTGTCAGGCAGGAGAGCAGCCGGGTGCTTCCGTTAGCAGTGCACCCTGGAGCTCACCATGGACTGGGCAGAGCTCGATTCCCCTGGAGCTTTGACATTTACAATGCCCTCCCTCATAAGAGAAAAACTGAGAAAAACTTTTATTCATTGTAATTTCCAAAAACAGCCTATATATAAACTAACTACTTTCTTTGCTATAGCTCAATTTACTGATTCTTTTAAAACATTAGGAAAAAAAATTGAGACAAAAATTTTTTTTAAGCTGCTCAAACAAAAATCATACACATTTAGAGGCTGAAAGAATGACTACTGAGACATCCTGTGTGTGAACTAGGAAGTCCTGGGAGTCTCCAGAGCCACACACACAGCCTGGGAGGATCAGCACAGGCAGACAGTCCTCAGTCCCTTGGAAAAGCCATGCTCAGTGTCCTGGGAGAAAGATGACTCAGCCATATCCACTCCGGCTCCTCTCCAGTGAGGACAGGGCTAGGCACACGGTGTCTCTCTCCTAATTTAGTTATCTTTTTCCCCAATGCTAAAACATCATATAAGAGCCTACCTGACATTTTGGAGCATTTGCTGTGCTGGGATTGATATTCCGTATTGCCTAAGAGTAAAAAATAAGACGGATAAAAATTACTTGACGCCACATGGTTTGGCTGTGTAGGCTGACTTATAAATTGTATCCAGACATCTTACCATAGAACAGAATTCCCAAGCTACCCAAGAAACAGCAGGCTAAGAAGGGCAGGAGCCAGCGAAGTCAACACAGAACAGACTGCCCCTCACAGTCTAGCAGCAAGGAGGACAGACAGCAAGACTTGGCGCCAAGACAAAGGCAACATTTAGTAACAGTCAGGTAGGCGCTTTGCTTCTGTGTTAGATGAAGCAGGAAGAAATAACTTTCAATGTTTCAGTGATAAGACACGGCTGTGGATGGAAGTTCACAAGAAGCCAGAGGCCTTAGGATGCACTCAGTTTGGATTGCTAAACAAACAGTCCATTTGCGTCAGAACAGAGATCTGTCCCCTCAACACAGGCAACAAACAGGAGGGAGCACAGCAAAGGAGCAGAGGTCACCTCTACAGAAGGGTCACTGTTCAGGACCCACCACCCGAGAAGAGTTAGAGAGTCTTTAGAAGGACTACACAAGCAGCAGAATTGGTCCACCAAGAAAACCAGGCTAACTGATGCAACAGGGTGACAGCGGCTTATTTCTTGACTTTAAAAACGAATGTAAAAACAAGAAGACATTGACATTATAAATTAAGTGAGTTTCTTATTATGAAAGCTTCTTGATTTTCACATGCATGTGAAATTGAGACTTGCATTTACTTTGACCAATTAATACTTGGTCACAACAGAATAAAGACAACAAACTAGGCTTTATTTTTTACTTCTTTTTATTTCTTCTAACAGCTACACACTGAAATCCTTGCTATTCCACTTTGTTCTCAGCTTGTTATGGAACTGGAAAGTACCCTTCCTTTCTTGCAGTGAGGAGTGAGAGGGGTGTCCCTTGCATTAGGATGCTTCCTCTGTGCGTCTTTTAGAGATGAGTTTTTAAGACCATTCTCCCCTCATTCGCTGGCATAAACTTTGCCAACCACACCTGGATCATGAGGACACATTATGAATGAGCATCAACACTTTAAGTATGAGTCTGTCTAGGAGTCCATGGCTCAACTTAATATATCTTTAAGGTCAACATTCTAGGAAGAGAAGTGTGGTGTAAAACTAATTTTAAATATGCACAGTAGCTATAATTTGGGAAAGACAACTTGGGAAGAACAAAAACTATTTGTATTTGTAAACATCTTGGGAGGGGTGTGTTGAGTATAAATGATAAACTTTTTTTTTTTTTTCAGAGCTGAGGACCGAACCCAGGGCCTTAGCAAGCGCTCTACCACTGAGCTAAATCCCCAACCCCAAACTTGGTTATTTTACAACCAAAAGAAAACTAGGGAATCCGGGAAAAGGAGATTTTATTTCTGAGTATTTTCCTTTTGTACGCTTGTGACTACTGTACTGTGTTATCATCTAGTTAAAGAGTTCACACACAAATTTAAAAGATCTACTGCTTAACCAAAGACCAATTCCCCACTATCAACAATATCTTAAATACTAGAAATAAGATAAACAAAACAAACAAAATGGTTGGGTGGGTCTGGGGATTTTGTAAACCCAAGGACTCACACGTTAGGCAAATGTCTTTCACCAGACTACACCTCAGCCCCAAACTTGTTTTAAGATAATTTCTTCTTATTCAGCCTGAAGACCAATAGCGTTTTCTGAAGAGAAGGGTCTCAAGCTCCTCGATGGCAGCTCCTCCTGCCCCTCAACACGAAAACAACGCACCAAAGACACACTGGGGTCTATACTTGGGGGCAACTGTATTCTGTCTTAAATGAAATTCTTTGTTTTAGCAATACTGAAACATTTGTCATTAAAGAAAGTGTCACGATGGTATACTCTACAAAAAACTCGTGTAAGGCAGATGTTTTCTCTAGGGATGGCCCGGAATCCCTCCACCTGTGAAGCTCTCATGTAAGGCAGATGTTTTTCTCTAGGGATGGCCCGGAATCTCTCCACCTGTGAAGCTCTCAGGAACATGACACCTGCGTCTTGGCTTCCTTTGATTTTTGTTCAACTGCAGTGACTATGGCCTAAACAGGTACTTTTCATTATTTTTTTGTTTGCTTCGAGACAGGTTCTCATGAAGCTCGGATTGGCCTTCAAATTACTATGTAGCTGAGACTGCTCTTGAACTCCTGACCTTTGTGCACTAGTCTTCCAAGTGCTGGGTAAGAGGCATGTGCCACCACTCTGGCTAACACAGCCCTTCATGATGCATGACCATGAGTTATAGTGCATGTTACCCAAGGCCAGTCAAGGAAGAGGACAAGGAGAGGCCAGACAGACCCGATTTTCATAAAGCCACCATTCCCCTAACCAAAGCTGAGATCCAAAGCACAGGCTTCTGTGGGAATGCAAAGACCGAAAGAGGAAGGCTGGACTCTAACCTGTGGCCTCACCTGCCGCAGTAATTCTTGCTGCTTCAACCGCAGTCTCTCCTTCTCCATCTGCAGCTGCTGCAGCTGCATCTGCTGCTGCTGGTTGGAGTTGCCCCCACCCAGGACGCCTCCCTGTGGGCTCTGGGGAGCCAAGGGTGGTGGCTGCTTCACTGGAGCACTCTGAGTGATTCTCTGGTTCATGGCTGAAACGAAACAAAGATGTGTCCTGAAAAAACTAGCAAAGAAGAAACTAGGTATGAAGAGCACAGACGGTCAGCCAGACGTCCTCAGACGCCACCACAGGTGATGGCTGTGCCTCACTGCTGCCATCACAACTGCTACAGAAGCCCCCAGGCAAATGGAACTTGTACAGCACCAGAGAATAGGAATATGCCACCAAAGTGGGCAAGCTGTACAAATACAGTCAGAGGGGCCAGCAAGGTTCTTGGCAGAGAAAGGTATGTGCCACATATAAAGCAAGATGGAATGGTACACATGTGTAATCCCAGCACTTCGGTTGTGAGATAGGAGGCAGAGGCAGGACAATCTCCAGGAATCTCAGGGTGGGTTGGGTGATGATCTAGGGTACGCAGTGAGAAGACTGTCTCAAGAGTAAGATGGGAAGGGAACTGATGCTAAAAAGTTGTCCTCTGACTCCCACACAGAATCTGTGGGCATGAATGCACACATGCATGCACAACCATTAAAAACAAAGTTGGAAAGAGACTTTCTACAAAGGATATAAATTTAATTTGAGGAGAACACAAGCAACAAAATAACTAGCCTTGACACTAATGTACCCCACAACGCAAACGCACAACAGTGACCCAGTGCGCCCCTGCAAGGGAACCTGCAAGCGGGCAGGTCTCATTAAACATGGCCATAACCTGGGCATAGCATCGGGAAAGTCAACTCTTTTGTCACTGGACCCATATAATGTCTGCTCTCTCTTGCACCATGTGAGTCCCAGGGTCAGACTCCACTCACCAGGCTCAATGGCACCTTTTCCATCCAAGCCTCTTGCTTTAGCAATTTTTTTTTTTAATCAATCTTACAGCATCCCTTCAAGAGTCTAACACTTCCCAACAACAGGGCAGCATACCTGATGCTTTACAAGGACATTAAAAAGAAAGCAAAATTAAACTGCTCTTCAGAAACTAGCCTCCAAGGCAAGCTCCTGTATACCCCACCCTCTTTTTTGAGCAAACTAGGCCTTCTTACTGTCCAGTTCTGAATCTTCCTGGGCTGTGGGTCTAGCTGAATGACATTAACACGAGGATGTCTGTGAAAGGCCCAGAGTTCTAGCCCTGTCGAATTGATGGGTCTTAGAAGGACCCAGAAGACATGCCTCTGGGGCTGTCTGGGAGGCTGCTTCCAGATGGGCTCAGCTAACAGGGGAGGAACCATGCTGAACATGGGTGGCATTAACTCCCAAGCTGGGTGCCCAGACTGGATAAAAGGGGGAGGGAGAAGGCCAGCAGGAGAGAAGCAGCCTCATATTCTTGCCACAGCTTCTCCACTGTCATGATCTGCTCTCCCACACTCTGAGCCAGAAAAATCCTCCCTTCAGGTACTAGTCAAAGCCACAAGAAAAGTAATACATCATCACAGGAGCAGAACAGAAACAACAACCAAGCATGAAAAACAGTTGAATAATTATCCACCAAGGCAGAAATTCTAGCTATTAGGATAAAACATGAAATAGGAACCCTACCTTCTCTTTCAACTACCCAAGTCTTCTAAGACGTCAGCAGTTGTTGGTACAGAACCAAAAACATTGGAAAAAAGAAAATCCGATCATTCTCTTACAGAGCCAGACTTCGAGAAGACCTGAGCCATTTGTCAGACTGCACAGTGGTTTATCAATTTTATTTCTATGTCCTTCTCTTGTTCCTATACTTTTACCCCAACCCAGATTTCTGTATCCCTGACCTTTCTCAATCTTTTCAGTCACATTTACTTAGTTTACATAAATTTACTTTCTCATAGGGTTCAAATTAGTAAACTTACCTTCACACCCCACTTGTGGCATACTTGCATTTTGGAACAGACTCATTCACCACTGGTTGTCACAGATACCTTCGACAGTGATTTCTACGAGTCATGAACTATTTAGAAGCATATTTCTAGCCTTCCAAGTGTATACTTTAGATCTTTAAAATAATTTTCATAAGCAGCAGAGAAACAGAAATACAGTGAGCCCCACGTGTCACTCCCCATTCCCCACGTTATCAACTGACAGCTCATCTCGTTGCACCTCCAGACAAACACCATGACCCTATGTGTGTATACTCAGCTCTCAAGTCAGCTCTTTCCTTCTGCCTTACTTTTGAGGCAAGGTCTGTCTTAGCCAAGGTCACTGTTGTGATGAAACATCATGACCAAAAGTAGCTTTGGGGAAGAAAGTGTGACTCTTCCACATCACAATTCATCATCAAAGGAAGTCAGGACAGGAACCAGGACAGAAACCAGGAGGCTGAAGCCAGAGGCCAGAGAGAAGAGCTGCTTTCTGATTGCCCCCCATGGCCTGCTCAGCCTGCTCACCCACAACAAACTGGGTTCCTTCCTCTCAGATGACTTTAGCTCATGTCAAGCTGACATAAGACCATTCAGCACAGTCTCCCTTGCTGTGTACTCCTAATTAGATGGCTCATAAGCTTCAGGGTGATCAACCCGCCTCCACCTCCAATCTTACAGTAGATTCGATACAAGACATCATGCCCTGCAAAGGACTACAGAGTAAACCCAGGCTCTTCAGGCTCTACTGATTCATTTCACCAGCCCTCGAAAACGAGGAACTCAGATTAATAGTTCAGAACCCATCTCTCAAACACAGAAACACTAAAAAAACCACAAACAAAAAACATGATTAATTTGTTTGTTTAAAACAGAATCTGAACAATGTCCACAGGACACAAATCCTAAATGTGTTTTAGCAAAACGATTCTTTAGATTCATTTTTTTCCTTAGAAGTTCCAAACGGTAGCAATTTATCATCCTTCCAGGTGCTAATCTGAAGTTCTAATTTTGCCATGTATCTTAATCACTTGAAATTTAGTTTGTTCAGGTTAAGAGCAAATGTCTGATTCACACCCTGAATACATTGTTTAGGATGAGCTGGCTCCAGAGCATCTTCTCCAGGCAGACAGTAAGCCTGTGTATTATACCCAACGGGTATTCTGACGATGCTCACAGTACCATTTTGAAAGCTGGTGGAAGCCTTTGAGTTCTGTCCTTGTAGTATGATGACAGGGTACCTGAGCAGCTTTTTTTGCTGGCTTTTAGTCATGAAAGGGTGTTCCAGACTCACTCTGACCCCGTACCAGATTTCAGCCACATCACAAACTCTTGCAAAATTCTCCAATTTCCCTCATCTGGGGGTGAGAGATAATATGTCTATCCCATGGTGTCTTCACTTTTGCTAAGCCCATTCTACAGTCTACACAATTTCCTGTTCTCCTTTTCCCCTTGTTGTGAAGAGCAATCCTAGAGGATGCTGCAGAAGCACACTATCACCCAACACGAACTGCAGCTCCGGTCCCATTACTTGTACGAGAACCATGCTCATGTGTTCTTCTACACGATAATCTCCCTTTACCGTTCGTTATTTGACCTCATCACCATGTAACCCAGGCTGGCCTCAAACTCCCAACCTTCTTGTCCCAGCATCCCAAATGCTAGGATTCCAGGTACAGTGTATGTGGTAGGAATAGGAAATCGTTTGTTTGTGATGTAAGGTAGACATGAGTTCTTTCAGCTTTTAAACTTTCCTTAATTTCTCTCCATGGGTTCATAATTTTTATCACCTATACTGGTTCTTTGTTATTTCTGTTCCTGGCTATCCCACCTGCTGATGACCTTCCTATCTGGTGTTGTCACACGGTGCAAACCCAGCCACACACAAGGACTGTGTTTTAAAAGCTGGCTTCTAATTTCTGGGTTTTAAATTAATTGTATTGTTGGTATAAGAACAGGGCATGCCATTTTTTAAAAGCTTTGTTTTTATTTTAAGTGTGTGTGTGCATGTTTTACCTGCATATCTGTGCACCATGTGTGTGCCTGGTGCCCTTAGAGGTCAGACGAGGTTGTTAAGACTCCCCTGGAACTAGAACTGCCGATGACTGGGAATCACCTTGCAGATGCTAGAAAGCAAACCTGGACCCCTGCAAAAGCAACAAGTGCTCTTAACCTTGGCCATCTCTCCAGGCCCCATGGTACTGATTCTAGGAAATTTGTGATTTCTTGGAGCCTTAACCTGCAGCTAGTTAATCCTTAAGTCCCTGTATTAGGGCAAGTCTGGCCAGTCGGCTGACTGCTTTCACCATAGCAGTGTCTTCCCTGTTATTGACACTTTTAGTCTGTGGAATCCAGGGGCACCTAGTCCTTTGGCTTGGCAGATCCTGACACTACTTTCCATTGTTTTATGTCCTTTTATTTTCCATCCAGTGGGGATGTGTTTTGAGTACCTCCTGGGGATATCCTCTTGGTTATATCTTGTTTACTAGTTGTCTCCAGGGCAAATGAGCTCAGGGCACAATCAACTACCTGACCTTCTTCAAAGCCTTATTTATTTCCACACAACAAAACCACATTAGACATAAAATATTTTAAGAATAAACGGGGAGCCTGGAGAGATAGCTCAGGAGTGAAGAGCACTTACTGCTCTTCCAGAGGACCTGAGTTCAGTTCCCAGCACCAACTCCGGTGACTTACAACCTTTGTAACTCAAGTTCCAAGGGGCTCTCCTAATGCTTTGCATCTCCTGCACACACACACACCAACAGCCAGCCAGACATACACACATAAACATAAAATGGACATTTTTTAAAAAAAATGGACATTTAGGTGGCTCTCTGTGAGTTTGAGGCCAGCCTGGTCTACAGAGCGAGTTCCGGGGCAGGCTCCAAAACTATACAAAGAAACCCTGTCTTGAAAAAACAAAACAAAACAAAAAGACATTTTAACAAAAAGAATTTAACAAAGAATAAATGATTTAAATTACGTTGGAATAAGTTAAGTGTTTTCCTGGGGAATGGACAGGAAGCTAACAGCATTTGAAATTATCTGTCACCAACACAGACAAATACACAGGCACTGTGGTATATCATACCTCCCCACACCTACCCCGACCTTTAGACTAACGAATCCAGACTACAGATGGGTACACCGATTCAATAACCCACTGAGTCTTGTTTCCACAGGGGCTTTGTTAAAACCCACACCCCCTCTTTCTTCAGAGACTGCCCTGTAAACACTGGCCCCTTCATACATAGCTCCCTCTCCTGTTTTCCCACTTGACCATGCTATTCACTGTCTCCAGGTTTTCCTGATTCCCAAAGATGTTCATGTTTATCTTTCCCACAAGTTTGAAAGGCATAAAGATGGAAGGCAGAGTTAAGCTAGAGGATCCTTCCTTTGGTGAGGCATGTTACTGGCATTCAAGAGAACATTGAGCACATGTTCACATTTCATGAACACCACTGTGGCAAGCTCAACAGCAGGAGCTAAATATGGGTTGAGGACCGGTCTGAGAGGCTCCGTACACAGTGAACAAGTCAAAAGGCCAGGCCTTGGACAGCGAGATGGCTCCGAGGGTAAAATCGTTTGCCACTCAGTCTGATGACCTGAGGTTGATCTCTGAAACCCACATGGTAGAGAGAAGCAACATGTGTGCCATGAGACATGCATACATACATAGAAAATTATAATGTTAAAATTTATTTTGAAAGCTGAGGCCAAGAGCAAATACCCACTGGCAAGAAAAATGTGTTTAACTCTAATTAATTAAATGAAAGAGTCCAAGTGGCTGGAGATACAGGACACAGATGAGAGCACCAATGCTCTTCCCAAGGACCAAGTGTGAGTCTAACACCCACATCGTGCCTCACAACCATCTGCAGTTCCAATTCCAAGGGATCCAATGCCCTTTTCTGGCCTCCACAGATACCAGGCATACAGTAGTGTCCTGAAATATATGCAGACAAAATCCGGAAAAATAAAATGAATCTAACAAATTAAATAAATGAACAGTATTAGAAAATGACCCCCTTTTAATTTGAGAAGTACTGGCATTATGAAATATGACAAGTATCAAAACAGAACCCAAGCTTGATAAGCATTTCATCTATTAAAAAAATAGAAAATGACTTTTTCCACACTAGATTTTTTTTGTTGACAGTGATAATAAGAGTAAGTAAATTTCTTATAAAATATAACTGGTGAAAACAAATTGGTCTGGGAATAGTGTTTCCTGTCTGCAATCCCTCGCAATGAAGAGACCCTGGCAATGCTCCAGCCTGAAAAATGGAGGGTGGTACCCGATCCTGGAGCTCCTCAGACTTCCGCAGGGCAGGAGGGCAGGAGGGCAGCACTGGGCAGGAGGATCACCAGACTGAACGTAAGCTGGAGTTGCACAGTGACAGACCAGCCTGCATTATAAAGAGTAACACTGACTCAAACAAACAGTACCACCTGTCAATATTCTGACCCGCCCCTTGAAATCCCACCCCCTTGGCACTGCCCTGTGTCCTGACGTAAAAGCCTCATTCTAAGGAAAAACTCCCCGCTTCCCCTCTCTCTCTCCCTCTCTCTCTTCTCCTTTCCTCCCACGAGGTGTGCAACCTCAACCTGCTCTCTCATTCTCTCTCTTTCCTTCATCTATTATAATAAATTCTCCATGGGATGCAGCATCTGGGTTGTGAATTACTGACCACCTCTACTACCGCATGGCATCTGCCCAGCATGTTTCCCTGCACACTCGGGATACCCTCAGGGGTCCCCCACACAGTAATTCATAACATTGGTGCAGAACATCGCCAGGCAATCCCACTGCTTTCTCCTGCCCTGCGGCAGTCTGAGGAGCTCCAGGATCGGGTACCACCCTCCATTTTTCAGGCTGGAGCACTGCCAGGGTCTCTTCACTCTACTGATCAGTAATATTCCTCCCTTCCCTTCTGCCATTTTCCCACAAGTGAGGATTCCTCTCGCTTCACTCGCTGGCACCACACGTCTTTGGGGCTCTAAGCCCCTCAGCTCCTGTCCCTATGCGATGGCATACGGAGACAGCTTATACCCTCTCAATTCCACAGCCCACAGCCTTTGTTACGATGGTCTACCAGCTATCTTGCACCGTTCATTGGTCCTCGATGACCCTCTGGGAGGCCGGAGGTCAGTCCGCTGGGCCTTAAACCTCACTGTGGAAAATGTCCCTATGGCGCCCCACCCCCTCCACTGCCGACGGCCTGGGTCCGTTCCCCTGTGCTGCTCGCACCACACTGCAGTCCGGGGGTGGGTGGGGTGGGTCCCTCTCTCCTGCCTGGCCACACTGCTTCTCCACCTTCCTTTCACAAAGTCTATTTCCTATGTGTGAATGGAAATGTATGATTGATATCACCATCTTTATTTCTTTCTGACTTTTAAATGCTTCAATTTATCTGTTCCTTATCTGCTCAGTTTATTTGGGGGGAAAAAACCCCACATGAACACATGGTCAGGTGGTACCAACTTATATAAGGGCAACCACATGGGCTAGCCGCCATCTTGGCTAAGGTCAAAACATGTTGGTCGTATGACTTCATTGCCATCTTTACTAAGGGCAGCATGGGCCGGGCACCCAGTGCTCAGGCTGTCTGTATGGAGGGAGGTTAAGGAATCGCCTCTCGCAGCCCAGTGTTTCACCTTTGTTTTACGGGCTGAGGAAAAGTCCTCCGGCCTTGGCCTGGTGCTCCCCAGCTGTCTCTCTCAGGCTCCAGCCATCTGGGCAGGGCAGAGGTCCAGTCCCTGCCTGCTGTTTGTTCCTCCGGGGCCTGGAGAAGACGTGCTCCCCTCTGGGGCATCAGCAGAACCACATGCAGGTGATGTCATTATATTAAGATTTTAAAATTTCAGATCTTAACATTAATACAATTTTGATACACTTGGGGTCACAAGCTCAGGATTTTAAAAGGATTTTAAATTTTCCTTGGTTATTCATTATCTGCTTTTCCATGATATGGATTTCAGTACTGATTGATGATACTAATTTATCTAAAACTTTTATTTTTTTCCTCACCTGTCTCTTTCTGAGGATGGTATTTTTCTTCCTCCTTGTCTTCCTTTCCCAATTACTAAGACCATGGGCCAAGAGGTTCCAAATAAATTCATACATTTTAACTCCCGTCTCTAGTCTGTATTTCAGCAGGCTGGCAGAAACACCGAAGGAGTAGTTGTGGACCACAACCTGCAGCACTTTCCCTGCTACGGACGTCAGCAGAGATTCTCGTGTATGTTATGTGGACCAGTCCAGCCCAACGTAATTGTTCCCTCCCTCTACAGCTGGGTCAGATAGCCACATACTTCTGACAACTGCCCCATTGCCCAGCCTTTGACCAGCCTTTGACCAGCCTTTCAGCTTTTCTGGGGGCCCTCACAACAATGCCCCAGAAGAGAATACATCGTCCCATCTTCCCTGTCCAGAATAGAGGACTGATTGGCTATCTAATGCCCACAAGCAGGAAAGAGAACAAGCTTTGTTTCTAGGGAGAGGGAGGGGGGCAGTGAGAGACAGGCAAAGAAGCTCTTGAGACTTCCTCCCTGAGGACCACTCCCGGACCACTCCCATCCACTATGTCATCTCCAGCTTTAATCAACTCTAAAACGGCAAAAGCAAAATGTCAAAAAAAAAAAAAAAAAAAAAAAAGAATTAAAATATCCTCCCGGATAAAATACAGCCTGAGCTGTTTGCATGACAAAAGAAAAACTGTCCTGAGTTGTACTTAAATCTGCTTTGACAGCAAACCAAACCACCCCATGACTGTTGATAAAAAGGAGCCGGGGTCAGCCACAGGCCTCCCTGAGTTTCCGAGAAAATGTCTTGAATTTTCAGACTTTAGGTAACTTTTAGGGAAGAGGGGAGTCAGATGACCTCAGGTCAATCCTGGAGGTCCACATGATAGAAGGAAAGAACTGACTTCTAAAGTTGTTCCCTGACCAACATGACTAGGATATGTTTGTGTACACACACACACACACACACACACACACACACACACACACACACGATACACGTTTAAGGAGAAATTTTAGGTTTCTATAATTTCAGAACCCTGGACTGTTATAAAGAATTATAGATGTTAGTTTTAGTTTCAGGATCATTAATTTCCAGTAACCTTAGCAAGTACAAATTTAAAATCAGATTTTTAATGAAAACGTTAATCTACATCAACTCTTTCACAAAAAAAGGGCATTTCTGTATTTTGTCTAATGCTTACTGAAGGAATGACCTTCTAAAACTACAAAGAAACAAATGTTTTTCTATTGATTTTAAAGTACAAAACGCCCATGGCTCTCTGTTTATATGATGTAAGGAGCTGAATTAGCTACAAAAAAATTGCAGTAAGTTGGTACATTAATTAGCCTATCTGGAATCTTATAATGCTGGCCTTTCTTACCATGAAAATGTACAGCTTAGAATGAGTGTAGAAATGAGCAGGCCCCATAGTAGGTAGAGGTGGTGGTACATGCCTGAAATTCCAGCACTCTGAAAGCTGAGGCCAGAGGATCATGAGCTGAGATCCTGTCTCAAAAGGGGTGAGAGGCACAATCAAGGTCCTAAAACTAATGGCTGAATTAATGTCTTTATTATCAATATATAGCTTGCTTGCCAATACTTAATAAGCCATACACCTTAGTGATTTTTTTTAAAACTAAGATAATTCAAATAGCTAGGTGGTGGTGGCATACATGTTTAACATGTTTAATCCCAGCACTGGGGAGGTAGAGGCAGGTGGATCTCTGTGAGTTTGAGGCTAGCCTGGAATACACAGAGAAATCAGGGGGTGGGGTGGGGTGGGTGGGTAGAGAAGCCATCCCCCTACCACACACATACCTTTTGAGACAGGGTCTCACTTTATTGGGCTGGCTGTCCTGAAACACACCCTATAGATGAGGCTGGCCTCAAACTCAGAGATCTACCTGCCTCTGCCTCCCAAGTGCTAGGATTTAAGGCCTACCACACCTGGGCAAATATTCCCATCTTTAACAGATGAAAACACCAACAAGTAATTCTACTAATCCATTTCCCCCTTCAACCCAAAAGGCTTTCTTCCCCTCCGACCCCACAAAACAATGTGGATGGAACAGAAAAGAAAATAAAGTCAACAGAGTCAGGTATTGTAGTGCATCCTATAATACTGGTACTCAGGAGACTGAGGCAGGGGGATTGTCATGAGAATAAGGCCTTATATTTAAAACATGAAATCAAAAGCAAACTTTCTCAACAGCTCATTTTGTATTCTGGGAAGAACATGGACTGCTAAATGAGGCGAGATGGATGGTGTATGTGTTCTAATTGGTTGTCAACTTTCTCTGTCCCCAACTGCCTTGTTCTCCTGTACATGGAGATAGATGATGGCGCTCTTAGAGGGAAGGACCACACTTTAGTTCACACTGTGGACTCCTGACTAAACGGTTTTAACTTACATGAAGTTCTGCCATGAGGCCTATCCCCAGGTAACCAATGGTCTGTAAGAGAAGTGCACCCTACACCGTGGTTCCCTTTCCTTCACTTTCCCTTGGCCGGTTTGCTCACACAGCACCCTCCAGTCCTTCACTGTGAACAGTAACTAGTCCTGTCCCGAATTAGTGATATGCTGTCGTCAAGATGCAGGGACAGACTGAAGCAGGGCCGAGATTCTGGGGTGAGCTAGGGCAGGAGAACAGGCAAAAATGACAAAAGCCAGAAGCCACCCAGTCTAGACCCCAGACTGTTAAATCTTTTCCTTTTCATCCAGTCCATAAGCAACAACTACCCCATCTTTAGCATATTTTAAAGTTAATCCAAGTAGAACCTGAAACTTAAGAAGTTGCGAACACGTGTACAGATTTGACAGTTCTAGTTTCAAATCACAAGTAAACTGTTACTTATCACGCCTCAGGTCATCTTAAGCTTTTAGATTTTAAAAACTGCCAGTTTAGCAGAGTAGCTCATGTTTACAAATCCCGGCACTTGAGAGAGCAGGCCAAGAAGACAGCCAGCATAAAGGCCAAACATTTATTACTACACAGTGAGTTCTAAGCTAGTGTGGGCTCAAGTGTCTAAAAATTAACTCTGATGAATTAGATAGCTCACTTAAGTACTCATCATGCAGAAATTATACATATTAATTTAACTTAATAACATAGCTACTCACCCTGGGTAAATAAAAATGTCAAGCACAAGTATTAAACTGTTTTTAGTTTTAAAACATTTATTGGGGGTATTTATTAGGGGGTATTGTCACCTTAAAGGAGTTAGTTCTCTCTTCCTACAACATGGATCCTGGGGGTAGGGGGCAGGCAACACCTTTACCACTGAGCTGATCTCAGCAGTCCCGAACTATTTTGGATATTTATTCAATAATCTTATGCATCAAAAACTCACGTCAAGAAATGCTCAAGTTGGCCAGGAAGTGGTGGGCACACCTTAATCCTGACACTCGGGAGGCAGAGGCAGGTAGGTCTCTGTGAGTTCGAGGCCAGCCTGTCTACAAAGCAAGTTCCAAGACTGCCAGGGCTACAGAGAAACCCTGTCTTCCAAAACCAAAAAGAAAAGAGAAAAGCTTAAGCTGAAGAACTGCTGGAGGAGATGGCAGGGCTTGCAGTCCGTCATGGTGGCCTCGGGTAGGTTCTCACACAGAAAGCAAGCTGACCAGTAACATACCACCTTCGGGCAGCGGGGCCGACTCTGCTACCGCCACCAGAGCAGCCCGCTCTGCCCCTCAGCAGGCATTTGCCAGGACAGTCTCTGGAGCTGGTGCTTGACTCTAGGTGAAAGGTTAACAGACCCTGGCTCCTCTTCAAAGAAAGTCCCAGCTGCAACCAGCAGACTAAAGCCAGCCTTCCCTGGCCTCTGACACCCAGGTTGTTGAGAAGTAACCATACACAAGAACCCAGACTACAAATATTTCTTTTCTTTCTCCGTATGTTTGGTATCTCATATAGTGCACAGATATACATAAGGACAAAACACTCATACATGTGAAATAAAATAATAAAAATAAAAGAATCAATTTTTTCTTTTTTAAAAAAGGACATAAAGTTAAAAGAAATGATAAATAAAAAGCTGGGTGTGGAGGTGCATACCTTTAATCCCACCATTCAGGAGGCAAAACCAGAGCTCTCTTATTTCCAGGCCAGCCCGGGTTACACATCTGTTACAAGCCCTGTCTGGAAACAACACAAACAAACAAACAAACAAACAAACAAACAAACAAACAAACAAGCAAACAAACAAACGCAGGCCCCTCATAGTCACACTAAAAGTACTTTACTCACTGAGCCATCTGTCTGCAGCCCAAATCGGAAAGAATTTCAAGCCAGCATAAATACTACATAACACTACCACATTCTTTAATGCAGCTAAAAGCAGAGGACTGAGTTTAACACCAGCATCTTCCACAGTGTACGCTAGCCACACATAAAAATAAAGATGTAAAAAGGAAAGTGGGGCCGGGCGGCGGTGGTGCACACCTTTGATCTCAGCACTCAGAAGGCAGAGGCAGGTGGATCTCTGAGTTTGAGGCCAGCCTGGTCTACATGGAGAGTTTCAGGAAAGCCAGGACTACACAGAGAAACCTGTCTCGAAAAACCAGAAACAATACCACCACCAAGTGGGTTATTCTATAAAAAGAACCTAATAAAGAGTATCAACTTGAGAGTTGATGCTGGAGCAGGTGGTAAGTTACAGTTCATCCTCCATTCTAGAAGACTCGGGCACATTTCTCCTTAGCTAAGACTCTAAGACTCAACTGTATTTAAGAACACAGAGAAGCAAGTGAACTCCACAGGCATGGAAGCAGCAACTGACAGCATGTGCTTGCGTTTGCATGGCCCCAGGGTCAGAAACAAGAGGGGCAGTTTGTATGTCTTTGGCAGAGATAAAACGTAAGTAACCCACTGTAGCGAACTTTGGGTTTGAAGGCGGCAAGAGTAAACCCCAGCAGCTGGCAGCTTGCTTTCTCTGCTCTACTCTAACGCAGAAGCCCACTTGGTTCTTCTCCCCACCCCTCAGTTACACTCCAGCTCTGACTGCACAGGTCTGGAACAGATTAAAAGTCAGGCCACAAATAAAAAGCTCTGGCATGTAGTCAAGCCTGTCTGGAATACACACAGAGCGGGGCCCAAAAAGGGAAAAGAAAGGAAGGGAGGGAGGCAGGAGACTTTTGTTGCCATCTCTACGGTGTGTGCACATGCATGTGTGCTGGGGGGTAAATGGTTTTTTTTCCCCACCTCAAATATCCGCTCTTTCTTAGAAGACTCAGCTGTAGGTACTATCACCAGATAAACTAAACTAACAGACAAATTTCTCTCCTACACTGCTAATGCTTTTCCCGATTTCTTTTCTTTCAACAACATACACGTCAAACACACACACACACACACACACACTGTGTTAAAAGTTGGAAGCAGCGGCACAACCTGATTCTTCCAAACTCCCCAAGGGCAGGTGAACTGAATCATCAAATCTGATTACGGAAATGTGGCTGTTATTATCCAGCATTTAAGGGGTTTTCAACCACAAGGACTATTCAAATATTAAAAAGAACCTGAAGTTGCAAACTGCTAACATGTATATTACTTTCTTAACACAACAGGTTTGAAAGCTTTGAGCAGCTGGTATTTGAGCCAAACTGGCTGTCAAAATAACCGTCTAGGCTGCAACCCCAGCTCTGACTTTCCTTGGGGGTTGGGGTGGGGCAACCAGTCCATAAAGTCGACATTGGAGGCACACCCCAACACTGCTTTTTATTGTTTGTTGTCTGTTTCCTAGTAAACAGATGGGGGGAGGCTGTATTGGAGGCTCCATGTTTTTACCCAGCTCCAGGGTTGTGTTTTGATGGTGTTCACAGAGTTAATTCTCCTTTCCAGTAAGGCCTGTGGTGTGGCCAGGTCAGCCCCTGGGAAGCTTCAAAGGCCCCGCCCGCGTGTCTGACTGCACTGATCCACACACTGTTTCCATTAAGCAGCATGGGGCCAAGATGAATGCTCAAACCACATTATCTGTTCCTTTTTAGATTCATTTTCCATGCTTTGTAAAGATTCAGAAAGCCAAGAGACAAAATACTACCAGGAAAGAAATATGGACAAAAAGCCAGTAAACAGGCACAAAGACCCTTACAAAACATGCACATTTGGGAGGAGGGCTCTGTTTTGCCTTTCATATCCTAAGTAAAAGTGAAGGAAAGGACCTTAACATAAAACTAGGTCAAAAAATTCCCAAACAGTTGTGAAATGCTTTCCTTCCACTTCATCTGGTGCTTGGGGTATGTCCCCACCTTCAGCCCTGATGGTTCAGCCAAGCACTAGCAGGAGCATCTCAAGGGAAACTGAGACTGCAGGTCGTAGACAAGCCTGAGCAGTGTGGCCTGTTTCCAAGAAGATCACCGTTCTGAACGAAGCAGCAGAGACTATGGCCCTGAGCTTCCACAGCATTCACCACCAACCCAGGCTAGAACGCTGCTGCTTTGGACCTGGATTTCTCAAGTTTAAACAAAATACATAGCGTAAGAAAAGGCTGGGTGTGCAGCCACTGCTCACCACAAGGCAATGCAGTTTCACTGAGATGTGTTTTCTTACACCCCCAGCCCGCATACTATCATCAAAATGACCGCAAAGGTTCTGAGGTAAACCTTTACCAAAACGAGGGTCAAGCCTTGGGTCCAGCCAGGACGTGGTCTTGTTCTTATGGTTTATGTAGTAAACGTCTCCATCCTGAGTCATGGCTTGCTCCCATCCATCGGGAAGAGGTCCTATAACACAGAGAACAGACTATGGTTGGTTTTGAGCTGGTGTACCTTAAGAAGCTGAGCAGTGCTCATTTAAAAAGAACACACACAATTAGAGATAAAGCAATGCATTAAATAGACTGCAGCCTATGTCCAGAGAAAATAAGGCAGGCCAACATACCTGATTCTCCTCCATGAAAACCAAACTTAAAAAATAAAGCCAGCACCCTAAGACATAGATGAGAACTTTAGTGGTCAGATTAGAAGCACATTTCAACTGACACAGCCTGCTCCATTTAGATCCATTATATGCAACTAACTTAGAGCAAGCAATCCAGAATACAGAGTATGACAGTCGAAGACATTCAAGTTTGTTGTAAAGCAGAACAGAGACTGCTGGCATGAGAGGACTGCGGCTGAAGGTCTGTCTGTTGGGAGGGTGGGAGGGGGCTAGGACATGCGACACCTGTTGGGAGGTAAAAAGATTTTCCTAATTTCATGAGCGTAAGGAAGCGTCTGCAAAGTAACTAATGAAAAGAGGCGCAGAATAAAATTATGGAACCACCGAACCACCCACTAGACAGACAGAACTCTCAAACCTTTAGGTTCAACTCTAAGATATTTTTGAAAAAATGCACAAGGCGTTTAAAAGTTGAAAGGTAGACAGTGGTGGCGCACACCTTTAATCCCAGCACTTAGCAGGCAGATCTCTGTGGGATGCGGGTAGCCTGGTCTACAGAGTGAGTTCCAGGACAGCCAGGACAGACAGAGAAACCCTGTCTTGAAAAACTGAACAAAGTTCAAAGTCCTAAGATACTGTGTCTGACAGACTGGCAGTGGCCACTAGATGCCTCAGAGTCACAACTGGACACTCCCAGGAGACTTCCATACTCTCACTCGGTTGCTTAGCAACACCATTCTGCACCTTAGCCATCATGGTCAGAACCATCAGTGATATCTGGACTTCCCCCATGTTCTCCCTAGCCCATCTGGGCCAAGGGAAAGCAAGAGGCCATGAATGCCATTTCCACCGTGTAAAATGATGCTGCCACATTTAAAGCCACACTGTGGCTCCACCTGCTCGGTCCTGTTCTTGTCCCCACATACAGATGAACGACCAGGCATGTCTAAGGTAGGCCTGGAACTCAAACACTTCTGTTTCCCGGAGCTATAAATCTACTGCCCTAAACTTTTGTCAGTGTTCCTGATTATAAGAAATCTATCAAGCTTTAATAGCATTTATTTCACTAAGAATGGTAGACCCACAAGAACTAAATCCAAGTGGGCCAGGCATTGTCTGTCTGTCTGTCTGTCTGTCTGTCTGTCTGTCTCTCTCTCTCTCTCTCTCTCTCTCTCTCTCACACACACACACACACACACACACACACACACACACACACACACACACACACACACACACACACCTGTAATCTCAATTATTCAGGAGACTGAGGCAAGCTCACACAATCAAAAGTTCAAGGCCAGCACTAATTCAACCTCATCTTTAAAACTGTTTTAAAGGGTTAGCAATGTAAGTCAATGGGTGAGAGCTTGCCTAGAATGTGTGAGATCCTGGGTTTGATTTCTAGTTCTGGAAAAGGCATTAGTTCAGAACGTTTTCCACTAATAACAGTCTTGTCTATCATTAAATAACTGAAGAAAAACAGTGAAACTTAAGTAACAGACTGACTAATGAAGGCAACAGGCCAAGTGAGAATCAAGAGGGCACTCGCTGGATCTTCTCTTTATGGTAATTAAAATTAAACAATGTACTTACTCAAAGATTATGCTAACAACCTTATAAACACTCAATATCAAAATACAACCATGAAGCTGGGCAGCAGTAGTGCACGCCTTTAATCCCAGCACTTGGGAGAAAGAGGCAGGCTGATCTCTGAGTTCGTGGTCAGCCTGGTCTACAAAACTAGTTCCAGGATAGCCAAGGCCTGTCTCAAAAAAAAAAAAAGTAACTGCAAACTACCTATTCATCTGTGTCTTTAACATTTCCTGTATATTGTGTATAAACAGAATGTTACAGAAAGAAATCTCAATAAACAAAAGAAAGACGAAAGAAAAAGAAGAAAGAAAGAAAGAAGGAAGGAAGGAAGGAAGGAAGGAAGGAAGGAAGGAAGGAAGGAAGGAAGGTAGGTAGGTAAGTTATGTGGACACAGGCAACAGTAAGAGGTCTTCCTTCTGAGAGCGCGAGCAGGAGATCAGGGAGGTGCCCCCAACAACCCTGCATGCCATTTAACCTTTAATAGTAGAATTAAGGAGAGGGAGCTGGAAAAGGAAGGTCTGGGCTACAGCTCCAGTCAGGTGCTCAGTACATGCTAGGCAATTTGATGTCCCAGAGCGTTAGTCGGTCAGCAATCAATCAATCAATCAATCAATCAATCTGTAGAACGCTGAAAAGAAAGATCTTTAACTATAGTCAAAATTTAGTAAAACAATATAAATCTAGGCTTCATCAGACATGGTCCTGAGGAGGAATTTGGTAACTTAACATTTTTCTTTTCTTTTTTGTTTTTGTTCTTGTTTTTTTGGGACAAGGTCTCCATCATCTCAATTCACATCCTCAGGCCAGGCCTTCGGGAATATAAGAGATGGTGTTTTTTCAAAACTAGACTACCATGCTGGATCCCGACACCAAAGCTTTTTGGGCAAGGCTATAAAGATTGAAGGGAAAACAAAAACAAACAGCAACCCTTGCAGGGTAAAAAGAGGCCAACAGTTTAAATGAGACGTGAAGAGGGTGAAAAACTGGAATCAGAATAAGATTAATTTAAAAATAACTCAAAATTTAGATGTATCCTTAGGAAAATACAATTTTATGTAGGATTTGCCAATACTGTTTGATTGCTAATTTATCTACTAGAACAATATTTTAAACAAGTAAGATGCACTGTAACCCTAGAGATGATTCAACTTCATGCACTTGCCTGTATGCTCTTGCCTCAGTAACGATTAAGGAAAATCATCTACAACCTGTACTCAAACAGGAAACTTCACTGTCGCCTGGTCAGACCAAGCCCTCCCCCTCACCTGCCCGAGACAGAGGGGTCATGATCAGGGAGGACACTGAGTGGCCAGCACACACCCTAGTGAGTGCATGAAGTACAGGGCTTTCAAGGAGTTTCTCAAAAAGCAGACTCAATGACCTCCTAAAAGAAGCAACCTAAAATGCGGGCCACTCTCAAGTGAGTACAAACTGTTGTCACTACACAGCAGGCAGAATTCTGCACTCTCTGCAAACAAGTATGAACTCATTTAAAAACCTCACAAAGTGGACTCCACCACAAAACAGATGAAAAAACTAAGGCGAAGTTATTGGGCCTAAGTTAAGAAGTGGCAGATCTGGGATAAACCCAGTCACACTCTTCAGAACATCAGGCTTGACCAATAGCAAATTTCCTCCTCCTGAAACTTGTAAAAGTCTCAGGACATTCTGTGTTATGTAGACCATTTTCCCCTTAAAAGCCTTGCACAAGTTAACACTAGTCCCTCTCCAACAGCTATGCTCTGTTAACACTTTATAAGGCATGTCGCTGTGTTCAGAATGGGTCTTATGCGTGCACGCATGCACATACACAAAACCCTTTACCTCAGCTTCTGAAATAGTGTCATTTTTGTGTGCAAGCTTAGATACCTGATTCTAAAACAATCGTAAATATACAGATCGAACCTGCTTTAGTAAACTGTCAGGATACTCCCCACCCCAACAAAGTCTCAAGAAAATTCTTACATCAAGCCACTAGAACATGTTGGTGTGCCCCAAACTCCTTCCTAGACCACAATGGGCAGTGTGGTAGACAATACTTGGGACCACATACCTGAAGACTTGGAGTGGAATCCCAGTGCTTCCCAGAGTCCTGCACACTGTGTGTCCTGAGCCCTGGAGCTTACAACTTGGCTTATTTTGACTCAAAATTTATTAGCTTTCTAATCCTGGGCAAACTCTAGTGATACTTCCTCTCCGTGTCTACGGAATGGAGATGAACACTCACAATTAAAGAAGAAAGTTCCACATGGAATGCTTACAGTAGGTGTTCTTGAACAAATAGTTCTGCCTCTGGAAGAGCAACGAGTGCTCTTAACCACTGGCCATGCATGTCTCCAGCCCAGGAGCTATGTTTTTAATGGAATTCTAAAAATTTTCAGAACAAGGCTCAGAAGCCCCTCACACTAAGGTATCCAGAGAGTGTCTTCTGTTTGTTCCCACTCTCTCTACCACTGTTAATGCTAAGTTTCAGGTCTCAGTAGGTGCCCACACACCTCCATCTTTCCTTCCCTTCACTAACTACTGTTCAGTAGGTCAAAAACACCGCCACTCTCTCACCACTCCAGTTACATTCCAGCCATCCTGGAAGCTCCAAATACTCTCTGATTTCCTGTTTGTTAAATGAACAAATTCAGATCATATACCCTCTCTCTTCAGAACCTAAAAGGACCTAAATGGTTCACTTACTAACTAGCTTTGACTTCCCAAAACCTGGCTCAAGACCACCGAGTGGGCCATTGTGCTCTGCATGGATTCTTCCCCTTCCCCAGATATGCTCAGGCCCCTCCTTGAGTCCACCCAGGCCCCAGCTCCACAGAGTTACAGGAGCTCCAGTGGAAAAGCCATGCAAGACGCCATCTCCCTTCAGTCAACTTGTAACTGGTCTACCTTCCCCTTTCCATTTTAACTATAGGAAACACAACCTGTGTTTAGAACTGTCTCATGATTTAAACAGTGGCTGGCATGCAGGAAGGGCTGAGTATGGGCTGAGGGTAGAGTGCTTCCCTGTTGCCAGCTTCCTGTGTCCCACCTTCAGGCTCGGCAAGGGACAGAGACATCCACATAGCACTCCCTGCTGAGACTTTGTTATAGAAAACACAACATTTCACATCTGTAGAATGAATGATTTTGGCAACATCTAGTCTCAAAGTAAAACAGTGACCACTGTCACAACTTACCCCTGCTTATCACATTAAAATCCCTAGAATGCCACATGTACTCAGAGAACCTGGAACAGGCCACTCTCCAGATTGCACCAATGTAACTCCAGTCTGATTTGAAAATTCATACATGTATACAATACACAAGGCAGCCTGACCATATCCACTCCCCACTACCTCTGGACACTCTAGCAAACCTCCCTTCATGACTAACTGAAGGACTGAAGAGATGGCTCAGGGGTTTAGAGCACTGGCTGCTCTTCCTGAGGACCTGGGTTGGGTTTCCAGCGTCCACATGGCAGCTTATAACTCTAACACCAGTTCTGGGGGACCTGACACCCTCCAAAGGCACCAGACGTGCACATGGTGCACAGACATACACGCAAGTAAAATACCCACACGCATTTAAAAAGAAAGAAAAGTAACTCACTGAGTCCAATTAGTGCTGTTCAAATGGGCACTGTATATATAGTCTCGGAGCCATTCACAAGCACACAGACAACCTCTCAGGGGCCACACCAATGGAAAAAAAGACTCCCTTCTTCCAGCAGCCACCAACTGCCAATGGTTCCTCGGCGAGGGGCAAGGCCTCCTGAGCCCGTCCTCCTGGCCATGCTGGAATGTGGACTGACTTGCCTTTGTGCAGGTCACCACAGGCTGAGTTAATGCTTGCACAGTCACGCCAGGGCCACAATGTTCACAGCATTCCTCCCGGCTCCCCTGGCTCTTACAGTCTTTCTGCCCAATCTTCCATGATGGCCCTGGGACTAAGGGGACATGGGTCTATTACGCATGCCCTATTTAGGGTTAAGCATTAAGTTTCAGATTTAACTTAATGCAACAGCTTATGGTTTGGTAAAGTGCTCATTTAGACTTCAAGCTGAAGTAAAACAACCGCCTTTCATTAAAACCAGTTACGTTTTATTCACTGGTTAACCTTACATACTTTTTCAGAAGTATTCCTCAGGAACACTCTGGCTACTGCTGCAAGATTTAGTCATCTCACTTACACTCCTGCCTATATATGGCAGTCTAGATGCCATTTTTGAAGAATTAGCATCTTAATCTTTCACACAAATACTCCTTCCATGAGTCACAAAACTGTTGGAGCAATAGTGACCAGAAGGATTTAGAAATCAGTGGAAAAGACAAAAATAAAACCTTAGCACTCACCAAGAGAAGAAATAAAACAGGCATTTCATTTGGTCCTTGGATGTAAATAATTTAATCTCTTTTCACAAAGTTTCCAAAAACATCTACAAATGACACTGAAGAAAAAGTTTGCCATGGACACTTCTATCTTTCAGTCCTACTGTTTAATGACTCATTTCCTCAGGAGCTGGGTACAGCTACACTTCCCCTGTATCTCCAACAGTGCGCTCCTGCTCTCTCCAGTCAGTGGCTAGAGCGTTGGGTAACAGCAGTCTGTACCTGTTTCTTCCATGGGTTCAGATTTTACATCCAACAGTAACTGTCAGAATTCAAATAACTCCTAAATGTACAGAAAGAATTGTTAATGTGTGCTCTCGGATCAGATCAAGAGAACCTGGGTTTCTATCTGCTTCCTCTGATTTAGGGGCTGACTGCTAATGCAAGGCTTGGAAACCTTGCCCCACCTGCAATAGTCAAGATCTTTAACATGCCACCCGCCCCGCCCCAGCAGTGTCTCTAGCACCAGCCTGTAACCCTAACACTTGGGATATGGAGAGAAGGGTCCAAAGTTCAAGGATAGTCAGGGTTACAAATCCTATCAAGGCTGGAGAGGTGGTCAATGGTTAAGAGCACTGGCTGAGTTCACTTCCCAGCACCCACTCCAGTTCCAGGGGATCCAATGCCCTCTTTGGACTTCTGCAGGTTCCTGCATGCATGTGACACAAATACACTTAGACATACATTAAATAAACAAAAAATTTAAAATCCTGTTTAAAAATTGAAAGCCATAGAAAACAGTTAATTCAGACCCATCACCCCACACTTAGGAAGTTGGGTCAAGAAGATCATAAATTTGAGGCCTAGGCTGCAGTTAGATCCACCTCAAAAAACAAGAAAGTTAATTATAAATTCAATCTGCAACACAAGTACTCTGGGTTAAGTATGAACGGAAAAAGGAACACTTGAGAAGCGGGTGATGGTCAAAAGTCATCTGTGCAGATACGTGAGAAGCTTGGAGCAAAGAGAAGTCGGCTGTAGAGCTGCCCCATAGGTGGTCATGCGCAGCGAGTCAGGGCCTGATGTGAGGCCTGTGCTGGCTGGCCTCAGGATTAACAAGGCTTCAGAAGAGGCCTGGTACTGGGTAAGGTCCAAGGCCATCTCCAAACCAACTGGCCATTTTACCTTTGGGTGACCAATCATTTCTATTTCAGCAGGAAATTTTAAATGTTTGTATTTCCTTCATGTTGCTTGTTGGCACTTACAGACTGCTAAGCTCAATCCACATCTACATGTTATGTAAGAATGGTGGCTAGTTCTATGTTACTGACCAAGATGCACAGTCAGGTTTACAGTCTGGTGTGTTTGCCTGGCTCACCTGAGACCCTGGGTCTGATCCACAACACCAAGAAATGAACAGGGTGATAAATAAAGGCACAAGCAAACCACATTTCTTCTTCCTAGGACACAGGGTCCCATGTAGCCCAGGACAGCATCTGAACTATGTAGCTGAGTTAGTCATGAACCCTCCCCGGACCTTCCAGAGGATAGGGTTGGTTACACCAAATGAACCCCACTTCTAGGGCTGTAGATCACCGTATGTTTATGCTTACTTAATTCCCTGGGGCCACGCTTCTTCCTCCCCTCCTGCTCCGTCCCTTCTCCTCTGCAAATACTCTACCCCCAAAGCCATTTTCCCATCTCAGCCTGTCATTTCTCAGATTACCTGAACTGCCTTGTGGGGAGGAAAACAGCCATTTGGTGACAGAGGTCAGGAATAACTGGCAAGACAAACTGGTTCTCGGCTGCACTGACTGTGGGCTTCATTATCACATTATTCCTGCCTGAGGTCTTGGTTCATACAGTACTGTTTTCATTAATACAGAATTCTTTACAAATCTCATCTTAAAATAATCAAGGGGAAAAACAGAAATCTGTGTATGGAACACTGTACTGCCCACATCAGACAGACTTCGTAAGTCTGAAAGCTAGAAATAAACTCACCACTGGGATAAAAAAGCCTGAGGCCTATATTTGATCATAGAAAGCTTCAAATATAAATACAAATAAATAACGATGGTGTGGACAGATGCTTTAAATTACTTTAAATGAAGTAATACTAGCTACCAGTAATTACAAATAGTTTAATTGCAAAATATTGGATCACATTTACTTTACGTTTAGATTAATCTTTTTTTCTATCTTTTGTTTTTGAGATAACATAATTACATCATTACCCCCTCCCTCCAAACTCCCACATACCCCAGGCACAGAGCTGCTTCCTAGAGACAGGCACCTCTAGACTGAAATCTTATCAACAGGCCATTCCACCTATCATTTTATGTGGGCACAAGGTCTGTTGATGACAGCTTTCCTGGGGCTGGGGGTGCAGCTCAGGCATGAGGTGCTTAGCATGAGCACCTGGGTTCCATCTCCAGGTCCCCAAGACTACAGCTCCTCTAATCTCCATTCTGAAGCATTCCATTTCATTCTTAAATGTCTACTGACATGGAAGATGACCAAAATGTTCTTATTTAGAGTGAAGGGCTAAGAATGGTGGCTCACATCTGCCATCCCAGCACCGCAGAGGCGGGAGCAGAGCAGAGGGTGAAGGCATTCAGAGCCAGCCTAAGCTACGTAGTGAGTGCAAGGGCCAGCTAGAGATACACAAGACCTGACCTCAAATAACATGCGTGTGCGTGCATGTGTGTGCGAGTGTCTGTCTGTAACAGAGACAATGTTCAGTGGTAGAGCCTTTGCCTCACCTATGTTGAGACCCTGAGTTCAATTCTCTATTGGGAGAGAAAAAAACAATCCTGGAGTGAAAGCCACCCTACACTCATTGCCAATGTCCTCAGCACTCAGCAGATGAAGTAGCCCAGTCTCTGGTTGGGATTTGTTTCACTCAGGAGATACACAGTAGCCCACAATCCCTGAGCTTTATATGCATGGATTCAACTAACAAGGATGAAAAGTTAACACTGTTTATTAAAATGTATAGACATTTTTCTTGTTACTTCACAAATAATCAGCCTAACAATTGTTAACGTGGTTAAATCAGACACTTAGGTTAGACGGCATTCAAAGCACACAGGAAGACATGCCCAGGTCTTACTCGCAAACGCTACATTTTGTAAGGGACCCCGGACGTCTTAAGACTTGGTACCCCCTGTGTGTGCAGCCTAGCCTGGGAACTTGCAGCAATCCTCCCTGCCTCTGACCTTGCAGTACTGGATTCCTGGCACGGGTCATCACACAGCTTCATTTTGAAGTATCTGGTGATTCTGTAAGGCCCTTTGTACTGTGTAACGTCAGCGTCCTCCCTAGAGCCAGTGTATCACTAGAAACAAACCTACAAGCACACCACACAAGCTTCCAGTCCCCAGTGCCATTCTGTCTCTATTTCCTCTGCCACTTATCACATGGTTTAGTGATGGGAATGTGTGTGTGTGTGGGGGGGGGGGGGGGGGGGAGTTGTTGTTAAAAGCTCACTAGCAAAATTCTGAATCTGGCTTCTACCACTTTATTTTTTTTTTATTTTTTATTTTTTTTTTTGGTTTTTCAAGACAGGGTTTCTCTGTGTAGTTTTTGGTGCCTGTCCTGGATCTCGCTTTGTAGACCAGGATGGCCTCGAACTCACAGAGATCCATCCACCTGGCTCTGCCTCTTGAGTGCTGAGATTAAAGGCGTGCACCACCCACCACCACCCGGCTGGCTTCTACCACTTTAAAAACTGGCTAGTACAATAACAGAAGCTTTAAAGGTAACTGAGTCCAAATTCTCTCATTTTAATATTTAGACCATAAACAAAACATTAGAAACGGACGGCTCAGAGGTGAAGCCTTCCAAGTCTGACATGAGTTCAATTCCCGGGACCCACACAGCAGAAGAGAATCAAATCCCAGATGGTGGTCCTCATGATGTGCTCAACTCCCTTACTCCCACACACAATAAACAAATATAAATGAAACCTTAAAATTTTTTAAAGAAAAATCGCTGGGCCTAGTGACACATGCCTTTAATCCCAGCACTCGGGAGGCAGAGGCAGGTGGATCTCTGAGTTTGAGACAGCCTGGTCTACAGAGTGAGTTCCAGGACAGCCAGGGCTAACAGAGAAACCCTGTCTCAAAAACAAACAAACAAACAAACAAAAAAAAAAAAAGAAGAGAAAAATCTAATATGATAAAACAGTGTTCTAAAAGGAATCCCAATCAACCCCGTTAGATTAGGATGCCCCTTGTTCTAAATGAAGGACATCTCTGATGTTGACTCCTAAAGTACACACATTTAGAGTGTGAAATACTTAAGCTCTACAACTTTTATTTGAAATCTGGTGATGATTAAAAAAAAAAAAAAAAAAGTTGCCAAAGTAAAATTACCAGTGCAACATACCTGCATCATTTTCACCGTTCCAGTTTTAGAATTTAAATCAAGTCCCATACATAAAACACATTCTGAGAACACCCAAGCACACTCCTGACAGATCCTCAGTGAACACTGACTGGGGAACTTGGTCCTTCATCGAGTTACTCTGTTCTGTACCGAGAATGTCTCAACCTAAATTCAGCAATCACCTCTTCAAAGCCTGTTTTCAATTCACCCAAAACAAGAGTGAGTTGGTGGAGAAGAGAAGCTGCCTCGCACCTTGACAGAGGAGGTCTCACTCTGCAACTCCCCCAGGCAAGTCTGCCACCAAGGTTCCTAGCCACGGTCACAAGTCTCTGGTCTGGCCACTGCCGTTTCCTAGTATCACAGTCTTCTGAACAGGGAAGGTGAAGGCAGCCAGCAGCCCATCAAGAATTGCCACAGGTGTCTGCCATCACCAGTGTGTGCCACCAGCCACCCAGCGAGACTGCAAAGGGGTAGCACAGAAACACATCCTGTATACCAAGGTGCTCATGAGGCCACTGTGGCCTTGGGCCACCTAACGAAAGAGAAAGGGTCTGAGGGCATCTGATGAGGGAGGCAAAGAAGCTTCCTTTGCTACTCCCTGCCCTTTAAGTCAAAAGCCAGAGGGTTGAGAGGTTAAGAGCCCTGGCTGCTCTTGCAGAGGACCCAGGTTGGGTTTCCAGCACCCACTCATGGCTCATAACCGCCTGTAACTTGGGTTCCAAGGCCATCTGGTGTCCTCTCCTGCCCTCCATGGGCACCAGGTATGTACATGGTGCACCATATATACATGCAGGCAAAACTTAATTCAACTAAGAACATATTTAACAACAAAATTTAAAAATCTCATACACATTTTTAAAAAAAAGGAAATTTAAAACAAATAAGGACTTTAAATGTATGGCACAATTTCCTTTAAAGTCTTTGCCTTCATCAAGCAGTTTGCGACTCCTCCCTATTATGCAGAGAAAAACCACAGTCACATCAACTACCCGACGATTATATCTGCAAGCTCAGCTTCTGTAAAGTGGGTAGACTTGATTTTTGTTTTTGCTTTGTTTTTTTGAGACAGTGTTTCACTATGTAGCTCTGACTATCCTGGAATTCACTATGTGGACCAGGCTGGCTTCAGAGAGCTCTGTCTGCCTCTGCCTCCCAAGCACTGAGATCAGAGGCATGTTTAAAGAAGCAGGCTAGATCTAAGAGTAAGAGGGGTGGCTCTGGGGCTCGTGACACACACGGCCTTACAGGTCCTGTCAAGGGAATATACATACTTGCTTTAAAACCAGTCTAAAGAGGGAAGGTGGTGCACCAGGACCAAGCGAAAGCAGGGGGATTGCCAAGTTTGAGGCTAGTTTGGGCAGACCCCATTTCAGAAAACAAATAAAAAGGGGTTTATGGATACCACAGCATGGAGTCCAGCATCTGAGGCAGTCATGCTATACAGCTGTGCTTTCCATCCCATTTTACAAAAGGATGAGCAGAGAGCCAACACAGACCCCAGACGGGAATCAAACACAAATATGCATGGTGGTGCAACCAGAAATCCCAGACTTGGGAGGCAGAGGCAGGAGGATCAGCCATCACTGCTAAGACCATCTCAGAAATGGTGGTTGTTGTTTTGGAGGGTGAGGGGGTGGGGAGATGGTTTCATGGGTAAAGGTGCTTGTTGCTGTATCTGATGACCGGTTTGGCCCTTGGGTCTCACATGGTGGCAGGAGAAGATTCCCTAAAGTTATTCTGCTGTCATTGTGTTCCCACGACCCCCCCCCCCACAATAAACAAACAAACACGATGTTAAAACCCTAAAGAAAAACCCAAACAACTTAGCACCCAAAGGAAGCCTCACAGCACACGCTACTCTGAAACACACAGGCTCCAATGGGTAGAAAAGTATCTAGTTCCCTAAAAGAAAGCAAGCATCCAAACAGCATGGCTGTGGTTCTGAGACCGGGTGGTGCTCACCTGAGGTGGAGTTCATCAGGGTCTGGGGCACGGCTGGGCTGGCAGGCGCAGGGACGTTCAGTTGCGAGAGCATGGCCTTCCGGGGGTCCTGCCATGTTGTCGTCTGATCGATGTGACTGAGACAAAGAACAGCGAGTCAGAACACTATCCCCTAAGAATGGCTCTCCTCACCACACTGCCCCACCCCAGCGGACAGTCCTCCCCTGGAGCACTCAGCGACACTTTCACCTCTGAAATGTCTAAGTATGCGATCTGAAAAGGTTACACCTGGTGACAAGAAACCACCGTTTCCTAGTGCAGTGTGTCACTTCTAATTCAAAGAGAAAATGGTGTCTAAATCACATAGGTGGGAATCGTGGCTAAAACTCAGGATCAGCCAAAAACGACAATTTAACAACAGGCTTTTAGGACTCAAAATCTTTTTCAAAAGTAAAACACAAAAAGCAAAGCATCCTATTAAGACATACACTCCAAAGTTAAGCTGAGGGAGAAAAGGAACTGGGCACCAACAGCTCCCCCACCTCCCGTGAAATGTGTTCCTGGATACCAACCACAGCTTCCCACCATAAGACAGTGTACCCTTACACGGCAGCTAGAAGAAACCCTCCTGCTCCCTTCCTCTCTCAATGGCTTTGGCATGCATTTTTTCACAACAGTGAAAGCAGTAATAAATACACAAAAACTCACAACAGCTAGAAAGGACAGTAACTGTTTCTCTCTGGGAGCTGGGGAAGAGCTCAGGCTCAGGAAAGGCATGGTGCCTGTCACTATCCTGTGTTAATGCTGGTATAAGCACACAAGTTCTAGGGCAGCAGCCCTCAGGTCAAGGCCACGAAGCCTAAACTTGGTTCAAATTTTGCTCCCTAAACCTCACAGAGAGGATGATTGAGTCCTCATCAGACTCGGGGCTTATTTCACCTTCCAAATCCTGTATACCAACTTTATCCTCGGGCAAGTCACTGGATCTTTACCAAATTATCAGTACACTTTTCCCCTTAAAAAAAAAAAAAAAAAAAAAAGTTATTTCTTGGTATGTGCTGTAAGCACTCTACCTTGGAGCTGTTCCTGTAACCTTCCCACTAACCCATAAATGAGTTTTTTTTCCCCAAATCTTAGGAAAAGCTGATAAGGCACACCCTCCTCACTGTTGAACTCAGGTGACACCAACAATCTTGTTTTCCAGCAACTTAAGACAGTGACGAGCACAGTCATTCTTCCTCCGGGCAGAACCTCTGCCTGCTCAAGTCTCAGGCTTGCACTTCAGGACCCGTATCTTATAGGAGCATGTTTAGCTGTGCTTCATTTGTTAGTTTATTCCATTTAAACTGTGCTTCTTGAGGGCACCGTTCCCCAACTGCTCTACAAAGCCCCGAGTTTCTATTAATCTTAAAGATCGAGATGCCTCCTTAGAGAAGCCTCCTTTACAGAAAAGCCAAGCCTGTATGTGTTACAATCCCAGCTATGGGGACAGGAAGATGCCACACTAGCAGCAAGGTCTGACCTCTGTACTTGGGGGAGGGGGCAGGTGGACCCCTGAAGCTCACTGGCTACCAGTCCAGCCAATAGAAGACCAGGCTCAGTGAGAGACCCTGACTCAAGATGAGAAGCAAGAGAGGAAGACACTCAACATCACTCTGGCCTCCATACATGTAAAAGCACACACAGCCGGGCGGTGGTGGCGCACACCTTTAATCCCAGAACTCGGGAGGCAGAGCCAGGGGGATCTCTGTGAGTTCAAGGCCAGCCTGGTTTACAGAGCGAGATCCAGGACATGCACCAAAACTACACAGAGAAACCCTGTCTCAAAAAACAACCCCCCCCCCCCCCCCCCCCCCCCCCCCCCCCCCCCCCCCCCCCCCCCCCCGCAAAACAAAGAGTGCATATGTGAACACATTAACTCACAAACACACAAAACCAAATAGCCCTGCCAAAGACAATCTGGATTCTGTAGTGTACGTAAGTTTTAGCAACCTACTTCATCTTGAGAAAGGGGGAGTGGGAACTGGTTTATTTACTTCCCAGGGTTTTGAGAATTAAATCCATACTTAAACAACCAGAACCGTGGCTCCTACAAAAGGCCCTAGAGTCCAGCATGGTGCTGCCTGCCTTTAATCCTGGGGGAAGCTGGGGGGGGGGGGGGCTCATCTTCATGAGTTCAAGCCTATCCCAGTCTACTTAGTAAGTACCAGGTCAGCCAGAACTACATAAGACTCTGCCTCAAAAAACAACCAATTCCCACTCCAACCCAACCCCCACCCAGAAAATTAATGAAAAAACAAACAAACAAAAAACCCCTCCAACAGACCAACCCACAGCGTGCGATTCTTCCCCTCCTCCTCTAGCCACAGTAGTGAAAGTAGCTTCCAGTTTAAACACTGTGCATTTGTTTCCACTCAGAAAGTTTAGATGACACTGTTACATTCTTCTACTGCATGCACTAGGATGCAGAATCTCAGAGTGGACAGCTGCCTGTTTGGTAGCTGTGCAGGATAAAATGGAAGACTAATCAGCTGAAAATGTAGGTTTTACTAGCTTAAGAAGACAAACATTTTCAAAAGCAGATTCTAGAAAGGGGTGTAGACATGCAGTATCATTAGGTTTCATTTATAACAGCATCAATTACTGGTGCCACTTCTAGACTGCAACCAAGATTACATCTCTTTGGACCAGCAGGATGGCTCAGCAGGTAATGGTGTGCTCGATCTCTGTGGAACCCACTCACCAACCAGGTGGGAAAGAGAGAACAGCTTTCATAAATTCGTCTTCTGGCCTCCACATGCACACCATGGCATGGGCAACACACACACACACACACACACACACACACACACACACACACACACACACACGATTTCTTTTTCAATAGAAAAGTGAGAAAATTTGCACTTAAATATAAGGTCAGTGAAGGGCCTAGTGAGAAATCAAGTGACCAACCTGACTCTCATATTAAGGAAAGCTGATTTTGCTGGGCACGATTTTAATCTCAGCACTCAGGAAGCGGAGGCAGGTCAATCCCTGAGTTCAAAGCCAGCCTAGTCTATACAGATTGAGATCCAGGACAGCCAGGGCAACACAGAGAAACCCTGTCTCCAAAAAAAAAAAAAAAGTTGCTTTAGGGGCTGGTGTATTAATACATACCATTAATCCCAGAACTCAGAAGGAAGTGAGTTCTAGGCCAGCCAGGGATACACAGGAAGACTCTGACTTTAGGAAAACAGCAAGGGTGTTTTAAACTGGGTGTGAAGACTGTTTGAATTTTGAGTTTTGGCTGTTGCCATTGGCAGCTCAGAAGACTCTGGTGGCGGAGCTAAAGAGGCAGCTGGGCCAGATTTCCTGCCCTTATCAAATCCATGCTTGTTGTGACAGTGTTATTTATAGTCACATGCTAGAGGCCATTCTCCAACCAGGGAAACCTATGTGCTTAACTGACTCTAGGACAATGACACACTGTTCAATCTAACCTTCTACTGCTCTGGTTCTGAAACCTCAGGCGTTCCTTTTCATAAATCCATCACCTACCTTTTACAAGTCTCAAAGGCTCAGAGATAAACATATGGCCTAATTCTTTGATAAGGACAAGACAATTTATACACTTTTCTTTTACGGTAAGTTTTTCAAGATTGTCAGAAGTCAAAATCTGAGACTGGAGTTCAAAGTGCTGGGCTGTCAGTAAAGCCCAAAGTGTGTATGTGACAGGTGATCTTCGGCTGCCAACGGCACAGCACTGTGTAACCTGACCTGAACGCAAGTTTCCTGCTCGTGAACAGGAAACAAGTTAACTAAGAGACCACAACATACACGTTCCCTCGGGAGCTGCTAAGAGGGAACTGTCCTGAGGAACAGCAAGGCTCAGGCCTAAGGTCATCTTCAGCCAAACGGTTTCCCTCCAAAGTTACATTCAACAGCCTTGTTGGTCACAATGTGAAGCCATGGACACCACGTCTCCCAAGTCCACAGCTTGTATTTTTCTCTTATGATACAGAAAATGACAGAAGTCAGCATGCATGGGTGGAGAACGAAAGCCCAGTTTGAGATTTCTGAGTCCCCAGGTCCTGCAGCCCCTTCCCTAACTGTCACTGTCAGGAAAACAATCAAAACCCACAGCAAACAGCAGCTCCAGGGAATCCAAGCTCTTAGACAGCTCTCCTCTGCAACACTCTCCCCGGAGTCTCCCTGAATGTGGAGAACTGCTAGGTGTGGAGAGGATGGCCTGGCTGGAAGAGCAGGTCGGCCAGGTTGGCCGACCTCCGGGAGACTCCAGGCCTAGGGTATGGGGTGGGGGTGTCAGAGTCGGGGGAGTCGGGTGTTGCATCTCCTGAAACCCCAGCACTCAGGAGGGTGAGGCAGGAGGATTGTGATGAATTCAGTCACCCTGGGTTCCAAAATGAGATCCTTTTTCAAAAACTGAAGGAAGGGAGGGAGGGAAGGAATTTTAAATAAGTCTCCTAAATCATCTTATAGACACCGTGATTTACCTAAAAATGCCAGATTACGTCCTCACTGCTTCAGTTTTATTGTAGTTGATTAAACTGATAATCCTGAGCAAATGGTATTTAAATGCACAATAGCGGATCAGGAAACAGTAACTTTGTTGTACAGATGAAAGGCAGGATTAATCTGATTTAAGGCCATCAGTTGGGGAGGTGAGACTGTGACGGAGGGGCAGGGAGCAAATATGTTCAGTTCAGACTGAGACCTCATCCTCATTCGCTGTGATCTGAATGAGCCTAAGGCCCTAGACTCAGGACCAGGAAGACAGGCTTGGGCAGTCCATCCACTCTCACCAGCTCTCTGTGGCCACACCACACCTGCTCAGTGCACTGGCAAATAAACGGCCTTTGGGTGTCCCAGCTCCCATCTCACTCAAGATCCCACCCGGATTTACAGGTGCATTGGCATTTCATCTGCTAACAACACAGCATGGCTGCAGCCACCGAAACCGCTAAGACAGGACCAGTCCGTTAGTCTACAAACATCCCCCAGAAGGCAGACTAAACACTACACAAGCAGGAAAATGGCAACTCACATGAACTATGGCTGACAACACCAGCCCCACTAAACATAATAAAAGAATCTTAAAACAGTATTTTCTTTAAAAATTTTAAATTATGTGTGTGAGCTGACTTTTGGAGTCTGTGTTCTTCTTGCACCATGTGGGTTCCAGGAATCTCATCAGGCTGCCAGAGTCCTCTAACTACTACCGAGCCTCCACACATCTTCTTTACAAAAGAATCAGGTCCCTGAACTAGGCTACAGACATTTGTGAGGCACAGTGAGGGTGCTGGGAACCAAACACAGGTCCTCTGTAAGAACAGCTCTGAACTGCCAAGCCTATCTTGCCAGCCTCCACATATGATATTTTCTTTCAATAACCATTGGATAACATTATAAAATGTCAATCTTCTAAAAAGATTATCATCAACCTCAGTAAGGCGAACCTGGAGAGTGACCCCAAAACTTTAACGAATTAACCTTTTCATCCATGCTACATTTTAGGGGAGATATGATGCAGGCCTGGCTGGCATGGTGGTTCACACCTATGATCCAGGCACCTGGGAGATTAAGACAGATTGTCATAAGCTTGAGACCAGCTTGGCCCCTATAGTGAATTCTATGGCGGCCTGGCTACAGTATAAGACCTGTCTCAGAAAACAAAAGATCTACTGCATACCAAATGAAGAGACATGACTCCTGTACAAACAGACACTAAGCAAAGTCATACTTGGTCTTAACTAAGTAGTGTGTGAACTGTTTTATTTTTCTATTTTATTATTATCTATAACTTTGCTATTTTGAGAACTTTAAACTTTGGTTAAGGCCTTCTGTGTTTCCACAAGCCGAGAGGAGAGGTAATGGATGACTTGACTGGCAGGTCCAGCAGCTTCTCTCTCCTGGTCCCTCATTCAGCAGCTGTGACAAAAACAGACACATCAAACAGGAACAGCAGCTCACCTACAGGACGGCTTCCTGGCTGAACAGTGTCTGTATCTGCGTGTGCATTCACACCTGTGTGCACGTATGTGTGTGTGTGAGTGGAGGCCAGAGACTGACACCCTCCACTTTAGTTTTTGAGACAGAGTCTCACCAGTCTGCAGTTTGCTCATGTGGCTAGGTTCGCTGCCTAGGCAGAAGCCACAGAGATCTTCCTGTCTCTGCCTCCCCAGGGCTGGCTGGGGTTACAGACTCGGTTTTATTGCCTACATGCCAGGTGCTTCACTGACTGAGTTAGGGTCCCTGTCTGCTGTCAACAGTGCTCTGCTGAGCTCACACTGAGTAACAAGCCTGGAATTGTGTCCATCACATTGTTTCTTAGAAGATGAAGGCTGGACTCTTATCCAAGCTAAGCAAGCTGTGTAACTTAGAATATTAGTGAACTTTCAACATTAAATTTTAAATGTCTCCTTTTTGTCTTGATATAAACTTTACACATTCATGAGAGAGAGAGAGAGAGAAAAAAAAACCACTTTGTAGTTGGCCAGAATCAGAACATTTGCTCAGGCAGAATACCAGAATTCTACTTAAAAGTGGAACTGAAACAAACCCTGTGAGTAACCTTGACCGCTCTTCTCTGAGCCTTCCAGGTAATGACTACGGATCCCACTACATTCTGAAGTCTAGAGTAACACTTCTTTCCAGAGGACAAACATGAACCAAGTTCAATCTCTGGAAGCAGGCTATTAATTTTCTTTTTTCTTCCTTCTATTCATTTATATTTATATATGTATGTATGTATGTTGAGACAGGGTTTCTCTGTGTAGACCTGGCTGTCGGGCCTCAAACTCAGAGATCCATCTTTCTGAGTTTCTCTGAGTAATTTAATCTTTTTCTTTTTTAATCTTAGATCAAGTGGCTGGAGAGATGGCTCAGTGGTTAAAAGCCCTTGGTGGCCTTGCAGAGGACTGGAACTGAGCCCCATCAAGAGGCTCACAATCATCTACAACTCCAGCCCCAGGGGATCTGACACCCTCTGCTGGCCTCTAAGCAGCACACATGTAGCATATACTCAGAGACATACAAATAAATTTCAAAAATGTAAAAATAAATAAAGTGAAGTCATTGGTTGGGTAGGGAAAACAGAGCAGAACAGACATGTAACACTTAACTTCTTATCTTTTGTTTCCTTTTCCACGGTTTCAGTTGCCTGAAATCAACCAGTGTGAGCATGTCCTAGTGTGAGTATGAGCCAGTGATCTTCTTTCAACCAGGCCAACGTAGTAATTTCCAACCCCTCAATGGATATGCCCGATTATTCACTGAACCATATAATTCCATGACTTCTGCACTTAACTTTACATGGTGGTTTAGTTTCTGCTGTTTGAAGAGGGACTGAGACAACATGAATTTCTTTTCTCTTTCCTTACTATCTCATAAAGTTTTAGTCTAAGAAAGCTGTATTTTTTTTTTCTTTCCTTATCCAGGTAAACCTCAGAGTCCCTAATAGGTAACAAAACCAGAGGAATTAAGGAATTACTGATAGAAGACCAGATCACACAGTATGGTAGAGTCAGAATCTGACCATCTAACCATCCCACCTTAACTCCATGCCTGCAAAGGACTACAACACACAGGCCCTGACTTGGAGTGACCCAGCTTCCCTGAGCTAACGCCCAGACGGCAGCCAGAGCGGAGTGTGTATGGGCACTGCTGTCTTACCCTGCCCACCGCTGTAGGATTAGTGCGGTCAGCCAGGCCCTGAGAAACAACTCACACAAAGACACTTCACCAGGTGTCCGTCAACTGTCAGTCCCGTGAGAGACGTTTCCATCTGAACTTGGCAGCACAGTAGGACATCCCTCACAGATGCAAGAGGAAGCCTCCCCAGTTGAAGACTTCTCAATGCTTTCTCAATGCTTGACACTGACTAGTAAATCTTGTTTCCCATCTGCTTTCTGAAATTATGGAGGGAAGTACCCAGCAATTACACCACGGTCTCTTCCCTTTACTCCTGGCCTGGTTGAAAGTTGTGTTCAATGACATCATCTAGCCTCAGGTAAGTGGATCATGATGGATGTTTTGCTGGCTGGGTGTTCTGAATCTTGCAGCCTAATCATCCCCTCATTCTGTGGATGACAAAAATAAGACTAGTGAGCGGAGATACAAAGTGAGGTCCCCAATCTCTTGCCCATCAGCTTTGTGTGATGACATGTTAAAATGGAGAAGCTGCAAGAGCAAGGCATCTGGACTGTGGATCACACCCAAAGAGGCTGTCATTCCATTTAATCCAGCCTATCCGAATATAAAGTAAAAAAGAAAAGTGTCACGTGTGTTTAGATGATATCGGTACTTCTGAGGAGTCCGAATCTTTCTGAGCTCTTCATATACTGCACAGAGGAAGGTAAGAGCTCAAAAACATTCACAATGGGGCTGGTGGTACAGCTCAGGAACGGAGACCTCACACCCTGGGTTTCATCCCCAGCACAGGAAAAGGGAACAGTCCTCACACCCATTACAATGCCTGTCATGAAGAACAGAGAATTCCATGTCTTCGAGGATCCAAATCAATTGCCAGCTTTGTGCATCGCTGGAATGCAAAACACTGCTAAGCAGACAGTTTCAAAGCTCCTCAAAACCAAACCAAACATAAAAGCACATGATTCAGCAATCCCACTATTACATCACCTGAAAGAACTCACAGCAGGACTCAGGCTCTCCCAAATCCACGCTAAAGCGGCACTATTCACAGCAGCCCACAGGGAGACAACCTAAATGTCCACTAGCAAATGAACAACAAAATGTGGCATACACAAACAACGGGAGGCAGCCAGAAACAAGGAGTGGGGCGAGTGAGAAGGCTCTTAGGACAAAGTACTGCTGTCAAGTTCATGGACCCATTGGTGGAAGGAGAGAGCTGACTCCTATAAAATCGCCCTCTTAACTCCACACAGGGGCACACAAGCCCAAAAGTGTGTGTAAAGCACATCAGCTTTATCTAGACCAGTCTTTTTTCCTTTCCTTTCGAGATAAGGTCTCACATTTAAGCCAGGCTAGCTAGCCTTGAACTTGAAGCAATCCTGCCTCAGTACAAGAGCACACTTGGACACTTGCGCGCACACACACACAACTAACTAACTAAATAAATAAAGTTTCAAAACTAAGTAAAAACTACAACATAACACATACATGGAGGTGAACAATGTATAGAACACCAGGATGAGACTAAGAAAGGTCACATTTGTGCGGTGGCACACGCCTTTAACCCAGTACTTGGGAGGCAGAGGCAGGCGGATCGCTGAGTTCAAGGCCAGCCTGGTCTATACAGAGCAAGCTCCAGGACAGTCAGGGCTGCACACAGAAACCCTGTGTTGGAAAACAAAAAAAACAAAAACAAAAAACAATTCCCATTCAGATCTGCTCTATTCATGAGCTCTAGTGGGAGACAAATGGTGACCTTTTACTGGAGAGCTGTTGGGTAATGTCCAAAGTCTGTAATTCAAATAGCCTGAAAATACACAGCCAAGTGTTATCCATGAGCCACGAGATAAGGAATTATTTATTTGTTCTTTTCACCTCCCTGTGTTTTCCAGTCCCCACCCCCACATTAAAACTCAGTTACTTGAACAATAAGTACAACAGGCAGACAAATAAGTAAAGATACTTCAGACTCTGGTGTGATGTCCAGAGAACATGAGATAGTACTGTATTAAAGAAACCTTCTCAGGAGGGCTGTGATGTAAAATCCCAGGACGTGTGAGGCTGAGGCACAAGGGATTGCTTCAAGTTAAGGGCTAGCCTGGTTTAGCTGTGAGTTAAAGGCTAGCCTGGTTTAACTGGGAGACTCCCATCTCAAAAAAGAAAAGGGTTGGCTTGCATAAAGCTTGCTGACAAGGAGAGAACCAATTCTCAACTGTCTTCCGACTTCCTTGAACATGCATGTACACATACACGTACACACACGTGTACACACACACACACACACACACACACACACACACACACACACACACACACACACACAGAGTTTTAAAGCAAAACCAACCAACCAAACAAACCCCAGGCCTAGCGTGGTAGCACACCCTTAGTAATCCCAACACTTGGGAGGTAGAGGATCAATCAGGGTTCTCGCAGCCATCCCTGGCCAAGATGTATGTCCCCTACACCCCCAGAAGCCAGTGGGATAAATTAGTCCCTATTTCAAAAACAAAAGCAAATCAAAGAAACCCACAGCACATAGCTCAATAATGACTCCAATGTTATATGACTACCCCCAAACTTAAATACTGCTGTGGGATGGTCTTTATGTCAAGTGTGTTGCTGACTGGTCAATAAATAAATCACTGATTGGCCAGTGGCTAGGCAGGAAGTATAGGTGGGACTAACAGAGAGGAGAAAAGAAAGAACAGGAAGGCAGAAGGAGTCACTGCCAGCCGCCGCCAGGACAAACAGCATGTGAAGATGCCGGTAAGCCACGAGCCACATGGCAAGGTGTAGATTAATGGAAATGGATTAATTTAAGCTGTAAGAACAGTTAACAAGAAGCCTGCCACGGCCATACAGTTTGTAACCAATATAAGTCTCTGTGTTTACTTGGTTGGGTCTGGGCAGCTGTGGGACTGGCGGATGACAGATTTGTCCTGACTGTGGGCCAGGCAGGAAAACTCTAGCTACAAAATACTAGGTATTATTAACACTCATAGGATCTTTAATCTGTCACTGAGTGTTTTGTTTTCCTTGCTTTTGGATTTCTGACACAGGATCTGACTTTGCAGATTTTCGTCTCCTGCACAGAGGGCTGTAACAGAAACACTCACCTTAGCTTTGAAATCAGTGCTCCTGCCTCTTCAAAAGCCTCATGGTGGATGCTTATAGGCAAATCAAGACAGTCTTACAGGCAGAGCAAAGTTTAACCTCTTCAAGTCAACCCAGAGCCCCAACTTTCACAAGGTCAGCACAATGCCCACCATTTAAAAGACTAAAGGCATTCAAAAGTCACTGGGCAGTGGTGGCACACACCTTTAATCTCAGGTGCAGCTTTGAACTGGAGCTAGCTAGCCTGGTCTACAGACTGAGTTCCAGGACAGCCAGGGCTACAAACAGAAATGCTATCTCAAAATAAATGAACAAACAAAAACAAAAAGCCATTCAAAATTCTGAAGTTTCAAGTCAGAGTAAATCATGTTAATTGCTCTAAAATAATTAAGAATAACCAGGAAGTTAGTGAGACAAAATTGTTTATAGTAAATATTTATAAATATATGTATAAGACGATAGTGGGGGGGGGTTGCTCTTTTAAAAGATTTTTTTACTCCGTAGTCCCAAGATGATCTCAATCTCATGGCAATCCTCCTGCCTCAACCTCCTAAATGTCATGATTACAGGCATGAACCACCAAGCTTGGCAAGATTGAAATTTGGCATGAGAGTTCTTCAGTATTAAGTTACATAAAGAACCAACAGACAGACGACAGACAGATGGTCATTTTTAAGGACAATTCAATGATATCATAAACGAATAGAAAAATAAAAAAATGGCATATACAAAATAAAATAAATAAATAAATAAATAAATAAATAAATAAATAAATAAATAAATAAATAAATAAATAAATAAATAAGCAGGGGAAAAAACCACTTTCTTTAAAATTCTAACTTTAACATCAGGCAGGACCTCCTGTTCGGAAGTTGTTCTTGAGAAGAAAAGGTCCAAGGTTGGGAGGTAAATCTGGATTTCTTGCTCGCTTCCTGTAGAAATCTATACTGACCATGGCAAGTGAAGTTTAATCATTTCAATACTAGAAGAGACCTTTGAAAGACCACTTATCAAACTTACAAAGAAAGGTACCTGTGCTCTCTTTAGAGCATCAGAATGGCTGGGATCTGTGTACAAGCACGGTACGTGCCTGGCGGGGGGTTCTATTTCACCGCTGAATCACTGTGATTGAGACTAAATGAGAAGTTCAGCAAAAATCAAGAGCTTACGCTAATTAAGCATAAACTCTATTTTAGTAGTATATACTATGGCTCCAGGCAGGCATCTAGGTTCCAGATTGTTGACTCTAAACCCTGTACATCAAGGTTCACTATCACAATAACCAATTACAGAGCCTCAGCTTTCTGCAGTTCCATCAGCCAGAGAGCAAGGACAGCGAAGCCCTCACCTGACGAGGCATGTATTAGGTATGCCTTTCTATTCTGTTTGTGTCTTCTTGGTATTTGAGACAGGCCCTTCATGCCCAGTAAGGTTACCTAAGCAAATCACAACTAATTTCAGAGGTAAAATATCAAAGTTATACAAACTAGAGCTGAAGAAATGCTGTAAGGACAAACACCAGCCACCAATGTGAACTGCCAGGTAAGATGTGCACACCTCTGGCCTCCACACCTCTCAGGTGCTGGCATTACAGGGCATGCCGTAAGTTTAAGACCACTTTGGCCTGCACAGTTAACTTCCAGGCTAGCCTAGACTACATAGCAAGACCAACCCCCGTCCTGAAGAACTTACAAATTTCTTAGTTTGGGAGGAGATGGGGATGATAGAGTCGAAATACACTGCATGTAATTCTCAAAGAATAAAAGTATTGTTTATTTAGTGCCTTATAGGTAACTAAGTTATGTGCCTCACCCATCAGTCCCTTAAGACTTTCTTTCTCAGACTGTGGTTTTTAAGGCTTAAGTTTCTGAGCATGACAGTGAGATGATGTTTATTATGTATTTTATTATGTGTTTTATAATATGTTCAATATGTACGGTTTCACCTACCAATGATGCTTCCTTCTTTCTGCTTTAAAAACTCATGTGGGGCTGGGCGGTGGTGGCGCAGCCTTTAATCTCAGCACTCGGGAGGCAGTCAGGTGATCTCTGTGAATTGGAGGCCAGCCTGGTCTACAGAGTGAGAAACCTTGTCTCAAAACAAACAAACAAACAAACAAAGAACTCATGTGGGTGAGGGACAGAGTTAAGTCATAGGCATCAGTGGCATCTCTAATGTGTTAGAGAACCCATCGGAGCCTCCTCTCCCTCGTCCATTCAGAACTCAGCAAGAGAACCACGTGTACCAGAAACCCACTGCTGGAGAATGCGCTGGGCCCTAACCACTGCAGCAAACAGCTATTCTTAGGAAGCAGCCGGGGTTGGTTCAGTCGGCAACACTGCTGGCCTCTGGACCAGAGGTCACAGTCTCACATTTCAGATATGAACTCCAGTTCCCAAGACTTCTGAAGAATAGTTCAAGAGGCTGTAACAGCCCCATCACTACCACATAGCCTGTAGGACTTCAAATCTAAAGTATAATGCAGGAATAAACTGGATAAGTTGGGTGTGGTGTTTCATGCCTAAAGTCACAGCTTTCAGGAGACTGAGGCAGGAGAATCATTTGGGTTTGAAACTAACCTGGGTTACAGAGTAAAATCCTGCCAACAAAAAAAAAAAAGAAAAAGAAAAAATTAGGCACACTAATCTTCCTTTTAAACAAAAGCCCATGCTTAGAAACAGTTAAAGAGAGAGGTTGTATATGTGTCTTGGCCAAAGGTAGGATAAATGAATTATATTTCTTAACTATACTGACACATGTTTTTAAACACAGACCTATTCTAAAAAGGGTTCGGTTAATACCAGCCCTATTCAAAGTAAGCTTCTGGTCTCTAAATATTTCTATTAAATAATTTCACTTTAAGCCAGAGTGGTGAACTAAAAATACAGGCAACATTTTTGCAGAAATGAGAGAGCCTATCAAGTGATTTCATGTAGACAGTCCACAAGCACACAACTCAGACAGGGAGGCACCAGGCGATTAGCAACCCTTTACAAAAATAGATAAATAACGCTGCAATGCACAAGCTGTCATCCAGAACGCCAGGCTGTATTCCTGAAAGTAGAAGGATATTCTGTACTTGATTGAAGAGGCACCAGAGTAAAATCATTTAAAGGCTCCTCTTTTAACAATCACACCACTAGAAGATAGACACAAAAGTCAGATGGCAAGTTTCTTTAAACAGAACTTGTTTCTCTACTTAAAATTACTGATTCCTTTACTAACATGGAAGACATTCCACATCAAGACCATGACAAAACTTGAGCTAACCCTATACACAAACTGAGAAAGACTTGTAGGATTTCTATTATGTGCAGCTAAAATGTTGTGTTCAAAACATGATGGAATTTCTTTTCATTTACAATGGGTTAAACAGTACTTGTTGTGACTCTTGTTTGGAAGTCTGCAGATAGGAGTGACCTGGTTATCATACTCACCAACAGCAGATGCCCCTCTACAAACACCTCAACACTACACTTGTTTAAATGTCCTAACTTTATGAGCAAGCCTACCTTATCTGAATCAGGAAAGGCAAAAGAAGCCATTCCTCTTGGTATCAGCTCCAGAGGCAGGACATTCCAACCAGGACAGCTCCATCAAGGGAGTTAAACAAGCCGGGATGTGGCCCGGTGACAGAGGGTTTGCTTGCTTTAGCAAGTACAATCCTAGGTTGGCTCTCCATCACGGCTAAACCTAAGGTAGGGGGTCATGGAGGTGGGGAGATAGCTCAGTCAGTTAAGTGCCTGCATCAAAAGCTTGAGGAGTGGAGTTCAGATCCGCAGCACCCATGTTAAAAAGGTCAGATGTGTCGAATATATCTGTAACTCCAGTGCTGGGGCTGCAGAGATGCTATCCCCAGAGCTCCCTGGCTAGCTAGGGCATCAATGAGCGAGTTCCAGGTTCAGTGAGAGACATGAAGGTAGATGAGGCTGGCTGGCTGGCTGAGGGTTAAGAGCATACTGCTTCTGCAGAGGACCCCTGTCAGGCAGTTCACATTGCCTCAACTCCAGCTTCAAACCCCGATACAAACACACACATAGGGAGTTGTAATAAATGTCTGTTGCTGGACAACATGGCACAAGCCTTTACTCCTAGCACTCAGGAGGTAGAGGCAGATGGCTCTTTAGGAGTTCCAAGGTCAGCCTGGTCCACAGAGAGAACCTTTCTCAGAAAAGAACTAGAATGAAATGCCGTAACTCAGTTCATTTCTTTTGGCAATGCCATCAGAGTAAAGCAACACAAGCCCGAAGGAGCCTCATTACGTTCTAACCGGTCTGGAGTCAGGTGGGGCCAGAGAGACTAGTCCCTGTGTTCAACTGAGATGCAGGGGAAAGGACCACATCACTGCTCTTCAGACAAAGCAGGATACCTATGCGACTTCCCTCTGTAACTCCGTCAGCCTTTAAAACTGAGTAATAAAGAACATTCATACGGCCCCTTGGAGATAGCATGGTACGCTCATGCACAAACTTAGATCTATATAAAATAATAAAGGAAATGTTTATCTAGCAGGAGCAGCTGAAGCCCAGGGCAGGCGAAGGAGATGAGGTGAAAAGCTGTATATACTCAGCTGAGGCTTCTAAAACTGTCAAATGAGCCTCTACCTACCCTTAGCTTGACCCAGTTTGACAACAGAAAAGAGCAGATAACAAGGACTTGCTGAACTCAAAGTATTTTCCACTCACTCCACTACCACCTGACAAGTGAATGCACCTATCAGAATTACTAGGGAGCCCTGAACCAGCAGTTACTTTAAAGGACATGTTAGGTGTCTTGGCTTAGTTTGGTAAGTATTTATGGTCACTCAAGACAGAATGTGAATGAGAACTATAGGAGACACTGAAGAGCTCTACCCCACTCTATAAAAAGTTGTTATATGGCAATTGACTCCAATTGCTCCCACTTTCCAGGTGGACACAGGCCCAGAGAGGTACACAACACTCCTTCAGGAACCACAAATCCTGGGCTGACCCGCCAAAGCAGGGACACCACATGCAGCACATTCACAGGTCTGCAGGGCTCAGCATCCAACTACTGAACTTATTAACCATGAGTGCGTCATACATTTGAGCCAACACGGCATCCACAATCACTACAGCCTGTAATGGGTTCAATAGTTCTAAGTTGTATTTCACAATCAAAATGCCCAAAATTAAAATGACGGCAGAGAACATATTTGAAAAGCTGACAGTGTGACTATGCCATGCTGACAGATGGACAGCTCTTCTCTCAGGAGGGTATGAAGCCCTTCAGGGCTGTGACAGCCCCTCAGGCCAGAGAGGACAGACACAGAGAGAAAGAAACAGCCATGAGTTTAACTCTCAAGCTTTATTTCTTTTTCTTTTTTCTTTTCTTTTTTTTCGAGACAGGGTTTCTCTGTGTAGCTTTGGTGCCTGTCCTGGGTCTCGCTCTGTAGCCCAGGCTGGCCTCGAACTCAGAGATCCGCCTGGCTCTGCCTCCCAAGTGCTGGGATTCAAGGCGTGCGCCACCACCCCCTGGCTATTTCTTTTCTTTTCTTTTTTTTTTTTTTTTTTTCAAAAGTGTGATGAACGAGTGGTTAATGTGGAATTATCTTCTTACTAGATGGGACAAATCTCCTAATTAGTGTTATTAGATTATCACAGTAGCATTTTTTTTTTCCAAGGACTGAGGACCGAACCCAGGGCCTTCCCCAACCCCTTATTTTCTTTTTTAAACAACAGGCATAGGCCCCCTCCTACCTCCGGACAACATGCTCCACCCTGACCACAAAGTAGCATTTTCATATCTATGTGTGGGACAAGTGTTTCTTGGAAGACTTGCATTCTCACAGAACTAACTCCAGAAAAGGGCTGGCTGTCTCCTCAGCTCACGCCAGTTACATGACAGTAAGAGAAACGACTACAACAAAAATCCCTCCTATTGCCGTGACTGAGTTCTCTGCTTTAGGATAGATACATTTATGCATTTAAAAGTGCACTTTATTTTAGCCAGGCATGGTTGTGCATGTCTTCAACCCCAGCACTAAGGAGCTTATAGTTGGGTTTTTTTTTTTTGGTTGTTGTTTTTCTTTTTTTTACACTTTGCCATCCAGCTCCTAAATACACAGAGACTTATTCTTACTTATGAATGCCCGGCCTCAGCTTGGCTTGTTTCTAGCCAGCTTTTAAAAATTATCCTGATTCTCTTTAACTACGTTTTGCCTCTGAGCTTTTTACTTTTCTTTTACTTCTTACTTTCTTTTTCCTTCTTACTCCATGGCTGGCTCCTGGTGTCCTCCTCTCCTCCTCCTTTCTTGCTCTTCGGTCTCTTTCCTAGATTTCTCCACCTATTTATTCTCTCTGTATGCCAGGCCTGCCAATTTTTGTCGCCTGCCAATTTTTCTCTCCTGCCTAGCTACTGGCTGTTCAGCTCTTTATTAGACCAATCAGGTGTGTTAGACAGGCAAAGTAACCCAGTTTTACAAAGTTAAACAAATGCAACACAAAAGAACACAATACATCTTTGCAACATTAAGTAAATATTCCACAGCATAAACCAATGCAACATATCTTCAACTAATATCCCAGAAGAGAGGCAGAGACAGTTGGCTCTCTGTGAGTTTGAGAACAGGCTGTTGTTCTACATAGTGTTACAGGTCACCCAGGTCTGTAAGTGAGAACCCAACTCAGAAAAGAGTTCTGTATACTTTAAACAAAAACACTGTAAACTCAACATCATCAGAAAATAAACCCTTGGTTTGATATGTATATAGAAATCTGGGAACTGATGGGAAGTTTGCATTGACTTTCCCAGCATTTTTAGAGTTGGCAAAGTTCAGTGTTGTACCTCTTGATCCTAATTTTACAAAGGAAACTAGTGCTGTGGGATTAGGACAGAGGATCAACCTGCCTCTCACATCATTAAACATCCATCACAGGCTAGATGCCATACTATGTGCTAGAGACACAATTGAAGACTCCTGTTTTGGATTGTTGATCTGCCTTTTTATGGAGCAGATATTCTCACTCTTTAACATTTTCCTTGACTCGGTTCTTTCTTTTCTTAAGGGATTGATGCTATTCCCACAAGGAATATATAGCTGGCACCTGTCTGTGCTGGTCAGTTCACCACGGTAGTGGTTAGGTGGGGATTGGCATTGCATTTTTAGCAAAAACACAATAAACTTCATTTATATGCTTCCTATGAATTAAAATGAACAAACAGTCATTCATTCATATATATCAGTTTCTTAAACACAAAAATACTTGTTTTTCCCTTAGTTATTATTCCCTTAATGTGGTGATATTTTATTTGTGCTCTAACAAATAAAGCTTGCATGGGGATCAGAGGAAAAAGCCAGCCACGATATTAAACAGAGAGGTCAGGCAGTGGTAGCACACGCCTTTAAGCCTAGCATTCGGGAGGCAGAGATTCATCTGGATCTCTGTGAGTTCAAGGCCACACCGGGAACAGAGCCAGGCTTGATATCACACGCCTTTATTCCCAGCACTAGTTAACCACAGAGGTCTGGAGGCCTGTACAGACAAACAGGAAACGATAGAGCTGGGTGGAAAGAGGAAGTGATGTAGTTGGAGGAATTTTTTGTTTGAGACAGCTGAAGAGAAGCTCTCTCTCGTATTAACGGCAGAGAAGGAAGCAGCTGGATGCTTTCTCTGCCTCTCTGAGCTAGCAGGTTTTCACTCCAGCATCTGGCTCCCAAGTCTTAATTGATAAAATAGAACAATAGAGATTTAGTTTAAAACCAACATATAAACAAAAACTCAAGCAGCCGAAAGACAGTTAGGGAGAAAGTGCAAGGTCACTTAACTAGAGCTTTGTTTCTTTAACTGTAAGCAGAGTTTAAAGCATTGGGTATAGTTATCAGGTGCAAATTCAGGCTACACCGGCTTAGATTTGCTCTAGAACATAGGATCAATATAAAAACAAATCTGCCCGGTGTGGTGGTGCAAGCCTTTAATCCCAGTACTCGGGATCTCTGTGCGTTCGAGGCCAGCTTGGTCCACAAAGCAAATAGAAGAACCAAAAATAAATAAACGGAACTAAATCTTCTGGCTCATAGTTTTAAAGGTGTAACACGAATTGCTAAATGGTCTTATTAATAAAAAACCCAGAGCCAGATATTGGGGTGAAAGCTGAAAGATCAGGTCCTTAGCAGAATTTGAACGATCAATTCTCAAACTCAAAGGCCACAAATTAAAGCCAGTAGTGTGCAGGATGAGTAAGTAGACTCTCCACCACCAAGAAGTTAATGACTCAGTAACTACATAGTGCTTCAGGCGCAGAAGCAGGAAGAGAACAATCGGACTGAGTGCCAGATGCTGGTGCCTACAGAAGATGGAGGAGAGCTGAGCATGGCATATATAGTTCCAGGAAAGACTTTTTGTTGTTGTTTGAGACAGGGTCTCTCTGTAGCCCTAGCTGTCCTGGAACTCACAGAGATCTGTCTGCCTCTGTCCTCAGTGCTGGGATTTAAAGGCATGAGCCACCACTGCCTGGCACAGTTTCAGGAAAATCTTATCTTCAAATGAGGGCAATAATAGCTGGGATCCTCACTCACAACATGTATAAAAGGAAATCCGAGCTCAGAAGATGGTTAAGGCAGCCAAGTGCTTGCCTTACAGGAGATGAGATCCGTCTGGACCCTCAGAACTCACATCAACAGCTGTGTGTGGTGGGGCAAGCCTGTAACCCAGGTGGTGGTGAGACGGAAGGCAGGAGACAGGAGGGTTCCAGACTGATGAGAGCACCAAATCAAACAAAAGCTAGATGGAAGAACACTGTCCTGACTACCCTCTGACGGACACAGGCAGAGGGAGAGAGGGCAAAGAGACAGGCACACTGACAGGACTAACCATCTCAGGAGGCTGCGATGGGAAGATGGGCTCCAGCAGTTAAAAGCATTTACTGCTCTTGCAGCACTGGGTCCAGTTCCCAGCACCCACACCGAGTGGCCTATTAACTCCAGCTCTAGGAGACTCACCACCTTTCCGGGCCTCTACATGCTCCTGGATGAGCATCACACACATGTACTCATTCATGCGGACTAACACATCCATTTTTAAAAATAAGATCTTATAAGGAAGCTTCCTGAATTCAGAACAGCTCCACATCCTAGAGATACAGAAAGATTCATAAACAAGCACAAAAAAATGCACATAGTATCTGTCCCACAGCAATTCCATTGTGAGTACAGACATTAGATTCCTATGCACATACATATAGTCCTGTCTTGGCACACGAATACTTGTCTGCAACATTATTACTTAACAACCTCATGTTCTCAACAGGGCAAGTTAAGCCTGTAGTCTAGTCATATAACAGAACCATACTACTGTAGAAATAACTGAATTTCGCCAGGCCTGGTGGTCCATGCTTATAATCCCAGTCACCTGGGAGACTGAGACCAAGTTCAAGGCCACCTTGGGGAACTTAAATCATGTCTCAAAATAAAAAATGAAAATAGGGCTAAGGATATACTGTTTGGCTGTACATAAGTAACTGCCTAGAATGCAGGAGTTCCCATGTGCAATCTTGGGACGGAAGAAGGGAAAAGAGGGAGGGAGTCACTGAACTCATACAGCAACAAAAAGGGCTAAGCTGATATTCACAAGTCTCATAAAACTGATCAAAGAAGCAATTAAAACCCTAGCATGGTGACACCCAGGCATGGTGATGCAGGTCTGTAATTAATTCCAGACAGACCTTCGGGGCGGGGGGAGACGAGAGGACTGAGAGCCCAATACTTAAAGAGTAGGAAGAGGTGGAGGATTGCTCCAATGCTCCCAATTCCAGGCCAGCCAGGGCTACCCTGCCATACTTACTCAAAATAAACAAATGAAAGGAAAGGGATTGGAACAATTGCTCAGAGGTTAAGAGCACTTGCTGCTCTTACAAAGGACTGGGGTTCCCATTCCCATCACCCACAAAGTAGCTTACAACCACCAGTTTCAAGGGTTCTGAAGCTGCCTTCTGATTTAGGTGGACACAGAGCACATGTTGCATATATATACATGCAGGCTATACACTCATACACATAAAAATTAAAAAATGAAAACCGAACTTGTTTTTGAGTCTGAATTTGTGCTGGTTTAGTGAACTATAACTGATAAAAACGATGTCCAAAGTTAGCAGGGCTCAGGCCAGTCAAGGCTACACAGCAAGATCATCCTCTCTAAGGGTCCCCAGCTGCTATTTAAGAAACAAACTGCCTCTGGGTGCAAGGAACACTGAGACAGGATAGGAGGCTCTTGAGTTCCAAAATAGCCTGGACTACACATGAAGCTCTGCTTCAAAACGCAAAGGCGCTGGGGTACAGCTCAGTTAGTAGAATGCTTGCCTAAGACAACCCCAACCTTGGATGATCCCAACACTCAGGAGGTAGAAGCAGGAAAATCAGAAGTTCAAGGTCATCCTCAGGCTACACAGGGAGTTCACAGCCAGCCAGGGATACAGAATAAGGATGAGAAAAAGATATGACAAGAAAATTATTTTTTAAAAGCCAGGCTTGGTGATGCTTGCCTGTAATCCTCACACCTGGAAGATGGAGGCAGAAAGATAATAACCAGGAATTCAAAGCTAGCCTCAGCTACATAGAGAGGTGAAGACCAGTCCCAGAAAAAACACATAAAGTAAATATTCCAGTGCTATTGTTTGACTGTGAACTGTCCCCACAGGTTCATATATTTGAACACTTGCTGCCCAGCTATCAGCTAAAGTTTAGGGAGGTTGTGGACCCTTTGGGCATGGGATCTTATCTGGGAGAGAGTTATGGTTGGTGGGCTCTAGCCCAAGCTCTCTGCTTATTAGTTGGCTGAGACTCAAGCTCCCACGGTCAGGAAGCAGCCCCACCTTCCCCACGTGAAACTATGAACTGAACAAATCCTCCCTCCCCTGCAGGTATTGTCTCAGTGATGAGAACTAAAACTACATGCTCCATGGTGCTTCCAGAAAATGTTTGAGCACCAAACTAACAACTCTGGAGAATAAGGACAATAATTACACCAGGATGATCATTGACCAATAGACTCCAAATTAACCAGCAAACCTCGGAGGCACCCTCTGCTACAGAAGCAAAAGGATACCTCTTTGGAGAGCATGCAACTAAGTAAGCCCACAGTGAGAAACAGCTGAGGTGTCAACCTATGACAGAGGGCCTGTACCCCCAAGTGCAGCAACCGGGACCCAGCAAACCCTTGGAATGGCCTGTGGCACGAAGACCATGAGCACAAGCGTGCAAAGAAAAGCTAACGACTCAGGAGAGAGCCTGTCACCTCTACTACTTGAGGCAGAAGTGGGGGCTGCTGTGCCAGACCAGGCTACACAGTGTGCTCAAGACCAGCCTGAGATAAACCCAGTCTTGAAAAAAACAAAATGAGAAACTCAGAAATGCCACCCCAGTGGATTTTCTTTGGTAAAAAGCCACTGTGTGGTGGTTTGAAGTAAGGGGGTTACCCCAGGGACAGCTATGCTCTGATCGTGTGCACCTGTATGCAGGGTGTACACGTGGCTGCAATGGGACCTGGCACTCTTCTAGCAGAGCCACCCCACCCCAAGCCCAGGCACACAATGTCTTTTAAAAACGTTTTAATTAATCTTGTGACTTGTGTCTGTGTGACAAGCACCTGTGGAGGTCAGAGGACAACCTGTGAGAATCAGTTCTCTCCCTGTGTGTGTGTTCGGCAGGCAAGCACCTTTACCAGCTAAGCTGGCTTTGCTGGCCCATAAGTCAAAAGTGAAGCACACACAGGTAAGTAGCCTAGGGCAGACTTTGTCCTCAATCACAGTGGCTATTTTTTTCACCCATAAGAGATTTGGTAACTAGTCCAACAGGAACGCCCATGTCCCACTCCAGCTGGATCAGGAAGTTCAAGCTACCCAGTTTCATCTCCTGGAGCACGTCCAAGCTGCAGGATTTAAGAAACTGAAATGATATCAGTCTGAACATGTGCAGAAGAAAACAAACATCTGCATTTGGACAACTCTTCACCCGTTTTGTGGGGATTTTCTTTTCATCTTAAAAACAAACAAAAAAATATAAAAAGACATCAAAGAAAAAAAGAGAAGAGCGTGGAGGTGACCCTGTCACTGACGACCAGTTCCATGCAGTTTCCCGGGAATGTCTACTTGGATGCTCACTGCTGCCCACACCGTCCTGCATTCAATTCACACTCACCACACTTCTCGTAGCTGTCCTCCTCCTCTCCAGCTGTTCTCTGCCGACAGCCATGGCTCTGGGTGGTATTTCTCTCCAATTGCTAGTCTGGGGCTCTGTCACTGTGCTTTTCTGTAAAGCAAGTCCTCACACTACACAGCGCTGGCTGTTCTGGAACTTGCTATGTAGACTAAGCCAGTCTCCAAGTAAAGGGATCCGCATGCCTCGGCTTCCTGTGTGGCTACCACACGGGGCTCTTTTCTTTTCCCAGCAAATTTCCCAGATTTCCCCAGAACAAAATGGAGATGGGATAAAGTTGACCAGGACAAAATTGACTTGAGAGCCCTGACCTTCTAAGGTGCTCTCTGAAAACACCTCCATGACCAGTGATTAAAACAGGGTACCAGTTGAAAATTTAACAATGGTCCATTAAGACCAAGCATAAGCCACTTTGCTGAGTTAGTCATTTGGGGGAAGGACTCAGTTGGTAAAAGTGATTTTTCAAGCATGAGGATCCAAGTTTGATCCCTAGAACCCAAACAGGAAAAAAAGTCAGCACCTAAGGGGGAGAGGCTTCCACAGGTGAGCCCTCAGGTTCACCGGCCAGCCAGCCGAGCCTACTCAGAACAAAAGGGTGGGCAGCACCTGAGGAGTAACACTCTGGTCTCCACACACATAGATGTGCACCCAAAAGAGAGTGTCCACCAGAGAAAGCAGCAAAAATGGACTAAGACCAGAAGCAGGAACAAGTAAACATGCAGCAGGGTCTCCTACGATCAATCATCTGCACTGATAGAAAAACAGATGTGAACACAAAGAAGGAAAACCAAGGAGGGCCTCTGGGGTCTGTGCGCGTTCACAAAGGAGAAGTCAACTAGAAATCCATTCTTTACTCATTATTTAATGAGCACCCGCTGTGTACCAAGCACTGTCTTGTGACTCATAGGCAAACGAACAGGCAGGTCACCTGTGTGTCTCATAGCTCTTACACAGCAGATGTTAAACAAGCATGGTGTGACAGGCTTGGAATCCCAGCACTTGGAAGGCGAGACAGGAAGACTGTCCAGAGTTCAAGGCTAGACCCTGCCTTAGTAAGCAGGAGGCATGCCTTTGATCACAGCACTTAGAGGGCAGAAGCTGCCTAGTCTGACACCCTGAGTCCATCCCTGAACCAAGATGACAGATGGAGGGAACCATGTCCTGCAGGTTGTCATTTGACCTAAACACACAGACACGAAATAAACGTAACTTAGTAAAGATAATAAATAAAAACCTTACCTGGTCAGAGCAAAAGTTGCGATGTGCATTTATGTTCCACACAAATGGATCTAGATACTATGTGTTCAGTCACTGAGTACAGCCAAGAACATGGATGAAGCCATTGATCAGTTCTAGAACACTGGTGGCCAGTGTTCACACCAGCCACTACTCAAGTCCACCAGAGAGAAGGCTGAAATAGACTTTCATCTGGAGAAACAGGCTATGAGCAGAAATAACAATACACCAACATTCAAGGCCGTGCCCAGCTTCAGGGTTTTGGTGTTGTAAAGATAAGCAAGCAAAAGAAAATTTAAGAAAGCAGACAAGATGGCTGAGAGGTGAAGGCAGGCATCTGTGAACTCAGAAAGAGGACACTGAAATCAAGAATGATCTATCTTTCTCTCTCTGGTATTTTTGGAGGGTTCACTTATAGTCCAGGGTAGCTGGGAATTCAGTATGCAGTTCAGGCTGACCTCAAACTCACGGCAATCTTCCTGCCTCAGCCCCCCCCCCCCCCAGGGCTGGGATTTGGGACAGGCCTGGTAACAAAAATGTTATCTATCTTTTAGAGGGACAAAAATCAACTTAAAACATTAAAAATCAAAGTTGAAGAGGTTTGGGTTGATAGAAAATCAAAGATCAGGCTGAAGAGACAGCTCAGTGGTTAAGAGCACTGGCTGCTCTTTCAGAATAGCCAGAACCCTGGTTAAACTCCTAGTACACACACACACACACACACACACACACACACACGGCAGCTCACAACTGTCAGCAACTCCAGTTCCCGGGATCCAACCACCTCCAACAGACACACACGCAGGCCAAACACCAAAGCACATAAAATAAAAATAAATAATTAAAAAAAGAAAGAAAACCAAAGACCCTGAACTGGTAGGAATACAGGAGGAATCCACTAAGAACTAGGAAGCATTTTCCAGATGGAAGGTCAAGAGGGCTGCGCTGCAAAACCATGAAGGGCCCTCTCCCACACACGTTTCTAACCACTTGTTCTATACCAGGAGTTTTAAGGAGTACACACTTAGACTCTCTATGAAATTTCAGAACCCTAAAGACAACAAAATACTAGAGTTTCCAAGGGATGAAGTGGAGTAGGCTTGACTTCTCGGTAAAACTGAAAACTAGAGTAAAAGAATACCGTCCTCAAAATTCCACGGAAACCTAACTGAATTCTTGCAACCCAAACTGCTGACTAAGAGGTAAGAGAATCTCGGTCCCTGCCTGTGAATCTGTGTAGTCCTCCAATGGCTGAGCCTGGTGTGACTCTAAAGCCAGAAGTCTAAGTGGCCCAGAGTGGGAACACAAAGAACTCTTGCCAAGTGTCCACAAGGAGGGCAAAAGAAGCAACAGAAATACAAATGGGGGGGGGGGGGGATTAATAATTCTAAAAGAAAATGTTCAAACTGTTTAGAAAAATCAGCTATTGGAAAAACTCAAATAGTCCTAACAATGTAAAAACCCAAAGAAATAAAGATTTAGTAATTAATTACCCTGGGACAATTCAGGGGGAAGGGGTAAGGAAAACTAAACAGCAGTGCAGCGTATTTTATGAACAGTTTTAGGAGGTTGCCACCCAAAGCTCACATGCAAAGCCAGACGTGGGGTTAGCACCTGCAACTTTAGTACTGACAAGGGGACAGGAGTCCTGGGGCTCCAGAGAGACATAAGAGCTTGCCTTGAAAAACGCACTGCATGTCACCTCCAACCCACAGGCACCCTACACACACAGGCAGCCACCCACCCAATCAACCCTGGGTTTATACTGGGGAAATGCTTGAAAGGGTCAGCAGTGTCTGCCTGGAGAGAATGTGCGTCAACGAAGGCCACTGCTTTTCTGTTGACTTTACAAAAGGTCTGAGGCCCTTTCTAAACTGACATGTAACTCCCTTCAAATTAATTCCAAACTATTGGTTTATAAATAAAACTATGGGAAAGGAGTATTTTGAAACTGCTCTCTTCATCGGAGCCAGGTGTGGCTTGACTCACACTCTTTTCCTCATTGTTTTGACCCTATCCAACAAGCAAGTGTCACCTTATAACTAAAAGCATATACTTTGGATTTGCCACAAAGCCTGCCCAACTAGGTGAAGAAAGAGAACCAACTCCCACATGCTGTGACCTCCCTCACATACACACAATGGCAAAAACATACATGCACGTGCACGACACAGACACAGACACACACACACACACACACACACACACACACACACACACACACACACACGATGTATACACACATCAGATCAGTTCCATGAAGGAGAAAGTGAGGGCAATGTCATAAAGGCAAAACAAGGCCATTTTTTTTCTTTACAAAAAAGCCCATCTTTGATGGCTCGGTTGGCCATCTTCTTCAAAGGCAGCTCCATATTATAATCACTGCAGGACTCTGGGGAACTTGACTCGATCAATGAATGCAACACTCTAAAAAGCCGATCTACTCTGAGTCCTAAGTCGAGTCAGTAGTAAGCGTTCTTATGTGTCTCTCAACTGCGCTTGGTGACACCCATTGGTAATCAAAGTGACAAGAGAATTGGCAGGAATTCAAGGTCATCCTGGGCTACGTAAAGGAGGAAGAATACCAGGCTAGCCTGGGGTAATCACAAGACCTTGCCTCAAACAAACAGCACCTCTTTTTAAATATACTTGATCACACAAACATAGACCTTAAAAACAAGAAGAGAAAATCCTCCTCAATTTAAGCCATTACAAGAGGGTAGAATTAACCAAATGCTCCCTTCACTTACCAAGTCAGGACCCAGCAGCAGAACTCAAAAGTGTGCAGACTCACGTTACCCTGGAACTCAGAGAAGCACAAGATGATGGATGAGGCACCTGACTTGGTGGACGAGACCTAGTATTTTAATGGTACTTCCGTTTGCATTGTCCTGCTAATCTGAAACACTACTCAGAGAATAGCTTATCATTCGGAATGTTAAAAAAATTACAGCTTCTGCTAACAGCCAGATGAGGATAGTAGTAATACCTACCTAGCATAGCTCAGAATATTCAGGGAGGTAAAGGAAGGTTCTTCTGGGCTTGCTTTCGGAAGAGGTTTGTGCCCACATAAACAGATGTGTGTCTAAGGTGGCCATAGCTGCTCCCAGGAAACCTGGGCTGAGGTATTCAAACAAGCAGAACCGGGAGGAATCCATCATGAAGTCACTTAAGTCCTTTCATGCCTGGAGTTCTGAGGAAAGGGCTGCACCACTGTGACCAAAGGCAGAGCCGAGGCTCTTATGTAAGGCTACTGAGTCACTACTAGGCTTCCAAGCTATAAGGAACACTAACGCTATCATGGACAGTAGCAAATTAGGTTTGAATCATCGTAAGTTTTAATTGACTTTATGAATTACTTCATTTTGATTTGTCCTATGCCTAAAAATTCCAACATACTGTTGACTAGCAGGCTGGGTTAAGAGCTAACCTCTACCCCAAAGCCTTAAGGCAGATCATGGGTGGGACAAAACTGTTAGGACCTAATTTATATTCTTTCTCTAACTACAAAATAAAAAGGTATTTCTCTACATTACTAAAGGGATTGAATTTCAAGGCTTCAGAAAGGGTTTATCTGCTTTACAGTGTTTTAAAGTGTCTACTACTGCCAGGGTGGTGGCCCATACCTTTAATCCCCCCCCAGTACTTGGGAGGCAGAGGCATGGGGATGGATCTCTGTGAGTTCAAAGCTAGCCTGGTCTACAGGGTGACGTCTAGGACAGCCAGAGCTAGACCGTATCTTGAAAGCAACCCCCATAAATTGTCAACTAACTGAGGCACTGCTCAGCCTTTTGTCTTTCCTAAATGGTTAATATCAAGTGGAGCATTTTTGAATGTTACTGTTTAAAGAGTACTAGCTTCTTCTACTAATATTCCATGGCATTTTAAACACTGTTTTTTTCTTTAAGCAGGTCACATCAGAACAGCGTGCCCACCCCAGAGTGAACGACTCATTTTCTTCTCGCGGTCACTAGCAGCCTCCTCCCATTCTTTTTCTCTCATGGTAAACAGTTCCTTGAGTTTCTCTTCCTGAGTCAGTGTGTGTTGGGGGGCGGGGGGCAGTGGGGCGCACACAGGATGCCTGCCCACGGAGGAGGCTCTTCCCAACAGCTAGGCAAATAGGTGAAGGCTGGGAAAACCTGTGACGGCAGCTTGACATGCCCACGTTTTCACGTGTGTATGCAGCTTAACCAGTGCTCAATGGCCAAACTACCTGTTTAGACTCCCCCCTTTTGAAGGGAAATCATTTGGGTTACCCCAACGCATGAAATGCCACAGCTTCACTCTGTGCAACTTCCTAGGTCAACATTTCATCTTTACAGAGTGTGCAGTGTTGGCAGTCCTCCAGAAGGGCCGATCACAAGAACAGCGCAACTCCCAGGTGGCGTTCAATCAGGGCCCTGACAGCGGCAAGGGTGCCACACCCCACTCTGAGTTCGAGGCCAGCCTGGTCTATACAGGGAATTCCAGAGAAACCCAACAAAACAAAACAAAAAATGGGGGTGGGGGTGGGGCCAGGAAGTGCCTTCTTCTAAAAACAGCATGTAACAGAGATAGAATCAAACTACTGTACTTACTGTACTTATATTTGTTATTCATGAAGTACACTCATGAGGTAGGTACATTCCGTACTGGTATGGCTAAGCTGAACGCTGAGTAACTCCCAAAAAAATCTGAGAAAAATAACCTTTTGAAATGATGGAACAAGATACTCTACTTTCACATACTTTTTTAAAGTCATTCAAAACCACAAGCTATTTAATTTGCCTTTTTTCCTGTCTTTTCTCTCTCTCTCTCTCTCTCTCTCTCTCTCTCTCTCTCTCTCTCTCTCTCTCTCCTTTTGTTGGCGCAGGGGTGTTTTTTGAGACAGTCTCTATGCAGCCTGCTTGCTTTGGAGCTTGCCATGTAAACCAGTGGGCCCCAAACTCAGACATTCCCCTGCTTCCACTGGGATTAAAGGTGCACTACCACAACTGGGTGCAATCTTTTTTTCAAACTGACCATTACTCTGTGTTCATGAGAGACCACAAATGACACACACATGGAGATTAGACAACTTTGGGGGGAGGTGGGGATCTGGGGATGGAGGCCAGGTCATTAGTTTGCTGAGCAGGGGTTTTATCCACCATGCCACTCTCACTGGCTTATCTGGGCCTCCTACCCCAGCCTGCCATAAGTGGGTCTAGGAAGTTAACAGAGCAAACCCAGGGCCTTGTGCTTGCTGTACCAGAACTACATTCCCATCGTCTAAAATACTCTTTTAAATAAACCACAGCCCTAAGACCTTAAAACACTAGAGCTGGTGCTATTCAGAAAAACAACAAATGAAAACACCCTCACAGAAAACCTTTTAAAAACTGTTAGAACATTATTAAAATAATGTATACCTACAAATGCATTAAATCACTAGATACATTTGGTACATCACATTGTAACGCCTACATGGTACATAGTTTACAATAAGTTCTTTGTACTTGGCAAAGGTTACAAGGTACCAGATTCAATAAAATAAACCTGAGAAGTAGAAGCACTCCTTGTAACCAAAGATATTATAGAATGGTAATTCAGGAAGTTATTCAGAAGCTTATAAAAGAAATAGGAAGTTGTTGACCAACTACTTGAGGAACCATTTTCCTGCAGGAAAGCCTGCAGAAGTGCTGGGCTATAATGAAAATTGATTCTTTTCAAATAAAAAACTCATGGCACTGTGGTGAAATGGGTTTCAAATGGTGAGTTTGGTGACACAGATGTGGCATCCCCAATGACCATCTGCCTTTTTTAGGTACTGTGCACTCTCTGGAGTCTGGGTCCCCGTGCAGGGGAGAGGTGCTTTTGCCCCACAGACCCACCCATGTCATTTGCCAAAAGAAAGTCCAAGTCTCTAGATCTCGCTGACCCAGGACGGGCTTTAACACCAACCATGGTAATTAGATGGCCTTGAAACTGGAGGATGGGCCAAGAGACTTCAACACACATTCCTCCATAGTCACAAGGCAACCATAGCTGTTCCCCAAGTCAACAATTCTCCCAGATCTCTCAAGTTACAACACCACGCCAGCGTGGACCATTTGGGGTCAGAATCCTTCCTGCCATGTATAAATCTCAAGAAATTATATACTTTGTCCCAGTAAATACTTAAAAATTGGAATGAAGCGGTGGTGGCGCACGCCTTTAATCCCAGCACTCGGGAGGCAGAGCCAGGCGGATCTCTGTGAGTTCGAGGCCAGCCTGGTCTCCAAAGCGAGTTCCAGGAAAGGCGCAAAGCTACACAGAGAAACCCTGTCTCGAAAAACCAAAAAAAAAAACCAAAAAAAAAAAAAAAAAAAAAAGGAATGAAAGGTTTAGTTTTTTATGGCAGGTAATGAGCTAAAATTCAGAAACTAGTTCAGATCTTCACTCCACAGCTGGCTGTTATCTTTTTTGAAGTTTTCATTACAATTATTTATTGATGCACCTGTGTGTGCATATTCAAATGTGAGCATGGACACACCATGGCCCTGAGTGTGTAATGTCTAAGGACACTTTTCAGGAGTCAGCTCTCTCCTTTCATCATGTGGGTCCTGGGGCTCAACACTAATACTGTAAGCTATCTTCAGGACCTCAGAAGAAGCTGCAGACAAAAGGAAAGTATTGATTGTGAAGAGAAGTAAATTCTAAAAAACGAAGATAAAAATAAAATTGGACACAATAGCTACGTGGCACCAAAGCTTTAGTTGCCATCATCTCTGGCTCAGTCGGGGCAGAAGGATTTGGTTCATCTGGTTATGCGACAGCTCTTTAAAGGCAACTACCCGGTACCTAACACCAGAGGGAAGTCAACACCGGAGAGAAAGTTGTGCTTCACATCACTTCTCCAAACTGCACATTGTTCATAAAGCACTATTCCTCTTCAGAAACAGCAATTTCCTAAGACAACAGCACCCACCTCCTACCGTGACTCAGCTCACCTGCTGTGAGGGTTCAAGTCACCGCTGCAGGTGACCTACTTCTAAGAGCAACGATAATGAAAAAGCTCTGCAGAACCGCAAACACCTCATTGATCAGAGAAGCAGCTGTGATTTCCACTGGCAACCACAGAAACAATACCTCTCTCATGTCCTGGGCAAAGCTCTCCCCAGGCCTCCTATGGCAAGTCTTAGTTTTGTTTACCTTCTTTCTAGCCCCCTTGAAAAGGGAGGGGAGGATGCCAAGTGAGAATGGAGTTAGTGGAGCACCTCCTCAAACCCACAGACCCAGCACTCACTTGCCGTGGGAAGAACCATCGAAAACATTTTAAAGCAAGAATCTACAATGAGGTTTATTTCAGCTCAGACAGTGATCACTCACTCAAATAATGAAGATGCAGACAGAGGTCACCAACAAGCGATTTTAAGAAAACACAAAGTAAAAACAGTATAAATGTTGCCGTTACCCTTCTGCTCCCAGCCACAGCCACAAGTGAAGGCTGCAGCTATGAAGCTGTTTAAAATCCCCTCCACCATGGGAGACCGCAGGAGTCCAGGGCCTTTCTCTTCCCCACCCCATCAACCTGTTTGTTTCTTCCTCCTTCCCCCTTAGGACGGTCGCTCACAGCCAGCCCCTCTTCAGTCAGTTCCTTGGGGCCTCCCTTAGAGAACAAATGGTCTGGCTCCGGGTCTCCCGGGTCTCCCGGTCTCGGGCCCTTTATTGTTCTTGAAACATGACCGTTTGAAATGAGTACCAGGACACCAGAAAATTTTTTTAAAAAGAAAAAGTTACAGGGGAAAAAAATAGCAACAAAACAAAAAAACAAGGTTGTTTGTGGGGGTAGGGGGTGGCTTTGCAAGATCAAGATCAAATCTTTTCCTTTGTCTTCCTGAAGGGCCTGTCACAAAACTGTGTCCTTACTACCCAAACCTTTTTAATCCCAGCACTCAGGAGGCAAGAGGCAGGCAGATCTGAGTTCGAAACCAGCCTGGTTTACATAGAGTTCCAGGGCAGCCAGGGCTACACAGAGAAACCCTGTCTCAAAACACAAACAAAGTAGCAACCCACCCAAGACAATCAACTTAAAAATACAGACTGGGGAGGTTGGGAAGGGCTCACAAACAAAACAAGGGTCTCACTGGAGTCCTCAGATCCAATAAATAAGGCTTGCTTTTACTTCCCACTGAATCAAAATGAGCATTGTTCTTCACTTCATTATCTCAACCAATTAACCAATCAAAGAATAACAGAACGACACCCAGTCTGTGACAACCTGTCTAGATAGTCTGCACATTCTAAATCCAAACAAGCCCCAGGAAATTAGCTTCACTTCAATTTCAAAATTAGAGGGGATAAAATTCTATTGTGTCCTTTTCAGAAAAATGTAATTTTGCCGTTTTGTTAAAGACAAAAAGCCGGGGGGGGGGGGGGGGGGGGGGGGATATCCCCAGAGCTGCCCTTGTTTCCACTTCTCAGAGAAGGTACAGCTTCTGAGGACCACAGCCTGAAAGTATGCATGACCTGAGGCCAAACATTTTGAGGGAAAAAGTTGATAAATGACATCAAATGCAGCTTAAGTGTTTGCCGTTTCTCAATTGCGTACTGTAAAGTCACCTCTTTTCCCAAGTCCTATCTCCTTCTCTACCAATGGTTTATTTGGAAAGAATACACAAGGTCCTGTGTTCAATACTCAACACACACACACACACACACACACACACACACACACACACACACACACACACGTATGTGAGGAGGGGGGTACAGAAAATATAACACATAGCCAGTCTTGTTATTTAAAAAAAAATTTTTTTTTTTCCCAAGACAGGGGTTTCTCTGTGTAGCTTTGCGCCTTTCCTGGAACTCGCTTTGGAGACCAGGCTGGCCTCGAACTCACGGAGATCCGCCTGCCTCTGCCTCCCGAGTGTTGGGGATTAAAGGCGTGCGCCACCACCCGCCCAGCTTGTTATTTAAAATTTAAATTTGTTCATGGTATTTCCATTTTGTGCCAGGCTAATTAACAAATATGGCACAAACTCAAAGTGAGATTACCCCCACATTTGCCACAAAACAAAGGTTTGCAGAAAGGGCTCTAAACCAAGAACACACAAGGCTTTTAAGACCTGACCAACACTACAGAGGGTACTCGTATATATAAAAATAGAAGCTGGGGTGCAGCTCAATGGTAAAGTATGCTTGTTTACCATTCATAAGACCAAGTCTATCTTTAGCACCAGCAGAATAAATAAATAATGTTATTCACTGCCACCATCCCAGCATTATCTTTACTTACTTTAAGAAGTATCTCTGACCAGAAGATGTCTTGGCCATCTCCCAGCCTGCTGGCAGCGGTACATCATCAGGAATCTCAAGGAAGACTGTCGGAGATGTTGTGCTGCAGGGGTGGCGGCTGGGCCAGGGACCACAGTGGGTGTGAGTGTCCCAGGAGAAACAGCTCCCAGCTGCAGGGATGCTGGAGAGGAGTGAGCTCGCACGTGCTGTGGGGTCAGAGCTCCTGCAGTGCCTGCATCGGTGCTGGCCTATTGGAAATAGTAAAATAAAAATTTACACAACCGAGAGACAATAGCACATACCCCCAATCCCCTAGATAGAATTTCATGGCAACCAAATATCTAAATATCAAAAGCAAACTTCAATGTTCAATTTTTGACACTAAGGAGCACAGGTGTCCAAATGGACCACTTTTAAAGTACATAAATTTAATATGCGCTATAAATGTTATTTTACTGAGGAGCAGCCCATCTGAATGTCTACCTCCTAGACCTGTGAAAACAGCAAATACTGGGCATTAAAAACCTATTTTCAAAACAACTGAGGTGTTATTTGGTAGTAGAGAACATAGTTTATCCCACACACCCCAAAATAAATCAGTACATTTTCCAAGCAGTACGGTTGCTTTTCAAAGTCCTAGAACAAAACCTAGGGGATTACTATGCAGTTTTCTCTTACTTCGTTTTAAATAACTAATGCCCCCCATCTGTCACTTTTTTTTGACTGTGAACAAGTGTGATCAATAAATCAATCATTATAAATTATACAACTTTTAATGAATTCAAAAGGCTCAGAACTGCACCAATGCTAAAAGCTACCTAATGAAAAGAAGTCAACCAACCAACCCTCTTTGTGCCTAGAGGATAAGATGTAATCAATTTAATTATAACTTAAGGATTCACATACACACATAACAGCAGGGGTTAGGAAAAGGAAAACCTGCAGAGACCCCAAGGATTCGAATCTGGGTTCAACCAGACTAATGTTATACGAGGTATCAGAAATGAACTTGTCTTCATTTCTGTAAATTAGTTTTTTCATGCCAGAAGCACATAGGGGGTATAAGAATTCTCAAGCGGGAACCTATAGACAATTATTTACAACTCAGATACATACTATTCATAATCTAAACCTTTTATTAGAATTAGGGTTTATCAAAAACGTTTGATTTCCCAGACTCATGCGAATAAGGAAACTGAAAGGACCCAGCAGTCACTTAAAGCCCCACAGCAAAGCCAGGGCACGTCTTAGTCTCAGATCAGATTAAATTTAAGGTTAGGAAATGATTAGCAAACAGAAAAAGTAAATTTCGTGATGCACAACTCTCTTAAAATGCTAGTGAGAAGGCAAATGTACCCCACAAACGGCGGGGTGAAGTTGGGTACTACAAGTACACTTTCCCTTCTGACTTCTAAGTGCTACAAAATGGAGCATTCAATCTGCGTGTTCCTTCAAAGTTTCCGCGGCCGTCTGTGATTGCATGCCAACATACATTTAGCTCAGTGAGTCCAGAAACCCACTTGTGGGGGAGGGAGTCATGAATAGTATGTACGTCTACTGTTGTTACAAATTAAGTGTTTAGGCTAGCGGCTAAATAACCTTTCCTTCCTTCCTCCTTAACTCGACTTTTTGTAGCGAGGTTAATCGAGCTTTTCGGAGCTCCAAAACCCCCTGTTCTGCAGCAGGGCCTGCCTAGGAGGAGGACTGGAGTGGGGGCGGGCAAGTCTTTCCACTCAAGTTACAGCCCGAGTGGGCTAACGATGGCAGTGTTTGGAAAACCAATTAAGTTTTGGGCAAAGTTCCTCTGCTGGTTTAGCCTAAAGCAAGGTCTTTAAAATTAAGTAATTAAATGGAGGAAGGGGGGGGAGCGACACTAAAGAAATCTACCAGGACCTATCGGAATGTTAATACTTTGAAACGGTTTCACTTCTGTGTAGGATCCAGTTGGGAAAATAACCAGGCGTCGTGGATGTGGATAAGCAGCCATGTTCACATCCGCAGTCAGTTAAAAAGCAATGGCGAGCCTGGGAATTAGTCATTGCTTCCCAAACATTACCTTTAATCACAGTTGAGCCCGGCAGGACTCGGCCTATGAGTCAACCTGCAACGCGCTATCAAAGGCCGGCGCAGAGGCTGTGCGCCGTGAGCGCAGCCGAGTTCCTGCGCAACGCACGGATGTGGCCCATTTCAAAGCTTGCGGGCCGAACGGTAAATAATAGGTTACGATTGGGAAGGCGACACGTGAGCCCACCGAGTGTGAAAAGATCCCGCCCGCGCGAGTCCCAGGGCACGGCGGGGGCGAGCGGGGCCCGAGGGAGCTCGGCAAAGTCCCGGGAGGAGCCCGAACCCTGCACTCGGACCGCGCCTGGGCCGCCGGAGCAGCAAGCTTCGCGAGCGGGAGGGGGAGGGGACCGAGAGAAGGAACCAGAAACTCAATGGACCGGTTCAACCCCCACCCCTCACCAACTCGGGAAAACAAGGGGACAGTAAACGCGGCGCCACGGGGGACTCAAGTGGCGCGGGCAGGGGAGGCGGGGTGGCCCCGGACGGGGGTCCCGCTCCAGGCGCCGGGCCCCCTTCCCTCTCCCCTCCCCCCCTCCCCCTCCCCCTCCCCGCCGGAGCGAAGGTGCGGAGCGGAGGCGCGCGCATTGTGCAGCCCCCGCGGCCGCCAACTTCGGGAAAACAACCCCCCAGCCCCGCACCCCACGCGGCCCCGGGCCCCCGCTACCTGTCGCGAGTGGGACTTGGGCTCGGGTGGCTTGAAGAAGGAGTCGGGCAGCTTGCGCAGCCCGCATGGGCACGGTCTGAGGCACGTTGGCCGTCTTGGGGTTCATGACGGCGTTGAAGAGCGCCTCCAGGTCGGTCTCCGAGTCTCCGCGGACGTGCACGACCTGATGGCCGGCCGGGGGCGCGGGCGGGGGCCGTGGGGGTCCCCGCCGGAGGCCCGGGCGCCGACGACGGCGCGGGGCCTTGCGGGGCTGGCTGGGGCGGGCGGCTGCTGCGCGGGCTCCATGGCTGCGGCCTCGCTCGACGCTGGGGCGCTGCGCTCAGGCTCGGGGGGCTGCGTCGCGCGGCCCGCATCGCCCTGCACTCCGTGCCCGAGGCCGCCGAGCCTTCCCTGCCCTCCCCGAGCTCCTTCCTTCCTCCCTTTCTTCGCCCCGGCCGCGGCGGCGTCCCGACTGAGACAGAAACTTCGGCCCCAGACGCCCAAACTAAAAAGTTGCGCAGAGCGCCCGCCCGCGCGTCTCGCGCGGCTCCGCCTCCTCGCCGCTCTTCCTTCCTCTGCGCGCCCGCCCGCACCGAATCCGCGGCCTGGGCCCCCGGGGAAACTTTCCCTGTGCGTCGCTACATTCCTGCAGACTCCCGGGCGCACGTGACCCGGGCTGCCGCGCTCGCTGCGTGCGCACCGGCCGCCCTGGAGCTGCGCGTCCGGGCACCCAGACCTCCTCGGCCGCGCGGCTCGGTAGCCTGCTGGGGAGGCTGCATAGGAAAGCGATCCTACGCACCCGCACTGATTTTATCGGGTTCACGTTTTAACATCGATTCCAGTTTTGCCATTTACCAGAGTTTGCAGAAAAACAAACCAAAACAAAACACTTGAGGGGAGTGCAAATGATTACAAATTGAAGCTTGGAGACCAGGTCTTACGCGCAGTGTATCTTACAAAAGAAAACATTTTACTTTAAGTTTTGTTTTAAAAACAGGCTGCCTGTAGCCAAGGACATCCTCCAACCGCAGACTAACTTTGTGCCACAGCTTCCTGACTGCTAGGATTCCAAGCAAAGGCCTCTGCTTCCCTGCTTTTGGAATCGGTTTCTTTCTTTCTTTTTTTTTTTTTTTCTTAATTTTCTTGCGCTCGCGCACATAGCACAGGCTGGTGTCCAACTCACTGTGTAGCTAAGGCTAGCTTTAAATTCTTGTTCCTCCTTGCCTCAGCCTCTAAAGGGCTGGGATTACAAATGTGGGCCACTTTGCCCAGCAAACCATTATTATTATTATTATTATTATTATTATTATTATTATTATTAAGTGAAAATCAAATTTTTAGTTGGTTGGTTTGGTTTGGTTTTTCAAGACAGGATTTCTCTGTGTAGCCCTGGCTGTACTGGAACCTGCTCAGTAGCCCAGACTGGCCTCTGCCTCCCGGAGTGCTGGGATTAAAGGCATGCTCCACCATGCCCAGAGTCAAATCAATTTTTTTTAGCACCAAAACTTGCTATTTAGTCTCTGAGAACTTCAACTCAAAACATAAACTTGAGGGAGCACGCTCCTTTTTCCTCCTGTGCTTGGTACAAGGGTAGACTGAGGAAAGACTGAACAGAATAAGCAATGGAGGTCTCGGTAGCCCCTGATTCTCTGTGTGTGGGTCTTTTATCAGGAGCCTATCTGGAATCACTCAAAAATGATGAAAATCCCTTGTTGTTGTTATTTTAGTTCATTGTTTTGTGTTGGGTGTTTTGTCTGCATATATGTCTTTGCATCACATGATTGCCTGGGTCCCACGAGACCAGAAGAAGGTCTTATATTCCGTGGAACTAGAGTACCACTGTTTGTCAGCTGCCATGACGGTGCTGGAATTCGAACCTGGGCCCTCTGAAGAGCAGCCAGTGAAGTAATGCAGTGTTGAAGTAATGAACTAAAAACAAAAACAAAAACAAAAGAAGTTTTATTGAGATATAACTCACATAGTATAGTTTTCCACTTAATCAATTCAGTGCTTTTTGAGTCTATCCCAGGGTTGTGCAACACTGATTTTTAAACACACAAATTTCTTCTCGAGAAATCTGGTTTCTTGTTTTAATGATTTTTGTCTGCAGTGCAAGTGAAATGAGTATAAATAGGATTAAGCAAAGAAAGGACCCTTGAGCAAAAAGATAATCTCTTCTTCCCAGCCAGGACATGCCCGGGAGAATTCTCAGCAGCAATCTCTATCACTTAGTGTGGTAGAGCGGGGTGAGCCAGGATTCAGACAGGCAAGATTTTAATCAACTGCTCAGGAGCCTCAGTTTCCTGTCCAAGAGAGGAAGTAGGGTAAATATCCTCCCTAGGACTGGTTCCAGGTTTGGTCCCCACCCCACCAAGCGCCAAGAGCATTTAACCACAGTCTTGTGGATTCTAGAACTTCAGAATCCAGGTTCCCCGTGCAGCAGCCGTGAGATACTGAGCAAACTACTTCCTGCTCTTTAATTTTGGCGTCAGGGTAATGACATCCACCTCATGTTGTTGAGACATTAAATGAGTCAATGGACATAAAGCGCCTGGCCCAGTTTGTGGCACAAGGCAGATTCTTAGTTGCTGTCAGCCATTACCATTGCCCATGTTTCCAGGTTACTTCACTGGTAGTAACCCGGCCTGTTGTGCCAGAGCTCTTTTAGAACCCCATAGCCTTCCCTCCTTCATCCACAAACAAAACCTTTGGGCAAAACAATCTGCAATTAAAAGTTGAGCTGAATCCAGGCGTGGTGGTTCATGCCTTTAATCCAGCACAACAGAGGCAGAGGCAGGGGGATCACTATACAGTAAATATCTATATAGCCTGGTCTATACAGTAAATTTCAGGACAGCCAGGGCTACATAGGGAGACTCTGTCTCAAAAAAAACAAACAAGCCGGGCAGTGGTGGCGCACGCCTTTAATCCCAGCACTCGGGAGGCAGAGTCAGGCGGATCTCTGTGAGTTCGAGGCCAGCCTGGGCTACCAAGTGAGTCCCAGGAAAGGCGCAAAACTACACAGAGAAACCCTGTCTCGAAAAACCAAAAAAAAACAAACAAACAAACAAAAAAAACAAGTTGAACTGAAATCTGGAAATTTGGGAGGCTGAGGCAGGAGGATTGCCACAACTTCTAGGCCTGGCTGAACTACATACATAGAGAGACCCCGTCTCACATGGGCGTGGTGGCATGGTGGAAAGCGGAGGTTAAGAGTTCAAGGCCAATCTCATGGACACAGTTAAGTGTAAAAGGCGCCTGAGGCTACATGAGACCCTGTCTCAGAACAGCAAGACGTCCAGCTGAAGGGAAATGTGTAGACTAAACATGACTGTGACCACAGGTTGCAATGGAAGCTGTCCCCTAACTATAGTTTTACTACTGTGGACACTGTCATTAAAGGGTTTGGGTACTTTGGTCAATAGTTTTACCAGCCTTTGAATTTGAGAACAAAAGTTACTGTGGATTAAAGGCTTTCTGGAGTGATTTTATGTTCAGTTAGGACTTCTGTATCTTCACTGAGGACTGTGTCCCCTTACCATTCTTTCCAGCATTTCAGTCACATAGTTAGTAAGAGATGGGGACAATGGGTTTCAGCCTTTTCTCTCCTTGCCTGACCTACCCCCCCCCCCAGCAGTTATTATTTTAAGCCCCCTTGAAACGGAAGGGCAGCTTTTCTTCTTGTGTGTGGTATCCTGAGACTAGATCTCAGGCTCTAGTCCAGGATGGTCTTGAACTCACAGTCTTCCTGCCTCAGCCTCCTGATTGCTGAGTTTACAGGCATGTACCACCATGCCCCACTTGGGAGGCATCTTCATATATAGATCTATAATTGGGAGTGGAGGGTGGCCAGGGTTATGAGCAAGTCCTGCTCTTCCCACACACCCCATTG